>NC_066313.1:85215250-85519972 GCF_022539315.1 Serinus canaria | reverse complement strand
GCTTTAGAATCAAAAGGGAAATTGAAGTCTGTGTTCTCTGTAGAAATAAAATTGAAAAGAAAAAAGCCCAACTAGAACTCAATCTGCAACCACCATTGAAAAAGATTAAAAAAATGTTTCTACAAATACATTAATAAGAAAAAAAAAAGGCAAGAAGATTCTCCATCCTTTTTTGGATGCAGATGGGAACATTGCCACCAAGGATGAGGAAAGGCCTTCTTTGTCTCAGTCTTTGACAAAAAGATCAGTTTTACTCAGGGTACTCAGCCTCCAAGCTGGTAGACAGGGATGGGGAGCAGGATAGACTCCCTGCAATCCAAGAGTAAGTAGTTAGTGGCCTGCTGTGCCACCTAGACATTCACAGATTTATGGGGCCAGATGGGATCTAACTGAGGATATTGAGGGAGTGGTGGAAGAGCTCATCAAACCCTTGTCCTCAGTCCTGGTTAACCAGGGAGGTCCCAGACTACTGGAAGGTATCCAGTGTGACCCCCATCTACAAGAGCAGCTGGGAGGAGAATCCTTCCTTGTCAGTGTTACCTCAGTTCCAGGGTAGGTTATGGAACAGATCATCTTGAGTACTATCACACAGCACATGCAGGACAGCCTAGGGATCAGGCTCAGCCAGCACGGGTTTGTGAAAGGGACGTCCTGCTTGACCAACTAGATCTCCTTTTAGGACCAGGTGACATGCCTTGTGGATGAGGGAAAGGCTGTGGATATAATCAATGAACTATAGCAAACTGTAGCAAAGTCTTTGACAGTGTTTCCCACAACATTCTTCAGGAGAAATTGGCTGTTCACTGCTTGGACAGGTGTACTGGCTTTACTGGGTAAAAAGTGGATGAATCACTGGGGCCATTCAGCAGTGGTGAATGGTGCTACATCCAGCTGGTGGCCACTCAAAAGTGATGCTCCTGAGGACCCAGATTTGGGGCCAGTCCTGTTTATCTTTATCAATGATCTGGGCAAGAGAATCAAATGCATTCTCAGGCAGTTTGCAGGTGACACCAAGCTGGGCAGGGGCTTTGATCTGCTGAAGGGTGGGAAGGCTCTGCAGAGGGATCGGGATACACTGGATAGATGGGCCGAGGCCAGTTGTATGAGGTTCAACAAGGTCCTACCCTTGGGTCACAATAACCCTGTGCAGTGCTATAGTCTGGGGCAGAGTGGCTGGGAAGCTGCTCATCACAAAAGAACCTGGGGGTGCTGGTCATTAGTGGCTGAACATGAGCCAGGAAGGCCAGTGGCATCCTGGCCTGGATCAATAGTGTGGCCAGCAGGACCAGGGCAGGGATTGTCCCCTGTACTGGGGACTGGTGAGGCTGTGTCCACCAAGTGCTGTGTCCATGTTTGGGCCCCTTGATTCACCTCACACTGAGGTGCTGGAGCGTGTCCGGAGAAGGACAACAGAGCTGGGGAAGGGTCTGAAACACTGGCCCTATGGCTGAGGGGGAGAAAAGGTGCCTGGAGAAAAGGTGAAAAGGTGACTCAGAGGAGACCTTTAGCCTGGAGAAAAGGTAGCTCAGGGAAGATGTAATGACTCTCTACAGCCACCTGAAAAGAGGTCGTGATGAGGTGCAGGTTCTTCCCTTCTTCCAGGCAAACAGCAACAGGACAGGAGAACATAGTGTGAAGCTGTTGGATAGTGAGAAAAATTTCTTCAATTAAAAAGTGTTAAAGGATGAGAACAGTCTGCCCAAGGAAATGATGGAGTCACCACCCTGAAAGTATTCAAAAAATAAGCAGATATGACACTTTGTGAGATGTTTTAGTTGGCATGGTGGTATTTGGTCAAAAGTTGGACTTGACGATCTTGGAGGTCTCTTCAAACCTTAATGATTCTGTAATTCTGTGAGTCTATTTACCATTTTCTTAAGATTTGGTTTCAGGATTCAGCAACTGAGGAATGTCTATCACGGAACTTGTGTCTGTCCACTAGCATTGTCACAGGTAGATGGAAAACCAAAAGGAGATAAATCTCTCTGGTCTTGGTGGAAAAATTAAAGAAATGTGTTTTCTCCACACTACTACATCCAAGAGCTGGCAATAAGAAGTCTAAGTGATGGCCTTAGGTGTGAGCTGGACTCTGGGAAATCTGCTTGAAAAATGAGAAATTAAGTTGTGAGTTGTATGGGTGTTATTGAAGCAGCTTTTTTACTATATATGGGACTTTATTTAGAACTGAGTGATTCCAAGGAGAGAAAATTAAGCCCTATGAATGTTATTACCCATTCCTAAATATCTGAATTTATCCTTCTGAGAAGGCTCCCAGCTCTTCATCTTCAGAATACTCCTGTTCCTGTCATCTTCAGGATACTCCTGTTCCTGTCATGACATTGCAGCAGGTTTGGGATGTGAGCATCATGCTATCAGCATAGGCTTTTAGATCAGTATAAATTAATCTTACTGCAAAAATCTTTGACTGGGTCAGGCAGGCATCTGTGTCTACTCTGTCTCTCTCAGAAGACTATAACTTACTCTTCTACCAGTTGCATTTGAACTGTGTTTTGTGTCAATGTGGGATAAAGAAACAAGAGACCTGCGTGTAATTTGGATTTTTCTAAGTATCTCATTTCAATCTAATGTACTGTTGTGTAATTAAGCCAGTAAGTCTATATGACCAGCCCATTTCAGGACTTGGTCTGCTATCTTTAGTCAGTGACAAATTCTGGTTTCCATTGCTTGTTCAGAGATGATAACAGTGTGATTTTACAGGTATAAGTAACAAATTAGATCAATTAAAAAGAGTAAGAGTGGCACCTGTCTAAGTGTAGGGTTGCACTAAATGATTTCCACATCTTTGTTTCCTGTAGGACCCTGCATTTGCAGCCTCTCCTCAGGAAGGGTAACAATGGGAGAGTTGTTTCTTAATGTTCACGAACCAAGAAAGCAGCCTTATCCTGCAGCCCAGGGATATGATTATAATCTCTGAGTGAAAACAACAGCCGTATTTTTCAGCTCCATGTGTACAAATGATCCCTGTGTTTCATACAGTTTTTGAGTTTGGCATCTTGGATTGCCCAATTTGTTGGAAGCCTGTACTGTGAGCTGGCTTTGTATAGTGGAGCTGAGCTCAAAGTCAGATGCATGCCCCTCATTCTTTGTGTACAATTCTCTGCATTTTGTATTCTTGCAGACCTTTTTAAGACATTTCAAATTTTATACAGTCTTGGGAAATTTTCAAGTAATCTGATTTATTTTTTCTAACAGTGGAAGGGAAAGTATGCAAATTTAAGAGAACTAGATTTGTGATATTTCTATCCCTTCTATCTCTATTATTGTCTAATGAAACATAATCATTTTATGATAGACCATATTAATACAGAAACTCCTTAAAGGCTGTGCTTAAAATGAATGATGAAATCTCTGTTTTTATTATTGCAGTTAAGAACTTAGAAGTACATCTGCAGTTTATTACAGCATGGGCTTCTTTGGACACTGGAGACTAAATCCAGATGGCTAGTAAATACTTGATATATACCACTCCTCCATGGCAAAATCACGGTTGGAAATCAAGAAAACAGGCAGCAGCTTCAAGAGGAGACACCAGGCCATCCAAGAAGCACAAGAGGTGAAGAGGATGTGGGCATGATCAGGTTTCTTGCTCTGTATCACTTTTATAGTAACAAATTCTCTGGTGTTGCATAGTGGAACAATACCCTTCCTTACTTGGCCCTGGAAAAGAATAATAATGTTCCTCCTCTCAGAATATGTGTCCAAGGTCTTGGGAACATGTGCTTGTTTGTACAATCTTTCCTCTCAAGTCAGAAGTATTTGGTTCCAGCCCTTTCTCCTCTACCTCTCAGATACATCTGGCTCCTCTGAGGTGTGGTCAGAAGTTTATATTTCTGCAAGCACAGTCTTTCACATCTTAATACAATGCCATCTCAATAGAATGGAAATTCCAAATGGGAAGGAACTCAATACTTGATCTCACAAACCAGTCCCTACAATGTTTGAAGGAGAAATTTCAGGTTTTGTGCTGATGGATTACTATTTAGTTTCAAAGTGATAAATACCATTTGTGCCCCTAGAGTTCTTCAGTTTAGATCTCAAGTCATGTTTAGGCTGGGTTGAGTACTGAAAAATGTTTAAGCTAAAAATTTTTAGTTTAGTATCTTAAAAAAATACACTCTGAGTTAATGCAGGAGGATTAATATGCCTGTCATAGTCCTCCTGAGAATCATCATCCAAAAAAAGAAGAACTCGTCACCCTCTTAGAACAGGTTGAATTAAATCCAAGAACTAAGTAATGTGAATTACCTTCATATTCCTAGAGCTCTTCCCTCTAAGTAATGGTGATCACATACATTGGCCAAGCAGCCCAGGAGAAATGGCTATACTGATGTCCATAGTGTGCCTGTACAGGGAACAGGGAAGATTTTTATGTAAAGGTCTGGTAATCTATTCATGCTGATGGGTTTCCATAACAATTTACTATGTGATGCACCAATTTGTGTATGGTATTTGCACTGCAGTTGTAATCCCATGCAAATTTGCACTCTGCAGACTCATGTAAACCTGTGTGCAGTATTACAGTGAAACAGGCCTGGTCCATGAAAAACATGGAAAATATGTAAAGACAAGCAAAATGGGAAAAAGCAATTGGGTGCAATGTAGTCAAATAGAGCATGTCTTCTGTTCCACTCCAGAGTGTTTATTATATAGTCACTCTTTCTCTGAGTGCAGGAAATATCCTCTGTCAGAGGAGCAAATTCTGGAGAGGAGTTCCAAGAATTATCCATTGCCACCCCGTTGTCCAAATTTCCAGAAATGTTCCTAATATGTCCCCAATTTTTTAATGATACAGACATTTCCTGGGAATAGATCAGAAGTGCAATAGCTCATTTGTCATCCCACAGTGAGGAAATATTTTGAATCATTTAGTTGGGATTGAATTTTAACCTGAATTTTAACCAGAAACCTGTACTTGAAAGTCCCCAAAACGCATTAGTAACACTTTGTATTATCCTAGCAGTTAGGTTTCAAATTTTTTATAAGTATTAAAAATTTAAAATATTTTTTATGTTCTCTTCTATGGAATCCCTGCATTTATATACTTTCTTTTTATTTAATGATATGACAGAAGGTATTCCTTGCTTTAGAGTTAGAGATGGATTAACTAAAGTATTCAGTTAATTTTTTTTTCCAAAATAAATGGAATTGCTGAATATGGCCATGTTTTACATAGGTAGCTCCTCACAAAATTGATGTGAGTTACTCTATAAGGTATTCTTTAGCTATCATTTAAAGAATATTGTTTTTATCAGTTGCTGAATTATTTAAAGCTATCTTCAGGCAAACTTAAATGACTGTATTTATTTTTTAAATAGAAGCTATTTATTGCACTTTGCTCTTTCTGTAACTTACCTGCTTTCCCTTGTCACATCAACATCCTTCCAAGAGATGCCTATTCTCTTCACCCCATTACAGCAGCTTTTTAAATAAAATCTCCAATTATGGAGAAGATTTCTTGGCAGCACATGCTATAAATGCAGGAACCTTTGAAAAAGGTTGAGAGGTGTAATAAACAGAGTTATGATGATTTTCAAGAGGAGACCAGTAATATAAAAAAAAGCCCCAAGAAATATCTGCTGCTAATGTGATTGGGCTGGGTGGGTGGGTGTTTATTTGGAAAGGTGAATTTGTTATGGGAGAAGGGCTGCAGCAGGGAGATGAATTCCTTCTCCCTGGATTAGCACTTCATGGTGGTCCAGGAGTGGGGCAGCAGCACCAGCCAGAACCTGCCCTGCCAACCCATCCTGTGCTTCATCTGGTCCTGACAGGCTGAGTAAACACATAAACCCCTCCCAGGGAGGCCACTGCCTGAACAAAGCACAATTTCTACACCTCGAAGCATAAAAGAGCACCATTTTCAAGAGGGGTCATATTCTTGATTTCCACAGGGCTAACAATTAAAATTTCCTACAAGTTAGTGCTGATTACGAAGGGATGGAAAACACCTCTGTGGCAAGTGAGCACTGAACTATGGCCACTTATTCCGTGAGCTAAAGCAACAGGGGCTGCCCCACCACTTCCCTTTGTGGCTCTATTTGAATTCACTTGATTAATGTTGTATGTGCAAGTCTATTGAGGCACTGCATTTAAAAGGATTGTTTACCATAGCCTTGTAATCAACCTGCCTTAGCAGCACCCTATTACCTGTGATAACAGGGCTGCTGCAATTTGGATCTGAAAGAAAACCACCTCAGATGGGCTCTCGGATGCTCTAAGTGCTAGTATGCTGCCCTGTTATCTTCATTTGTAATTTGTTTTCAAGAACAGTGATTTGCATTTCAGTTGGATTACACCTTTTAATGTATCACAAACGTAAAGTGGCTGCAGTGAAAACTCACATCTCCGCTAGTTTTCAAACGGTGCATTTGAGGCTTCAGTGGAGAGGATTACAATTACAATTAAAATCAAAAGCTTGTTCATTCTTTTAATGACACATACTAACCCTTTCTGTACTAAGCCTATCGTGGTGCTATACAATCATGATTTTTTTTCTAATATGAAATAGCTGCATGTGCTCTGCCTTATCATCCACTACACACAAATGCTGTTTTTCTGAAAAAGAGCACATCCTGCAAAGTGAATTCAGAGGACAATTTACCTTGACAAAATATAGAAGAACGCACAAAAAGGAATGGGGAGAAAAAAGGTCCACTGGTGGGGTTTGGGTTGTTTTGGTTTTTTGGGTTTGGTTTTTTTTTTGGGGGGGAGGGGGTGCATATTTTAGTAACAGACTTCATTTTCCTATATCTACCAAGAAATGTAGTTAGGGAGACATACACTGAAAGTATAATTTTATGTGGTCTAGTATAAAATATGTGTTGTTTTTCTTTCAAGGAGCATTGCATGAATAAAAGAAGGTTTGACTGTTTTGTTCTAGTTTTTTTAATTTTCTTTTTTTAATCCTGTAGTTTTCCTACCACAGTAATTTTCACTACTCTAAATTTACTTTTTTGGTAGTATTTTGCAATAATTTCCATCTAAGACACCTTATGTCACTTAGAAGGATTTGCAAATGGCAGACATTTACGTTCTTACTTGGGTTTTACTGTGTTATTCTTCATCTGGAAAACGATGGAAAACTCCTTACACAAAAACTCTGATTTTTGGTGAGGTTAAACTTACTCAGATCATACATGGCAGAAATATTTGGCTGAAAACTGTGCTGTTCAAAACCTTCAGCTCCAAGCCAAAACGTTGCCTGGGCTCAGGCAGCCTAAAGGTTTATGTGTACCCTAATTCTCTCTGTTCCTAATTGCCAGACTGGGACCACCCTGTCACCCCAAGCACATCATCCTGCCTCCTTGGAGGGGTTAACCTGTGTCCCAGGACAGAAGAGGGGGGCATGGATTTAATTCAACCAGACTGCTCTACAATGGGCTGAGGACTGTCTGCAGTAGGTGCTGCTTACCCTCCACAGAGAGCTGCCAAATCCATGAGGTGGTGGCATGGGCAGAGTCCAAGACACTGTCTCCAGTGAGGAGGTGAGGAGGTGGGAGAGGGAAGAGCAGTGTCATAAATAGTATGATTTCAGCAAAACAAACGAACTGGTTGGTTTTTCCCTGCTTTTCAAAGACAATTTAAAGTCCTAGAAGGAGCCAGGCTCTGATTAATTAATTTCCTGTCTCCTACAACTCAGCAGAAGTCATGATAATGCCTAGTGTTTTTGTGGCTAGCCTTATAGACAAGATGGCAAGGATGTCTCAGTTATGTCTAAACAGTCTGTATGAAATGGGAAAGTTTCAGCCAATTGTCTCAAAATTTCCTCAGTCAATGAAAAATCACCATTTACTAAAGCTAGGTAACTGTATCCATAATTAATATTTAAATCTGAATCAAATGTCTGAGTCAAGTCAAAGCAGTTTTTGTTTCAATCTTTCATACAAAGATAGATTAAAACACCTTTCAAAAATGAAATCTCGAAAATCAAGGCTTCTAGTTTAACTCCTAGAGGAATAGGTGGATTCCCTTCACTGAACTGAAATGCTTTGAAGGCAGCTGTCTACTGAAAGTATGTCTTTGAGTCTTTCTCTATATTTATCAAGAAGAATGGGAAAGTCATGTTGACCTGAAGATTTCTCCTGCCTAACCTGACCGACATTTGGTAAATAAAAGGTTCCTGCCTTAATGGTAGACCTAAATGGAATTTGCAAGCAGGTTACACACAGCAGTCACACACATTTTAGTAAAACATTATCTTGTTGTTGCTTTCACCTACTCATGTAATTTTATATTCTGACTAAATTCAGTATTATTTTCCTCCGGGCAAGCCATTTTTCTCAGGTATTCAACAGTATGGAAAGGGCAAGATTAAAACAGATTGAAAACATCTCACAGATTACCTAAGGATCATAGCACATTAATGAAGAAATTAGATTTTTTTTGTTTTCATGTAGACATTTTTAATATTCATCACAAACAGCATAAAGGAACCTTAAATCTGATGACCAAAGTGATGACAGAGTGATTTACAAATGTCATTGAGGTGTTCCAGGGGAACTGCCTTTCAAACACCTCATACACTTCATTCATCTGTGTGAGATGATTTTCTGGTTGTTCTGCAAAAATGCATCATTGAACAGGTGGCTCAGCCTGACCTTTAGCGTCAATTCAGTGTTCGACAGCAAAACTGTGATTTCAAAAGTAAACAGAGGTGGTTTCAAAATCAGTATGAGACTTAAATTATTATTCTTTTTTGTTGTTTTTTTTTTGTTTTAACTGAACTTTTCTCTTTTTTCAATTGTCATACATTTGTACTGTGATTAGGTTTTACAGTGGTCACTTTCATGATTCTCTTTCAGTTTTGGTTTATGAAAATATATGTACTGTTTTATAAAGGGTCTTAACAAAGATTAAGAATGAATTTGATAGTCTGTACTAGGTTAGCTAATTTTCTCAAAAGAGCTCAGTGAAAAAATTTATGTGGAAGTAATCCTAGACAATTCAGTGGGAAATGTGACCTTGTTTTCCCTGAAAGCTGTCTTCATGTGACCTCATATGTCATCTTCTCCAGGTTAAAACCTAAGAAGTTCTGAAGTAGCCCATTTAAATACTATTTCAGGGCTCTGCTTCCCATTACTCACTGTTCTTCAGATAAGGAATCTCTAGTCCTGCCCTCCTGCAAACTTGGAAGGATCTTTCATAGTTTTATCTGTGAGAGATGATCACCTGCATAGAGGCCCTGTACTTCTGCTTCTTAATCTCTACCCATGCCTTGATCACCTGGCTTGACTTGGGCCACAACAATTTTCCCTATGAACATTTTGTCCATTAGGGAAAGGAAGCTCTTGGAGGAGGTGAGATGAGCTGGTGAGAGCACAGGGTTAGTAATGCCAAGGTCATGGCTTTAATCACCATATGGGCCATTCCCTTGGACACTGTGATCCTTGTGGACCCCTTCCAACTTAGAATATTCTGTGATTCTATGACAAAAGAAGATGCAGTTATAGCCTTCATTTATTCATTTCTAAGTCTGATGCCCCTCTTGAAACTGACACCCAAGGAAATAAGATGTATTCAGCACAATTTTGGGAAGGAATGTTGTTGTTCATTGGTAGTCCTGAAAAGCATCAAAAAGGGAGAAAATTTTCATGGTTTGTGTGTTCTTTTTTGGGAATCAAAGCTTGCACTGGATAGCCCAATATGAGTTAAAATAAAAATTTTGGGGTTTATTTTTCATCATCGATTAGAGATATTATAAAAGAAAAACACTTTCAATTAAATCAACATGTTTTATAAATATTATAATAATTGTTTTATTTGGAGGATTTATGGTTATGATTTTAACAACAATGAAGATGAAACAAAAACATTTGGTACATTTCAACCTATCTGGCTCCATGTTTCATCAGTAGGCAAAGGTTTCACACAAGATTTTTTGCACAAAATTTTAATCAACTTCAAATGCATTAAATTCAACAATTCCCTGACAGACTATTTCTAAAATTGCCATCAGTCATTGTCCCTTACAATTCAGAAGCTATTCTGTTTTGATTGGCCCATTTCAGGTAAAAAAAAATAGTACCCATGTTGCTCCAAATGAGAAAAGGTCATATTCCTAATGGAACTGACTATAAATCCAATATGATTTTCATGTTTCACATTACATCATTAGCTAGAGATTTATAGGGAGAGAACTAATATATTAAAGACTGTAACATAGCATTTTTTCTCAAACGCACCTAATTTTTGAAGTTAGCACTAAATTTCTTCCTATAAGAATATCTAAAGTATTTTTCTTTTATTGGTGCTTTTCGTTTAAGTGAAGTCTTCAGAGCTGATGAATATTTCATGGGTACAAAAACACCTACAGTATGAGGTTTTACCTACAAAATCTTTGGGGAAAGGGAGAAATGGCAGGAAGGTGCTGTAAGGACAGTTCTTTTAAGAAGCCTTTGGAAAAGGGTCTCCATTTCATTTTCCACATCAATAACACCTCCTTCCCCCCTTAATACTTACTTCCTTTCATTCCATTCCATAATACTATTCAGTCACTTTCATAGTTTTCTTTGAATTAAAGTGTGTCTTCTGAGCTGGCTAAACCATTTTAAAGCTAAAAATTTAAACAGAAAATTTGAACAATGGAAAAAATAAAAAGGACTTCCAACTGTAGTAGCTGTAAATTTGTACAAATCTGTGATATTGAAAAAAGAATCAGAAAAATATTCAAATGTATATTTTAAATTGATTTCTTCCATATTCTACTGTTCAATCCTAATAGACTTGTCACACTGATTTCAAGAACACATTTGAACTCAGGAGTATCAAGGTTGACAAAAATTTTGTATTTCACTAAAGACTGTCCCATTCCAGACATTAGATGAATTCCCATGAACAAAAACATGCAGAACTCTCTTCTGACTGATGATTGCTAGCACACAGCAATGACACAAAAACAAAAACCGAACCACAACCAAACAAAAAGAAAAACCCCCAAACAAACACACAAGCCTAACCAAACCCAAACAAAACAAAACAAAAAAACAAACACCAAAAACGCAAACAAAAACAAAAAACCCCACCACAACCAAACCCAAGGACAATACAATCAATAAAACCTGTTCAACCTGTTCCAAAGAAAAGTAAGTAAATCAACCACTCAGTAAAATCCACTAACAGCTCTTGTTCTTGTACAAAGATTTCTTAGGTACTGTGATGAGTAGTGAAAGCATAAAACTAGAAAAATTGAGAAAGAGAAAGAAAAAACTCAAAACAAATCTAATTGTTCTCCCTGTATGCAAGTGATTTCATCCTTTAAACCTTGCTTTGTCATTCTGAACTCAGGCTTCTACAGCACATGGTGGAAAGCACTGGCTTGTCAGACAAGAACAGAAGTCCAATACTCAAATTGCAAATCTATACTTGCAACAACAACAACAAAAAAATCTGCAAGGCATAAGAATGTTCCTTATCCACCTAAGCCTATACATTTTATGGTTAAATACCTGAACATTGAATGTATAGGCCAAGCCATCTTTCTATTAAGCTTCCTAGGGCAACCTTCTTATACTAGATTTTCTAAACTGTCAGTCATTGTTGTTGTTTCCTTTTCACCTATTTCTGAAGTGGAAACTCCCTTCTGGAGTCAGGAGAAATTGCACTAGATTCCTCTGCTTTCACTTTTTAAGGCTATGTCAGTCTTCTAAGACTTCATAATTAGCTGGTTCTTCACCTTGCAAAGATGTCCTTCTTCAGTGCACTGATTTATGGTGGGGTTTGGTTTGGGGGTTGGTTTTTTTCCCCTTTTTTAGAAAAGACTAAATTTTCCCAAATGTACCACCTTTCATTTAACTGAAAAGCATTAATTCTGTGTAAGTGAGCCTGAATGTATAATACATATCTCTTGCTAGAATTTCTCTCTGTTATTCAACATTCCACAGAAGCTGAGGTCATCTGCTGACTTCACCAGCAAGAGCCTTTTATTTATTTCCAGATAACTAGTAAAGATACTGAGCAGGTCTCAGATCAAGAATAATCCTGTTGCAGCTCTTTTCAGGATTTGAATTACCAAATTATTTATTCTCTGTCTATAATAACTTTTTTTTTGATACCTCACTTGCTAAGTGTTTAATGATTTTGCTTTTGTTTTCTTAAAACTTTTATTTTCTGAAAATTTTAACAGAATTACAAAATCTGTATACTTACAGGAAGGCAGTTGCTGTCTTTATCTTCAAGAGAAATGCTTGAGACTTGGGAAATGACTTTGTCTTCTATTTTCTTTTTATTTTTTTTTCAATGGATATTAAGGACAAAAACTTAAATAAGTCACACATTAAGGTTAGCCTTCTAAGCTTTTAAAAACTGGGATATGGAAAAGGTTACCTTCTTAGTGCAGTCTTTTATATTCCTGCTTTTCTTTGTAAGTATATGTCTTACCTCTAAGTGTGATAAAATATAAGATATGTCATAAAATACATAGAGATAATATTACTACAGAAAATGGTATTTCCTGACTTTCAAGTGCTTCAAATTGTCACCTTCCAACATATTTTCTTTATGTATGCAATTGCAGTCTCATTTGTTCATTTTTCTATCTGTGAGCACCCAGTAATATGCTTGAACATGAACAGATATTAGAAAAAAATGTCAGATAATAGATTTATTTTTTTTCACTGAAAGACTGGTTAGGCATTGGAACAAGTTGCCAGGGGAGTGGTGGATTCACCATTTCTGGTACTGCTCCAGAGGCGTCTGAATGAGGTGGTAGGGGATGTGATTTTCAGGGTGATTATGGTGGTGCTGGGTTGATGGTTGGACTAGATGATCTTGAAGGTTTCTTCCGACCTTGATGATTCTGTGATACTGTGAAAAATTGGGGGTATTTTTAAGAGAAAAGTCAGGAATTTATTTCTGCTTTTGGAGGTACCTGTTCCATACCAGGCTTTACTTGTACATTTCACCATTCTCTTTTAGAGGCTCCAGGATTCATGAGAAATAAAGGTGACCCAGCCTTTTTTTCTTATTATTATTATCCTTTTGTGCTCCTATCTCTCTGTGGAATGTTATGCTTAATTTTGATGCAAGATTACTACATTTCACTTTCACAGGTGGTCTTTTGTGAGGCTTTATTCTCACATAGCCTTTTGCTGCAAGGAGTTAGGTAGATACAAATGACTGTACTGAAATCAATTTATAACGAGTAAAAAAAGACTTGGACATACCAGTGTGACTTCAGCAATGGGCCTGGAGCACTTATGTCATGGGCAGTCATAAAACAGACCAGATTGGAAGGGACTTCTAAAAATCATCCTATACAAAGTTTTTTGAGAAAAAAGAGAGGCTGTAGGAACTGGCAGATCTGGAGGAGAGACAAGTTTGGAGGCACTTCCTTACCATCTCCAATTATTAAAAGAGAAAAGGGATCCAAATGTTCCTTGTTGCTGCACAGCTAAAGGAGCAGAGACAAAGGACATGTGCTTCAGGAAGGGAGTTTCCCACTGAGTGTAAGGAAAAATCTATTTGTAGGAGAGTGATGAGAAAGACACACCGTTACATCTACAAGTCAGTTGGATAAACCTCTATCAATCTGCTCTACCCTTGAAATAATCACTGTTTTGAGTAGGGTGCTAGACCAGATGACTCATAGGGGTCCCTTTTTCATCTGTGTTGTTCTGTGTTTCTAGAGTTCATAGCCCAGTGGAGACCTTAATGGTTTGAAAGATCAGTCTGTTCAGCTGACAGGAATTCGCCTGCAGGGTAGCCCACACACAGACCATGTTATATTTCATTTCAGGATTTGAGTGTATGGTAGGTAAGGAGAAGGCTGACTCTTTCTGAAAAAAGCCTCTTGGGCCTCTACTCTCACTTTCTTCCCCTTGCTTATGACCCTCAACTTGTCTTTTGCTCTATATTGTATTTCAGTTCTACATATACTTTTCTCTTAATTCCTTCTGTTGATGAATCACCTCTTCAGGGTCCCCAGCACTACTCACATGAGTAAAATTTTTAGGACTTGAGTGAGGTTTTTCCCCCAGGATTCCAGTTGGCCTAAACCCAAAATGTTTTTACTTCAGTAATTAGATTTTCATTTGTTTCTGTACCTCACCAAATAAATGGGACTCTCATCTTGAGAGTGATATTTCACTACATGTGCCAAATAAATGACAGGCATTAATAGTAATGATTCCATTGTCTCAAACACTTACACCTTACATCTATGACACATCCACCTCACCTAATTTTCAAGATGACAACAATGTTGGCCCTTGATTTATTTCTATCAGAATTTGATAATGCTCAATTAGCCTTGTGCTCTAATCAATTTTTGGTGCTCATCAATAATGCCCTCTAACTTACCATCAGTACCTTATGAGAAAGTAGTAAGGAGTAGGCATACTCTCACAGCTTTCTTCATTCTGAAGCCCCTAGTTCATTTGACTCTAAAGGAAAAAAAAATCCATCTGTAATTAAATGTGGCCAAGGATGAAAAAGAAAACTTCTTGTCAAGGACAGCTTGAAATGCATCAATAACACAAGAAAAGCAAAGGATAATGTGGGCCTGTTACTAAATGAAGGGCAGACCCAGGTAACAGAGGACACAGAAGAGTCAGAGGTACTGAATAGCCCTCAGGATTCTCTGACCCAGGAGACCAGGGTAAAGGAATGTTGAAGGGAAGACTTTCCCTTGGTCCAGGAGGATTGGATTGGAGAACATCTAGGCAAGATCGACAGACACAGATCCATGGATTCTGATGGGGTGCATCCACAAGTGCTGAGAGAGCTGGAGGATACTGCAGTGGGGTCACTCAGGATCATCTTTAAAAGGTTGTGGTGACCAGGAGAGATGTCTGAGAAGAAAGCAAAAATCACCCAAGTCATCAATAAGAGGAAGGAGCAGCACCCAGGGAACTACTGGCTCATCATCACTACCTTGATCCCTAGAAAGGTGATGGAATGCCTTATTTTGGAGGCCTTTGCTATCCACACAGATGGCAAGAAAGTGATCAGGAGTAGTCAGCATGGCTTCACTGGAGGTAAATCCTACTTGACATTGCCTTCTGCAATGAAACAACTTCCTGAATGGATGAGGGAAGAGCAGTGGATGTTGTCCACCTTGACTTCAGCACAGCTTCCTACACTGTCTCTCACAACAGCCTAATAGGTGAACTCAGGCAGAGTGGGCTGGGTGAGAGGACAGTGAAGTGGGTTGAGAACTGGCTGAATGGCACATCCCAGAAGGCTGTCATCAGTGGCACAGCATCCAGTTGGATGCCTGTCACTAGGCAAGGTTGAATACTGGACTCAGTATTGTTTAACTTACTCATCAATGATTTGAAAAAAGGTGCAGATGCCTCCTCAGCAAATTCACTGGGAGGAGTGGTTGAGACCCCAGAGTGCTGTGCAGCCTTTCAGAAGGACCTCAGCAGGTTGGAGAGATGGGCAGAGAAGAACCATCCAAAATTCAACAAAGACATAAGCATTAGGAAGAACATTTCCAGCAGGTTGAGGGGGGTGATCCTGTCCCTCCACTCCGCCCTCTGAGGCACACCTGGAGTGCTGTGTTTGTGGAGAGTAACAAAAATTATTATTAAGGAACTGAAACATCTCTTAGATGAGGAAAGGCTGAGGAAACTGGGTCTGTTCAGCCTTGAGAAGAGATGATTGAGAGGAGACCTTATCAAGTATAAGGTATGTAAGTACCTGAAAAGGGGGGATGTCATCAGATATCTCTCTTTTCATCCACACACATTTTGCAGGTGTCACAAAATCTCCAGACAACCTAATTAAATGCTCTCATATTAACAACTGCTTTGGAAAACAGCATGGAAGATAGTACCTGTCAGCCTGATGGACCTGCCTGGTTTGTGCTTAAAATTAGTCATTTGGTGAAATCAGTCCTTCTAAACAGAGCACACTGTGTTGCTCTCACAGGCAACAGAAAGAGATAAGTACACAAAGGCTTCTGAAGGAGCTTTTGAGCAGCTCATTCCTGTGCCTGGACTAGACAGGCAGGGTGAGCCTTTAGAGGCCACCTCCTCCCATACAGAGAACAGAGGAAACCACAAGCAAAAGCAGCAACAAGCATTGAGCCCCTCTGTGTCTGGTCATCACCAGAGCTAATAATTTCCCAGCCGCTGCAAATGCCCTCTCTCTCAATATAGTAATTATTTAGAAAGCCAAAACAACACTCTCTTATTTTATTCCTGTTTTCCTGCATATTTTATGCTGTCATAAAAACTACCTTTTTTTTTTTTTCAGTTTCCCTCAAAAATATGTGATAAATATGTACTTAATTCTAAACCAAGCTCACAGTCTGAGGGGGCTTGTCTTCTTTAGTGTTTTTTGCAAATTGCAAGGGGTGTAAGAAACTTAAACAACATACTTAAGACAACCTTGTAGAAGCCAGAAATAACATTTCTTGATCAGTAAGCTGGATAACATAGACTTAGTATATCTCAGACATCCTTCATTTAAAGTAATTTGCGGTGTCACTTCTCTAACAATTAAAAAATACCATGTTTAAATCCTATTAAAATTTGGATTTTACTAATTTCAATGTACATTTTAATCTATTTTCATAGCTCTAATAAAATACAATGCATCAAGATACTGCTTTTGTTTACCCATTTTAGTAGTTTTAATTTCAGTTCTCTTTATACCATTACTACACTTCTGAAATTTGTACTTAATAGAAACATAAACATTTTTATTTTGAACACTAGCTTTTGAAATATTCATTATGGACCTGCTGGCTAATTCAAATTCTTTTTATATTGATATAATCTGAAAAGTTTTGTTCCTTATAATTATAGTATCTCTTTATGATTAATAATTAAGACCCAATTTACTTTTCTTTTTAAATAATACTAATTATTTTGATTTATTATAATGTTTTAAATATTTCTTTTACCTACTATCTCTTGCATTTAATAAATCTTTCCAAGCTTTTTGGAAAGCAGCTTAGCAACTACCTCTGCCAGTTTCTTCAGGACCCTGGGCTGCCTCTCATTGAGTTCCATGGTTGGGTGTCTCAGATTGTCACAAATCTGATTTTTCCCTGTGATGGGTGGGACTTGATTCCCCTAGTCCCTGCCTTGAGATTCGGGGCCTTGAAAGATATGGGAAGAGCAATTGCTAGTGAAAACTGGGGAAAAAGTTGTCAGCCTTCTCCATGTCAGTTGTCATCACATTTCCTGTCTCATTTACCAGTGCAGCAGAATATTTTTGTTCTCCTTTTGTGACTAAGATACTTAAGAATCCCTTGTTATTATTCATCACAAAGCTCAACAAATTCATCTCCAGCTGTGCCTCAACATTTGTGATCCCACCCCTGTACTCCTGAGCAGTGTCCCTATATTCTTTCCAAGACATGTGTACCTCCTTCCCCTGTGCATGCATTTCCCTTTTATTTTAGTTTGACCGGGATGACCTTACTCAGGCATGCTGATGTCCTGTCTTCCTTGCATGATTGGTGGCAAATGGGAAGTGAGAACTCTTGTGCTCTAAGAAAAATACCTGTAAACAGCTGATAATTATTTTCTGCTTCTTCATTCCTGAGGGGAGTTTCCTGAAGGCTCCCACCTACTACTCCCTTAAAGAACAGAAAGTTTGCTCTTGTAAATTTTAAGACCTTGACTTAACCTTTTGTCTGTCCTTATCCCTTCAGATCATGATTTTCATCAGGGCAAGATCATTGCAACTCAGGCTACCATGAGGATGGACTTCTCCTGTAAGTTCCTCTGAGCTGTGAAGCAACAGATCCAGCAAAACATCTCCTCTCACTGGTGGAAGATTTTCTGGACTAGGTTATCCTCAATGCACTCCAAGAGACTCCTGCTGCTTGCAGCTTGCTTTGACTCTTTTCCAGCTAGTAGGAAATCATGATGTTAAATTCCGTAGCACGTCACAGAAGAATTAAAGAAAATTTCCACATTGTTCCCAGCTAAACCCAAAGAGATGAGCACCTCTTAAGCATATATTCTCAGCTATTCCAGTGTAGTATCTGATATTCAAACTGTAGTAATGCTAAATATTTAACAAGATAGCAAAGATCAGGAGAGGTGAGATACATTCAAGAGTTGTTCAATTGCCCCTTAAAAACAGTCCAAAAATATTACTAATATAGTGAACAACCCTTCCAGATCTGAGGAAATATATTGTCTTTCTGTGGCAAATATGTTGTCTTTCTGTGACCTTGGCAATATTCACCATGAGTCCAGAAAATCTTAATATGTCTGTGACAACATCAGCTCCAGTGTGAATTAGGTTATTAGTCTCCTTAATTTGTATCATTACCAACTGTTTACAAAGCCTGTGTCTTTTAAGATGGTTGATTAAGAAATATTTTTAACATTTTGCAGTTGAATCACAGCAAAGCCAACTGCTGTTGTCTTATCTCACATTTTTTAATGAAAAGTGATGCAATTCATCACTTCAATGATTTACACCTGAATCAGAGTACTGAATTATTCTACCTGAATGATATGCTTCATCTTCAGCCTTTTTTCTACAAGTCAATTAACATCACTGTGTCTGAAAGCATCCATAAAACATAGGGACATCCCTGTGCATCTGTGCATATAACTCCAGAAACATGAACATCAGCTCTTTCCAACTGTCCCATCCATGTGTGAGCCCTTCCCTTTGGATTTAGAATAATGTAAACCAGAGATGCCAAATGGTAAGAAGTTTAACTCACTGAAATATAAACATCTTTTGGAAAAAAAGCTAACAGTAAAATATCATAATCATTTGCTTATTAAGGTTACTCAAGATGTTGTCAAGGAATGTTCTTGTTCCTAAAGGAAATGCTGTGTTTGTATGTATATCCCTTGTCAAAGATGTCACAGTCTCTAGAGAGAGAAGCTGAATGAGTAATAACAACTCAAACACAAACTTCTTCTAAGCCTTTAAGCATTTTTAAGTTAATAAATATAAGGATTCCAATGTAAAATTTACTACTTAGAAAGTCAGTTTAAAGAGAAGCTGCTGATGAGGCCATGTAAATTTGTAGTGTTGAATTTTGGGTTTTTTCCTTTCAAATTCTTCTTTTAGCTTCTGGAGGAAAAGTATTGCCTTCTTGTAAGTCTTGCAGAGGTTAATATATTCAGCTTGAATAAAACAAAAAAGCATAGTAACATTTGACACATAAAAGGATAGAGGAGCACATTAAGGGAATGCAAAGAACTGGCAGCAGAAAGGCAACAGTTGCATAATATTACCAAAGTAATGAGAAGTGTGCTACATATTAATAAATATGTGACCTTTTTATCTTGATTATTTAAAAATCATGTTATTTTAAAAATGAATACACAAATGCCTTGTTTATCATTACAGAAAGCCATAATTTAACTTGATGGACTATGTAGAGTCATTTCTGTATGGCTAAAGTGGAATGCAGCTGTACAGGTCCTTGTAGCATTTATCACATCAATCTGTTCCTCTCACTTTTTTCAGCAAGTTGCACATCAGGACAATCACCTCTTAAGCTAAAGCCTTAGCTGACACAAGGGTATGCAAGTGTATTCATTTATACATAATGAAATTTTAAATTCCTAAAAGACAAATATGATTAAAATTAAAGAAGAAATAAAAGAGAGAAGAAAAGCCCTACAAGTAAGATTTCATTTAAGTTTGTTATATACTTTAATGAGACACAATTTCTTATTTAAAGCTGTAAAAATTTGATTAATTTTTTATTATCCCTATCATTAATAACCATAACTGCAACTTCAGAGGATTCATATTAAAAAAAAAACAGAGGCAGCAGTTGAAATTGTGAAATAAAGAAAAGTGGTCTGCAATCTCCCATTTAATTTCTGTACTATTATTAATTATTTATCAGATGCTAAAACTTCTGGGTCAATTCAATATAAGTAATTTATGTTATAAAATAAGTGCTGATGGTCAGTTAACCTAATATAACCTAAATGACTCAGCTTATTTTGAGATAATTTATCACCTCTCCGGCATGAGCTGAATTGTCCCAGGAAGCCACATCTCCAACCCTGGAGTCCCTGAGTGTGTCACAGAGGTGAAAGCCCAGGCTGCTGGGGAGCCCCATGAGCCTGCAGAGAGCAGTTTCTGTGAGCCAGCTGTGCCAGGCACAGGACAAAGGACACCGTCCACGTTCTGTCCCTGCCAGGGACTCAGCTTCCAAGGTAAAGGAAGAATGAGGCTGCTTGGGCAGGGAGAGATAACTGCTAAGGGCATTCAGCACTCTAGACTGATGTGTTATGTGGAGAACTGTTCCAGGAAATCTGGTCAGTTCTGCTTATTGAGGAAACTGTAGTTATGCTACCCAAATCCATCAAGAACCTGCCATTGGCTTCCTTGTCTCCAGTTTCTCATTTGCCAAATTGAGAGACAAAACTATCTCCCTCTAGTTGCAATAACTGCCCTGTAAAGCATCAGTTATTTGTTTTCATAAAGGATATAATTTATTCAGCCACAATGGCAAATACTACAGTTAAGAGTGTAGCATAGCATTAAACTTTCCAGAGTCCTAAATAGCTATTACAAGGAATACAAATGAAACTCTTTTTCCCCCACAGACCTATAAGCTTGGTTACTTGAATGGGAGAAGAGGAAAATGGCCTCATAGCAATTATTAGGCAAGATGAGGGGTTTTTAGGAACACTAGCAATCAGATACTCTAAGTAAAACCATTTTTGAAAGATATCGATCTCAGGAAATATCATGCTGTGATAAAGCAAAAGGCACATGGGATGTCTAACAGCTAAGGATAAAAAGTCCATGTGTAAGTCATGCCAATAATCCTTCCTCTTACCCCTGTATTTATTATTATTATTTCTATAGCTGCAGCTACTGTTTGCATTCCAGTTGCTTCTACAGGCTCCAGCTAAAGCTTCCATTGCAATAGAAACTCTGCAGGTCCAGCTACTCTCCTATTATCCTGCAACACATTCAAGAAGATAAGCAAAGAGTGTGATAAAGGATTTATTAGTGTTCCTGGTCCATAAGTGAGCAGCCAAGGTGGCGCTGAAAAATGAAGTGACTTGCTGAACTGCAGAAAGGAAGCGTGTGGCAGAGACAGCAAGTCACCACAGCCATCTCATACTGCACTTCTCTGGTCTGAAACCCAGGATTCTTTTTGCCTGGATTGGGCACTTTTACCACCTACTCTAAAGGACAAAAGGTGACTCACAGAAGAACTAAGTATCATGCAGAGAACTGATATGGTGTAAAGTCTAAGGATATTAAAATAACAAACAAAACACTTCCTTTAAAATATTTGATGAAAAAGCCATCAGGCTTTAGAATTGAGGTATATTCCTGGTAGTTTAGTAGGCACAATAGATTCTTGAATATAGTGGAGGACTAGAAAAGAAAATATGAAAGATCTGCAATAGCCCGAGGCAGTAATTTTTTAAAAATCCAACCAGTTTGTAGGATATTATTTTTTTTATTTGCTCTCTATTAATGGTGGCTTAAGCATCAAACCTCGAAATTTCACTGCTAACAAAACAAACAAAACTTACATAAAAGATGCTCAAGGAGAAATTTGACTGAGCTCTTACCAGAAAGGACAACTTCCCTGACTGAAATAATCTCCTAGCTAATCTGCCATCACAAATCATAGCATTTTCCTATTTCTTGGTCTTGGTTAGAGGTCATCTTTAGGTAACTGTGGCGCTACATCATCTAATAGGCTCGTCAGTTTCTTTTGAACAAGTAAGCAAATGTTAACATTTATATTTTGTTTATATCTTGAGGTTGGTTTCTTTACTTGAGTCCATTCTCTTCAACATGTATTCAAATGATAGACAATGCATCTTTCTTACACTGATCCAGTCACAATTATTGTATTAAGAAAGCATTGTATACTCTGAAGGTTAATTGGTTGGTAGCTTCATCTAAGTGGGAGACTGTTGAAAGCAATAGGATTTTTTTTTAAACAGTGGCATTATGCACAAAACTATTTCATTCATTTATGTGCTTCTCTTTCTCTTTTTCATTTCAGAATGCTATTGTATTTTGCTTTTATTCTCATGAGCTTCTGCAAGAATGTTGCTATTAACTTATTAGACTGAAAACAGGTTGGACTGCCTGCTAAATGCTGCCTGTTGTGTTCCTGCTGAATTCTCTGCATGCAATTTAGAATTCTGTTTCTAATAAGATTATAAATGAAATAATGAAAACCAGTAGGATTGTTCTGCTAGCAAGTTTCCTTGGTGATTAATGAGCTAAATAATAATGTTTCTATGGTCACACTCTATCTCCAACTTCACCAGTGAGAAGCCAGAGGTAGCTCCCTTGATGCCAATCACAGACTCATAGAATGGTTTGGAGCTATTCTAGATTCACTATGATAGATTTAGTTACTGTGGTATAAATTATCAGAGAATTTGATTTCACATGTGTCAATAGTTTAAGGCTTGTTTGTGGTTTGTGGGTCCTCCTTCAGAAAATTTATATACTTGTATAGCCTTTAAAATCACACAGCCAAGAACCTTCCTAGCAGGAGCAAGAAAGTTTCCCTTTAACCATACAGCACACAAAGAGAAGAGCAAGCCAAGAGAGACTGACTGTGAAGCAGGCTTACACATGTGAGAAATGATGAGTGATAATGGTTTCAATCTACTATCCTCACTCTGGCTGCAGGGTTCCTTTCTGACTGATACATGGGCAGACTCTGCAATGTTTT
The DNA here is from genome assembly GCF_022539315.1 of Serinus canaria. NCBI lineage: Eukaryota > Metazoa > Chordata > Aves > Passeriformes > Fringillidae > Serinus > Serinus canaria. The sequence continues at coordinate 85,497,348 of NC_066313.1, read as the reverse complement.
CCAATGTAAATCTTTACAGCTTATACAGGGGCTGGAATGAGCATCTACTGAGCAAGGTGAAAAGAAATGGAATTTGTAAACCATTTCTCTGACTCAGTAATGCAGAATTTTTTTTTTTTTTTGTCACTGGATGCAAAGGAAAAACCTAGAACAAGCGTTGGATGGCATGTGCTTCAACATAGCAGCTCTTTCCTACATACATCGAGCAATTAAGTGTAGATTATCATATGTCATTTGCCTGAAGCTCCATTTTAAGATTGTCTATCAGGTAAGCCTGCTTAAGGTTCACCTTGTGCCACCAAAAAAGCTGAAGGAGGAATGCACATCCATTCCATCTGCCCATTCAGTAAGGCTTTGCAGTGTGGAGAGTGGGTTGGTGCTAAGATGGGTGGGTAAGAAGGGAAGTAATTTCTAGTGCCCAAGAAAGAATGGTGAAATCAAGTAAACAGACTAAAGTGTTACAGACCTCAAAGACCCCAAAAAAGCTCCCTGTGCAATTCTTCAACTTTTTTATAGTGAGTATAGACATTCAACAATATTTCGACATCCATTTCTTTCAGAGGCAGATAGATTTGGAAAAAAGGTTAAACTCAAAAGTCTCTTTAACCTTCTTCAGTCTTTCCATTGCAATTTTGCCTCAGAAATACAGACTTTTTCTTTTATTTTCTTTCTTTGGGACGGAAGGAGCAGAGGCTACCTCCCCTCTCTAAATCTAAACCTTGCATAGTTTTGGAAAATCAGCCACGTAAGATCAAATTGTAAAAGTCCCTCTACTAGGTGATGGATTTTTTTCTACACGTAGCTTTTTTTGCCGTGGGTGGAAACAGAGGATTGACAGCATGCTTTTCTTCTCTTAAGCATACACTCTCAGTCAAGGACTTGATTAGCACCTTTTTGCCAATAAAATAGGCTGTAATTAGCTTTTAATAATCAGAGTGTTTTTGCTATATCAGCATGCGATTTAGACACTTGAGGTATTTTAAAAGCTCCATTCAGGAGCCCAGTACCACCTATTACATTTGGGGCAAATAAAGCTTTTAGAATAATGTTTGGAAAAGCAGCACCCTGTAAATATAAGGTGGTGTTGCACCATATGGAGACTGGCTTTATGACATATGGTTTGAATTAACAAGTTTAAAACTGTTAGGATCAGTTTTTCTTTCACTGAAGGGAAAAAAAAAATAAAAAAGGAAAAAACCCACAAGATACATACAGTTAAATAAGCTTCAGTAGAGGATACAGACCCAGCTTGTGCCAACATGTGCTAATTCAGTTAAAATACTACTTAGGCTATACGAGTTGGGTTTGGTTTTTTGTTAGCTTTGGGGGTTTTTCTGTAGTTTTTTTTTTTTTTTTTTAAGCAAACAGTACTGCCAGCTGTAAATGTGTTTTATTACTATTAGTACAAGGACCATCGTCACCACCACCATCATTATGATTGTGGTCCTCATTAAAATAAATGATTGGCCTTGGTTTTGTATTAAAGCTCTTTGAAAAGATAGGGCTGAACAACAGATGAAAACAGAGGATGGAAGCGGGTCTTCTGATCTCACCTAATTGAATCTTTGTTGGCTGAATTGATCTGAAAAAAGTTCAAAGATCTGGGATCCATATTATAAAAACATTGTTTCATTTAATCAAAACACTCTTTGAAGTGCCATGCTTGCAGACCACCTGTAGCTTTGAAATCTGAAGTAGTGGGAAAGCTTCCCTGATGGTCCACAGATATGATATATCTGAGAAAAATAAAAACAGAAAAGGGAGATGTCCTTGTAAATCTATTTTATATCCAGGTTTCTTTTAAGCACTTCTTTATCCCTCTCTTTGCTAGGTCACCTGGAGAAGCAAGCAAGGCACTCAGCATAAGAAAATGCATATCTTTTTCAGTCTTTTTTCACGATTTTAATTGTTGCTGCATTTACAGACAATTCCAAAGAGAAATAGCCCTGAGGCTTTCCTTGGTCTCCAATAAGTGTAGCAATACTGTAAGAACTTCCTTTCTCAAGACTCATCCTGCATCTGAGAAAGTTCAACTCTGTCATGAAACAAAAACCAACCACCACATATATTAAAATATTGGCAACAGAATAAGGAAAAAAAACAATCAAATGAAACCTTCAGGGCCCGAACCTCCTCCGTGCATGAAGGCTACTGGCACAATGGAGCTGAAATATAGCACTCATGGATAGCTTACCTTCAAAAATGTAACATTTCAGAACTTCCTGTCCTGAGGGTCAAACTGGATGAGCATTCTTCAATCCAATTTTCCTGGGAGTTGCTATCTGAAAAAACACAGTAGTGACACAACTGGCATGCTATTCTTTCCAGCAGTCATCAGGCACCACGTTTTCCCTTTGGAATCACAGCCAAGCTTTGTAATTTAGAGAAATTCTGAAGTTACTAAGGATGAGAAAAAATCACCACAGGATCACAGAATTACTTGTGTTCACAGAGAACATGGGTCACTTTTTCTCCTCCATGATTCAAATCTCAGGAAAAAAAGCAAACACACTGAAAGTTATGTGACAAAAAGTTAGGTTTTCTCAGCTGTAGATTACACCTAATTTTGCTGGTACTGGAACTGTGGGAATACAGTCCTGTAAAACTACCTGGAAATTGATAAACCATTTCTATACTTCTTCAGGTAAGTCCTAATAATATTCAGATTCCCCTCACCTTAAAATTCATTTCTCAATTTCACACATCCATTTCCAAAATCTCATGATTTTGGAATGATCCAGTTAGGAAAAATAAAAGAAACTTTCTCAGCTACACATTGTCATTTAAATGAATCTTCTAATCTAGTTTAGAAAATCCTATCCTAGTGCCTCCTACCACTGTACTGCAGCTCCCAGCTCCTTAGAACAAAAGGGACAAAAGCCCAGTATGTCAGTCTACCTGAGGGACTCACAGCACATGAATTCCTGGGCTGTTCAGAGCAAACAAAAGGCTGTACTCCTCCTTAAAATGTAGATCATGTATTTATTGCAGTGCAAATGGTCAAGTCTCGCTGTATAGAACATAAGTCTCTCTCTCTTTCTCTTTGGAACTTCTTAAAACAAGGTGCCAATGGCAGAACTCTTATTTTAGAGTAATATGATCAAGTAAAATTTTTTTTCTTAATAAAAGAGAAGAAACCATACTACTTTTTGGGTGCTGCTTTAAGGAAAATGCATGGCAGAATTCTGTGTGAATGCAAATGTTGAGAAACATCAGGGAACAATCCATAGGTATGCCAACTGTAATGGGAACAGCATGTGGTCAACTGATTGTCTATCACAACACAGTTAGCAATTTTCAAATAATCCAGTGACACCTTATCTCATTCTACAAAATCCAGCATTTTATCACAGAACAGACTAAGGTGTATAAGGTAGAATAAATGCATGTGCTGCCCCTTAATGACACAAGTATTGTATGCAGACAATGTTAAAAACAGGACTTATGATTTCACAAGGTCATTGAGATTTTGGCCTTTCATATTCTGAGATTTTGGCCTTTCATATTCTCTTCTAATTGTCCAATAAAGCCCAATAGTTAAAATAAAGCAAACATAATAGTTCTACAAGGAAACACATATTGGATACCTGCAACATGGTGACCCAAGCAAACAAGGATTTGTGTTCTGCATCTATGCAATTTGAGGCTATATATATATATATATATATATACATATATATATATATATATATATATGTTTGTGTGTGTGTGTGTGTGTGTGTGTGTCCAGCATGTCCACAGTCACCACACGCATTTCAGAGTTGTTGAGCAATGCTAAAAAGTTCACATGCAACACACTTATTAAATATATAGAAATAATATGTGAGTCTTTCTGTATGAAGGCATACATAGACACGTAGATGGATAATTTTGGCAAATTAAGTCCTCTTCCCTTGCTGATAACACATCTGCCAGTAAGTGTGCAGTGTGACAGACATTTGCCCTTCTCTACATCAATATCTGATAGTTAGGCAGAAAAGAGGCAACATCATATTAGCATATCTATTTCTCTCTTTTTCCTCTACAGGTGCTAAATAATTAGTAGTGGTTGAATTATTCATTGCAAATAATATTCATTGTGAATTTAGCCAGTTTATTTTTTTATTTTGCTTACAAATCATTCCAGAGGCAGTACTGAATTCTGCAAATATATTCGTTACTCATAACTATTCAACAAATAGTTGGACAAAGCTCTTTTGACCTACAAAAACACTGGTTCATAAACCAATTTCTTCAGAAAATTGAAATGTATGACTTGTCATAAGCAGATGCCATAGCTTCTCTGCTCTTGTTCATAGACTTAAAATTAAAAAAAAAAAAAGTTAGTGAAAAGTGCTAAGTAGCAAATAATCCACACTGGGAGTAAGTTTTCTGGCTCATAACCATTTATGAGACTTTGGAGATTAGCAAATAGAAATTGCAGAGAAGGAAGAAACTTGTGAATATGCTAGTGAGTCTGTTCTTTTTGCAGTGCCAGTAGGTAACAGTTTAAGTCTAACCAAGTGGATTAGGAGAGTAGGAATTACGTCGTGACTGTATTTGCAGCAAGTGGCCACACTTGTGATACAGTGTGCTTTCCCAGTCTGGGAAAGCAGTAAATAGAATGATAATCTATTTACAAGCAGTAAATAGAGTGATAATCTAATAGAATAGCAAAGACAAAGCTTCATATAGGCCTGATTACAACTAACTGGGGTAAGGATGGCTACTTAGAAAGGCACGCTCTCATCAGCATTTTTGGCTGGAGTTCTATATTCAGTGCCAAGGCTGAGAATTATGAGTTTCTTCAAAAGCTGTGCAAGTTTCCCATGAGTGTATGTGTAAACAGATATACATGTCACCTACCATTTTAACCTAGATAGAAATCTTAGAAGCTTTAAGCTGAGAGAAAATTTAGCAAAATAAAAGAAATCAAAATGTGCTTATAAGAGAACTTTAGAACAGAGATTAGTGTTAGGCCGCTTACAAGGCAAGTGTCCTTAAAGTCTTCATTAAAAGGAAATTTTTCTCTGATCCAGAGTTCCTAAGCAGATAGAAATCAAGGGCTGTGTACCAAGGAAAACCATTTACAATGTCTTCTAATAAAATAAAAAAAAAGAAAGAATTGGATCTTAAAATATCAACCAGTCACTCAGCACTATATTCATTCAGCACTATATTCATCCAGGAGGACAAATTATGACAAAGTGTATTGCACTCCAGCTCTCTGTCCTTATGCATTTTTTGAGGACTTCTCACTCTCTCTTACATATGAAAAGAAGGAAATTCTGCTGATTTTTTTTATCACTATATGGGGAGAAATTCTGCTCAGTTATGGACATCCCGCAGGTTAACCCCTGCTGAGTTTATTTGCTGAGACTTGAGAAGGTTACTGGAGCAGAAATATCACCTCCTCTTCCATACAGAGTGACTACATGGCTTGAAAAAGTTAACATTTCGAGATTACACAATACTGAGTTCAATGTGCAAGATTCCAGCTATGTAAATTCCCTGTACTTTATGAACTGAATATAATCAAGTGGTCTAATGTCAGCCAGGATCCAAAGATAATTGCTTTTCTGAAAAAAAAAAAAATGCAATACTTAGCATTATGTTATTTATCATTTTCAGCTACACCAATTTTATTTTGAGTCCCTCTCTATTTAAATCTCTATTAGAAACATTGTTAAATTACTTTTTCTTTAAAGCAACCTTAAATTTTGGTGAATATTTTGGTCTTTCTGCTTATGAAGATCAGCAGAGCAACAGAAACACTGCAGATCCTTTGGCCCCGGAGACATTATTAATTACCATATTGAGATATATATTATTACCCCAAATAACAACATGGATTAGCCTGACACCTGTTTCCAGCTGCAATGGAGATTGATACTAAAATCCCCGTGAATGATTGAATGGATTCCAATAAACAAAAGGGTCTGAACATCAAAGTACAAATGTAACACTTCAGCCAACACACTTAGGGCAAAGTCAAGTTCAACAAGAAAAGCCTTATGATCCACATGATTTCACTGACACCACCAAGAACTCAAGTTGTAAGAAGGAAACACTTCAAAATTCTCCCTCTGAAATTCCTTTAGACAGGAGAGGAAGCTTTCCTCACTATACATGGGAAAAGAATAAGATGAAACCAGTGTTTGCTTGTGGCCCTTTTTAGTCTTGGACAGCACAAATTCTGCACTGTCGCTCAAGCTAGTTGCTAATTCTTGCTATGGCGTTGAAGATGATTTCATCATTGATGTTTGTACAAAAGAGCTTGCATAATTCCTCATTTTTTAAAGGAAGCAGATGAGTAATCGGGCTGCAGTATTGTGCTCTATTTAACTTGACCTCACTTAGGCCAAGATGGTCTTTTCTGCTCCTCTTTGGGCCAGGCATTTCCTCTATTTTCCACATGGTGATAATGAAAATGGCTGGATCAGCTGGTTTTATATTGGACTTAGCCTTCTATAGTTTCAGGGAAGGAGAATCTAAATGAAGGGAGGCTGTGAGTTTGGGGCTGCCATTTTCCACAGCAATTGCACTAGCCAAAACAGAATGTGTGACTGCACTCTTGGGTTTTGGGCACTTGTAGGTGCCAGAATAGACTGAAAGACATATCAAGAATTTATTGAGTCCAGAAACTAGTTTCCAAGGGCTCAGGTTTTATAAATTCTATCTCATTCCTAATGAAAGGATATAATTGTGTATAGGATGACTGTTTTGGATAGAAATTAAGGAACCAGACATAGGCAGCTGCAGGTTGAGGTTTTCAGATCAGAAGCCCATGCCAGCAGCAGCATGACATTGGTTAATTAATTTCTCACTTTGGGACACTTCCGTAGGCTTCATCCTGACACACAGCTTGTTGTCAGGCCTACAGGGTTGAACCTCAAGAGCCTCTGTCTCTGGTTCAAAACATCTTGTTGGTGTTTCTCCTAAAGTAAGGAGCAGCAATGTCATCTCCAGCTGTGCTTAAGCTGTGTTAAGTTTAGGGACTGTCCAGCTTGTAATTGGAGCTCATTCCTATGTATTCAAGGTAGTTTTTCTTTCCAGTTCTTTGATCTCACCAGGTCCCATCAAACGTTCAACCTCAGATGGCACATTATGCCACTAGTCTCAAAACCCTGGAATAATTTTTCTTTCAAAACCTCCAAAAATTTCTGCCATAAAAATTGTTTTACTTTTGACTAGTTAATTACTGCGAAACTGGAGACAAGACTTATGTTTATTGCACTGAGACAGGTTTTTGAATCAATTTCTGTTGAGTAGAAGCCAGAATTTATTTTTTTTTAATCTATCCCTTGTGATTTCTTTACACAGTGAAGCTGTATGTAGTCTTGATTTTATTTGCATGAGCTCAGCAATATTCTATTTTTCTGACTGCACAAGTATACTGTTGCATTCAGTCCTGTTCTGCACAGGGGGAGTTTCCTGTGTTCCACTCCTCTGCCAGTAGCCTATTCTCTACACAGAAGAGCTTTTAGTTGTTTGAAGTGTGAAAGAGTGTGACTGTTAGTTGCTTTCTGCTTTAATAGATGTTTTTATCATTTAGTCAGTTAATAACTTCATGGCTGAATTATTGCTCAATTGCCCTCAATGCTTTTCTTTAATTTTTATTTGGTTATCCCTTACATACTTATGGCCTACATGTGAAATTACAGGGAAATAACCACCTAGTTATTCTACAGAATGTTCTGACCCGGGCCAGTAATGTTTTATCATGACCAAAATTCTTTTGAAAATAGATCTACCAATTTATTTTAAACACCTTAAAAAGTGGATTATCCTAATTTATTGAGTTTATTAAATTCATACATAAATGTTGAGAGTGACACATCTCTAAATCTTCCCAAATGTTTAAAATATCCAATCATTTGTATATCTGAGAAACAACAAAAAAGAAGATAGTAGGAGTGGGAGATATTCAATATTTTATTTGGGGAAACACAAATATTATGGGTCTTCTATGACAGGAAATACATATTTTAAAATGCTTACAAAATATTTACAAAAACAGTCCCAGTTTGAATTTCTTTCCTACTCACCTGAATCATTTGAAACAACTCCAGGATCTTGGCTGTTGATACTTAAAACACAAACCTTAGTAGATTTTTAAATATACATTGTGGTCTACTCACTGACTTTTATTTGTGATTTCAAGTCCTGTAAAATAAACACGAAAATTATTCTTTAGTAGAAAGCAATGACCTACTATATTTTATTTCACCCAGAACTACTGGAGACTCCACACATAGACTGCAGCAGTGCACAGGGACACAATGAGCTTCCCAGAGAGGGGAATAGCACACAGGATATGTGTGCTTTCATACACAATGAAAACACAGATGTGAAAGCCACAGCAGCAATTCATCATGTATTATTTCTTAATATGCCTTATTACATGTTCAGGTAAAATTAGTAAATAAAAAACTGCAAATGCTAGCAAAACCCAACTGCCAATACCCAGATACTGAAAAATGTCACACACTTATTGTAATTTTTTATTAAAAAAGGTTTTAAAAGAAAGGTTATAGAAAAAAAGGAAAATTGAATAAAAAATAACAAGTACAAGAAAAAAAATAGATTGATTCTCTCAGACAGAAAAGAGCTGAAAAAATATTTCTTACAATGAGAAGTCAAGCAGCTCAATGTACTCAATTTATCAAAAAGGCTGATAAGAAAGAATGGAACACTGTTTATAAAATGCATAAACAATATTGGGGCTACTGAGGGTCTTTCAGTCTAACTAATAGAGACATTAAAAGATATATTAGTGAGAAGATGATATTAGCTTCAGCCTTGAAATAAGACTCAGCATCCTACTGGAGAAGGTAAACAGTGGAATGGCTTAGTAGATGCAAGCAGAGCAGCCATTGCCTGGCAACTTTCAAATTAAATCTTTCAAAATGCTTGTGTTGACTACTGTTTCCACAAGAAAAGCTGCCAGAGTTTTCTTTTGACAAGGCTGTGTTTTCACCCTTCTCACCTTTGGCACCTGTCAACAGACACCTGTGATGCTCTTTCTTCATTCCCTTTCTATACAGAAGACTGGGAAACTTTGCATTGTCATGAGGATGTATTTGACTTCACCTTATGACACAAGCTACAATGAAATCTCCTGCTGGTAGGCACAAATAGTTATCCCCAAATGCTTGGAAGGAATTGTCAATTGACCAGACATATTCCTATCTTTATGTTTGCTGGGATTGCTATCCTCGGTGTGAGGAAAGTATTTCTCTATAAATGTGTATTATCTTAGTTTATTTCTCTTTGCAGCACAGAATATGGAATTCCTAGGAAACTTTCTTCAGATTGTTATGGAGTTTTGGATTTTAAATATATGCCTACATGTAAGCTAGTAGTTTCCTCTGTGACCTATGCCAATCCAGACAGCTCAGGAAGGCCAGGGTGTAGCTGAGCTGACAAGTGCTGGTAGATGCCTCCTTTAGAGAGAACTAAATAGTTCCCTGGGCACCTTCAACTGTATGAACTAAAGCAAATTTGCTGAAAACTTTACTTTGCTCACGTGGAGAGAACAGCATTTAGTGGTGAAGCGACTGGTTTTTCCCCACTTTTGGTGGGAATACATAAGCATAATGCATTTTATCATCTGACATGGCAGGGCTCTGGACAATGTGAGTGTCCTGTTATCCAGCTGCTCTCTTCTGGAGACACCATTTCAGTGCCTTCAGTGAAGGAACAGTTAATTTCTGTGAAACTTAATGGTGTGAAATACATAGCAGAGATGATTAAATGATCTCTTCCAGCTTTAGGTGTTAATATGGTTGTTCAACCCTGAAATGCAGGTTGGTGATACTCTCTTTTTGTCAGAGGGTATTGTGCCTTGAAAAGAAAGTGGAATTAAAATTAAGAAAAGTGCTTCTTTTTACATTTGTTTGTTTAGAGATGCTGGCATTATGGTCCTGTCCAGAACATAGCTAGACACACTCTTTTCCTCTTCTAGAAACAAAAAGATCCTTTTTGGTATAGGTTTCTCTAGAGGATTTATCAGCTCTGAAGCTTAGATTCAGTTTTTTCTTTGAGTAAGCTGTACTAAAAGGTGCTTTTTGAATATGTGCCCCAAGAAATTAATTGCCAGGGACAGCCCCAGGGAGAACAAATGTTTCCAAAAGTACTTGATGATACTTAGCATCTATACAAATTTTTATGTTTTCTAGCACAGCCCAAACACCCACAATTAACATTAATTATGTAACCACTTGTAAAGTGACACCATTTCAGGGTGAAAGAGCTCATACAACCAATTTTCCATTAAACTCTGAAGAATGAGATTTGCAAAACAATAATGGAAGTGGGTTTTCTGATTCCCCAGGTAACACAGCCATGATCTCAAAATCAGTACATGAGTCAGCTCTCAACTTGAGTGTTTCTGTAGAGGCTGTTAGCTTGGTTGGCACATTTTCTCACTCACAAGAACAGTCTGACCAAAAGCTCCTGAACACAGACATGTGCAGTCATCATGTCAGAATTGCACTCCTGAGTGTTTGCCACTAAATTCTGTGCCCTTTTCTCCTGACCTACCTGATGGCTAGGTATGAATTTAATTCAAACATGCCTATTTCTCCAGTGGCCAATAACATGAATAACATGAAATCATGACGGAATATCCTTAAAAGGAAGAAAAATATTATAGAACTAAAAAAGAGAGAGGAAGTAGTAAGATAGGTGAAAGGAATGAAAGAAAAGGAAGGGGAGACCATGGGACTGCATCTGGATAACTAATCAAGTGAAATTTTATTCAGTATAAAACTAGGGTGAGGTCATATTTAGGTACAAGATATGCAACACAGTGCCAGGCAAGGACAGCTGTCATGCTCAGCTGGTTATTTTCAAATAAATGTAAAATTTTAGCAAAGCACAATTAAGACTCTTCTTTTTTTCTTTTTTTTTTCCCTAAGATATTTGCTTTGCTAAATATCCTCAGTTACAGAATAGAGGAAGCAAATAAATCGGTGATGTCAAACAGCTTCTTAGTGGTAAAAGTGGAATGAAGTCTGGAGCAAGAATAAGGGTTTTTCTGTGACTTCAATCCCAAATTTTCAGATGTTATTCAGGCCTCTTGATCCCAAGGAACAGAAGAGGGAATTTACATAGTAAAGTTTTATTACAGACTTCTTGCAATACTGCCTTTGTTCTGGATGAAATGAAGCTTCTAAAAAAGATTAAGTTGAACATTGTTTCAAAAATTTAATTTGACAGATCTTTTGAGGTTTGGATTTGGTTTGAGGTAAAAGTTTGTTTGAATAACAGAAAATCATTTCAGGTAGGTCTACGCCTTCCCTGCTGTTTCTGTCAATGTGCTTCTGTATTATTTTTTAAAATAAGTCTGCTCTTGGTGGTCGCTAAGCAAAGGACATATACTACCAAGGAAAAGGGTGACACTATCTATATGGAAAGACCTATCAAATACACATGTTGAACAACCAGGAAAATTATCTGTGTCATTTGTGGTTGTCATAGGACTGCTCGTCACAAAAGCAGGTAGAGCAGTTTCAAAGAGAAGTGCAGTTTCAGAGTTACACTGTCCCTTTTATTTCTGTAGGGGGCTCATTCAAAAAGACATACTCTGCAGGACCAAGTGGAAAGAGCTTCGATTAGAGCTGTACAGTATGTGACTAAAGGATTTGTTAACCTTAGCGCTTCAAAGCACTCTTGAAAATAAGATTCAAATGGGCTCTTTCTTTTGTGGTTCTGTAGTGATAAACGAGTTCTCCATGCACCAATGCTCATGATTACTACTTCTCCAACATTGTGACTCTGGATGAACGTTAGATCAGTCTAAGTAATGTCCAGAACATTTCATCCATACCAAATAATGTATGTTGTGGCAGGCCACTCCATTTTGCTTAGAAAAGAGCTGCAAGTGTAGTCATAGCTTTTCTGGGGTTATATCATCAATCTTCACGTGCCCCACAGAACTTTCAGATATTTTCCAGTAAAGAAAGGAATGGAAGGGGAAATCCAGTGGGTAACTGGGTTTCTTTGTTGGGTCATTTTTTCCCCTCTGTGTTTTTCTATGGGTTTTTGACTTTTTTTTTTTTTTTAATCTCAAGTTAGAAAATTGTTTCCTTTAAGGTTCACTCATAAACTGCATTTTAAAACCTGTATGCTTTAATCTGTGCAAGGCACTTACTTCCTAATGGTCAGTTCATGAATTAGTGGAAAAATTCATGACATGCCCCGTGGGTAGCACCCCTCACATGATTCATTCCAATATAGCAAGTAGAGCTATTTAGATATTGAAAGTTATTTTGTGTGTAACTGATTAACAAGCTCTTTATTATTCACAGGAAAGTGAAATTTCCATTTTGCTCCTGGAGCCCACTGACTACATCATATTTAGAGTTCTTCTGTCTCTGACAACAGTGCCTCATGACCAATGTAGTTATTCCTGTCTCTATCTCAGTATAAGAAAGGCTTCCTAAATTTCATTCTTCCTCAGTGGTGAACACATTCCAAAAAGGGTACCAGAACATCTCTCTCCTTCAAGGTTTAAGTGAGCCATCACTTTCTTGTCTGTAACTGATATCTGTTAGTCCTGCTGACTTATTGCCTGATTCAGAGTTCTGTATCCTGATGGCTTCTTTTCCTCTTCATGACCTGATTAAGTCTAATAATACAAAGCCTAAAAAATTAGAGCTCTGCCTTCACTACTTGTTAGTGATACTGCTTTATCTATATCCCTTCGATAGCTTAGTTTAGTCAGTCTGGCTGTCTGGCTGGCTGTCTGCCTATCCTATTCTACTCTCTTCTACAGACAAACCTTTGTTCATGTCTTTTAAACCTTAGTACAGCTCTACCAGTAATCTTCCCAGGAAAAGAATCTTTAACTTCGTAGTAAACATATTGGCAGCATCTATGAAACATTTGCATTATTTTATATAAATATTAAACAAATCTTGCATGTATCTGAATAACATGAATTTATTTCACTTTATGCAAATTACATCAGTCTTTCTGCATTTGCAGAGGAAGCTGTAAAACAGAAAATTACAAGGAGTTAAGATAACCGTGGCTGAGCAATGAGCAAGGCTCTATCTAGACCAAAATAGTTTACTTCATTTTCCAAAAGCTACAGCCTATAAGGAAGGGATTGGAATTTCTTCTGAAGTAATTCAGGTAAATTAGGTTTGAGCACACTGGATTTTTACCTAGTCTTGATCAACAGACATGAGAAAAAGAGTAGAAACAGGGAAGAAGATAGATGTGATCAGAACAGACTTCTCCCTTTTAGGATGGATGAATGGAGAAAAGATTTTGGAACTATTTACAGAGGTATTACTAAGGCTCATTGTTCTGGGTCATTTGTGGTTTTATCCTTATCAGCTTGGAAACCTGAAACAAATACGTTGTGTTGTGTTTTGCTTGTGTGTGGGTGGGTGGGTTTTAGGCATTCCTTCAGAGCTGCTGCAAATTCACACTGTCCCAGAGGAAGCTGTGACAGGTACCAAAACTGAGGGTGTCTTACTGTAACCAGTGGTGCTGCTAAACAGAAGCCTGGAAATGAAAATAAAGATCCCAGGAGATGAACTGGGTCTGCCAGTTTACAGTACAAGTCACATCATTTTTGGGGGATAGAACCAGAGACTTCTGGTAGCCACCTTGTGCATTAAACCATTCCATTCAGCAAACAGGAAAACTGTTGGTACTCCTTGTTTCCCTCAGAACTGCACTTTGATTCTCTGGGATAGTGTTGTGTGGGGATATAATATATAAACTTTCTCACTCTCTAGGAGTGCAATAGTTTGTCCCTCACACTAAATCAGTTATGCCAACTGAAGGACAGCAAAAATTCTCTAACTCCTCAGCAGGCAGAAAAATCCATGTTTTGATTCAGTTTTGCTTTCAGTGATCTTTGCTCCCACCTGGTGTCTCTAATTGACAGCTTCTTTGCAGAAGATGGAGACAAAAATATGATTCTAGGCTTTAACTTAAAATTATATTTTTAAGACTTCATGAGGAGTGATTTACTCAGAAGAGAACTCTGATAAACCCTTTCAGCAGAAATGAGGGAAAGCATTGCAATAGAAACAAGCCCAGTTGGGCTCAGTCAGAAGATCAATGCAAATAGGAGGATCACTCACAGGGGACTGCATGCAGCCACTGACAGGGCAGAGCACAGCAGGCTTGCTCATCCTCCACACTGCACAACCTCTATTTAAAACACAGGCAGTCTTTGCCCCTCAGAAATCCCTGGCAGATTTTGCTGTCAGAGCTGTAAAGGACCAAGCAGTGGGAGCAGGTCTAGGTCAAGTTAGATGAACCCTACTTATAGACCAGCACTGTCTTGGCCTTGGAATAGAGCTGGCTGAAGGAAGCCACAAGCTGGTGCTACACTGGTCTCCATCCCCTCCAGGATTCTGAAAACTTTGTTTCATAGGAAATAATTGTCTTGCTACCAGTTTGTATTTGGTTCTGATGTAAGTGGCGACTTCAGTGAGATTTTGTCTGAATAAAGAGGAAAACATATTGGCAGAATTCCATGGGAGGGATCTGTGTGCAGGAGAGAAGGTCACCCAAGTCATTTATCTGAGCAGAGAGCATGGGGCAACCATCCTGCTCATACACAGGGTGAATAAAGAGCAGAACAGCATGGGCACACTCTGGGGAGCTCATGGAGAATAGGAGGAATGATGCAAAATGTACAGAAATGGGCTTTTTTTCAGCCAAAGTCCAAAGGTAGCATGAATATCTGTTTTTTTATATCCACCTGCTGTGTCCTCTGTGGGTTCAGCAAGAAGATGGAGGTCAAGCCTTAAAACAGGAGCAGCTAATCATATGTCTGCTCTCCAGTGTTTCATCCAAAGCTAAAAACATTGCCTTACACCTGTTTTACTTCCCCTTCAATGCAACATTGGAAAGCAAAAGGATTAAGAATTTGGCTGCTCCTGTCAGGAATCTTTGGATAAAAATTACCCTGTAAGTCTCCATTCCAAGCAGGAATATCTATCCCTTTTAAACAACAAGATCCTGATGTCAAAGCACGATTTCCTAATAGGTTGGGTTTAGTTTGCTCTCTTCCACTGGATTCTTTTAAATTTGATAATTAAAGAACTGAGAACTCATTTAAGCATTAAAAACCACATATACTTCACATTAAATAGGGATTGATGAAGCTTATTTGCAAAGTTTTCCCTCCTTCCTCTGCCTTGCTCCCATTGCTATCAAATCTGCAGGACTCTATGTATGGTTTTTATGAAGCATTTTGGGATACTTCAAAAGTAAATTCTTAATAAAAATGTAAATTATTATTATTGTAAAAACATGTTGGCACTTTGTGCCATGTAGCATTCTCAGGAGCAGCATTCTTTCACACTGGGATTTGAAAAACAGCACAGAATTTAGCTTGAATCAAATGACATTATGTATTTAGTCATTTATCAAAGCCACTTGGTAGAAATTGGGGAAAACATTAGTTAATCTTATTCATGTGGGAATTCCTGGTTATGCAGCAACACTCTTTCCAATTTCTTAGTTCCCCTTTCCTCTCAAAGGCCTGGAATGCTTTAGGCTCCTGTTGAGCTTGAAGTCAGACCATTTTAATGCTACAATATATGAACCAGCAAACAGAGGATGCTAAAAGTTAGTGCAGGATATTCCAGGCACTGCAAGGAGCACCCAGGAAAATTAAATAATAACCACAGCATGAGACATTTGCCTCAGTGGGTCTGAATTTAGCTCCCCTCTGAGTCAGTGAATTAGCAAGGCTTTGATTCAGGTTTTAAGTGATTTTGGTTGAGTTTTTGAAGAGTATTTTTCACCTTTAGAGCAACAAAAACACTTGAACAGGTTGCTGAGGGAGTTTGGGCCAAAATTTTAGGAATGTGTGGTACGCAGGCAGCGTGACAATTTGTCAGCTTGCAAAAGAGGAGTGTTCAGTTGATAAATTACCTAATGGCACTGTAGGCTATCCATTATTAGGATAACCTGAAATACACAACAGCTGCCTAGCCTAGATCCCACAGGGGTCCAAGGGACTCCTTTTTGCTTCAACAAGGTGACAAATTAGAGCAATGGCTCTTCCTTACAAAAAGTCTTTGTTTTATAGTGATATGCCCTTTTAGTGGCATGTCACTGATGCTTTGCTCCATCTTCTTTCAGCAGAATCTGGGTGAGACAGAATTGATCTGTCTGTTCAGACACCCCCACTTAAAGCAGCTATCTTTTTGTCTGTGGTAACTTTGCACTATTCCATCTTCTCCACTACCAAGGAAATTCCTCACACCTGAAAATAGATTCATAATATTTTTCACTTCACTGGACACAGGACACAACATACAGGGATTTATCATAGCAATGACACATCTTATTAGAGAGGTCGACCCTTGAACCAGCTGTCTTCCCATTTGTGATCACATCCCAACTCACTGCAACTGCGGCAATTGTGATATTAAGCAAGTATTTAGAGTTTTCAGAGTGTTTATAGTGACACTTGCTATCTGGAATTAGGTCAAGGGACAACATCATACAGTTCTTTGACCCATTACAATAACTGAAGAGTGATTTGTAGACCAGAACTGGTCTGTGTGCCCCAGTTTTGAGAGTGCTCCTTTTGAGAGTTCTGACTAAAAACAAACAGACAAACAAAACAAACAAACAAACAAACAAAGCCAACAAAACCAGATTAATTGCAATCATTATTATTATGTTAAACCGAAAACAGAAAACTCCAAAGAATTAAAAAGAAATAGCCAGGGTATTAGAAACATTTTAATGGGGTTGGTAGATATGATAGAAAGAGGGACACTGCACATTTCTTTACAGACAACCAGAAGCCAAGCAAGATACTGCTGGCCTCTAAGGTTACTTTAAAAAATCACTTGGAATTGTGCTGTATATTCAATTTTTCTACTGCTTACACCTCTATGACAGAAAGACAATTTTCCCCTTAAAAGTAGTTACATTCCTCAGTAGAAAGAAGACAGTCTGCTACCTGAAGATATCATTACTTTGAGGGTATTTGTTAGGATCACTGAGAGATGATAGTTTTAAAGTGAAGATGGCCTGCAAAGAAAGAGCATGACTTGTGAACCTGTTGTTTCATGTGTTTATGTGTGTTTAGGGATAAAGTTAGATACAAAATCTACCAAGTGAACATGTTCTGCCTTCTCTGTTTCCATTTCTCAGACAACCCACCAAAGACCCCACAAAGAAACTCAATATAAGGAATATAAGAACATCCATACCAGGTCAGAGTTAAGAATCCGCAAATCCAATACCATGTCTCCCCAAAGTGGAGAGTGCTATTCTAGAAGGAGGACAAATTTGTATTTCAGTTCCTGGGCTTTCAGTGAAGGGTTAAAGTTGGACTCTGGGCTCATCATTGGCAGAGGAAGGTGCAGTTCAATGTGGCAAATGTGCAGCAGCTCCTGCAAGGAAGGATGGACAAGTATTTTTGGAAATCCAAGGGGAGGCCAGTGAGTTCACTGAGCAACTGGAGCAGAAGAGCATCACCATGCATATGGATTGTTTAAAGGATGCCTGGAGCATGCTTTCAGAGGCCTAGCACCCCAGAAGAGCCCTGACAGGTGAAATCCCAGCATCTTCTGGGAATTCTGCCTCTTTGCCAGAGTGGTTTACACTGGAAATAACAGGAAAGGACTTCCTCGCATGGAAAGAGGTGACCCATTTGAATAGTTGGGAATGAAATTTGGTTGAGGACATCTACATGATGTTCCAGTCTCTGATTTCGTGGGTCAATACACCCTCACTGAACCCTTACAAAGGAAAGGAGCAGAGAGTACCAGGGGCAGAGGGAAGAGTGCCAGAACAGGGTGAGCATCACTACAAAGGTCCAAATATGCTTATAGACTGCAGCACTCAACTGTTTATCCATTTCCCAAGCTAAAAGTGATATTTTTTTCATCTGCTAGTCTTCAGTGGGTTTTTATTTTTGTCTACAAAGTTAGGAACTTTGGTCTATGGAATGGAAGAGGTAGAAAGTTTTCAAAAGCAGAAATTTTACGCTGTTCTTGTAAAAAAGCTAGAATTAAATGGGAACTAACAGGAGAAAGAAAAAAAGCCCAGATGATTTAGAACAGTCAAATACAGTTATATGGCACTTTTTTCCTAAAGATTTCAAAGCTCTGTTCAAAGGAAGCAGCTATTATTGTTCCCACTGCATATATAGGCAAAATTAAGCCCAGAAATACAGATACTGACCAGAAATCATGTAGCTATTGCATAATAGAACCAGACATTTATTTCAAAACTCAGCAACTGGGACTTTTTAGCTTAATAATAAAGCTGCTAAACAAAAATCCCAATATTTCAAAACTTACGGTGATAGTAGGGAAGCCAGGAATGTTTCCCAGATCTGTCTGGGTCTACTTCAATGCAAAAGTCAAACAGACTCAATCATTGCTTCATGCTTTCCTGGTTTTCATGCAAAGTGAATCCAGACATGCAATATAGGAAGCAGCCACTGTGATCTCCAGCAGATCCCACCCTGGACTTGAGACCAATGCTGAGGAGGTTTTACTGGTTTGCCGTAGAGGCACAGCTACAGGGAGTAAATCTAGTTTCAAATTCTCTGCAGGAAATATTCATGGCCAGAAAATAGGACAGGAGGATATGGAAATCAGTTGCAAAGATTTAATTGTGTTACATTTAAAAAGAAATAGCTCTTTGAAAAGTGATAAAGTAGTTCAGAATAAAATCTTCAGCCTTCTCAATTTAAAATATTCAATTACCAGTTTTCCAAGAAAAAGAATTCAAAAAATTTTAAGACATCTTGAAGTAAAGCACTTCTTTATTTAAATTTTTGCTTTGTTTTGGTTTTAACTACAAAACTTTTTTACAGATTTGCTTGAGACTTTCCCCGATGCTCGGGTTTGATCACTGAATCAAAAAAACCCCACCTTATTGTTTGCCTAGTTATGTTAATGAGTCCCAGCCCAATGAGCTAACCTTCAAATCACACAACCTCTTCATTAGTCTCTCAGAGTGCTGCTAAACCTTTAATTCTTTTGCCTCTGAAAGTTTCTCTTAGCAGATCTTGAAAGACTTTTTATCTCAGATACGAACAAAATTTTAATTATTTTCTCAAGTAGCTGCCCGTGTCATATACGTAACGGGAAATATCAGCAGGAAATCAATTTGACAGACACTAATGTTGCATGTTCACCAGTTCACCAAATTACACCAGCCATGTCATCACAATGGGCATGAATGGCTCTGGCCCTGCAGTAAACCAAGGACACCTAATGTGGTCTAATTAGGACAGCAGTACACAGAAGTAATACAGTCTTAAATGGGGGTTAGAGTGTCTTTCAGCAAGTCAGTTAAGAATTTTCCTTTGTCAATGGGCTTTCACACACTTTTCTATGTATTTATGTATATTCCTCTGCATTTCTAATATTTCTAAGAGCTAAGACATAAACATATCTGGTTATCTAAAACAATATAATGGATTAAAACTGGGTTGTTGTTTTGTGGTTTTGTCTTTTTTATCTAACCGCTTGCAGGTGGAATTTTTAAGCACTACATATAAATCTCATATTTAACTTATGCCAAAAAATTTCTTGAGACTTGGCAATGCTGTTTGCTTTTTGTGGTGTAAGATATGGAAAATGTAAAAGTTTTTGTTTTGTCACCCCTCACCCTTGAAGTGCTCTCCTGGAGGTAATCTATAAAAAATTCCATCAATGAGGACTACAGTGCACAGTAGTTGGTATTGGTGATAAAGATTACATCTTTAAAAAACAGAGGGTATAAGATACACCATCATTGCAGGAACTTTAGGAGCAAGGAAGCAGAAATGAGCTTTCAGAATAGGTGTTTCAGTGTGAGGTTTTTTTATTCCTGCTGAACAGTAATTGTGCATTTCCCTTTTCATCCTCTTGCTCTCTTTATTTTTTAATACTGCTTTATAGACAAGACTTTAGAAAGTTTTCTCAACTTTTGATTACTTTAGTCTAACATGCAGAAAACTAGCATCCCAGGCATTTCTGCAGTACTGAAACTCTTTCAGAATTCCATCCACACACATCCTTGCAATGATAAAACAGAAATTCTATAAAAGTATGAAGAAAGGGACAAAACTCAAACCTTTAGTTTCATATGGGGTATTATTTCTTGTTGTTTTTGCTACAAAGCTGTAATTGGCCTAGTGAGATCTGATAAATGTCTTATTATAAACTTGAACATCAACTGATGGTGAAAAAAAAATATCATGGAACTTGTGACTGAGAGAAAAGTAAAAGGGTATAAATGACTGGCAGTTCCCATTTCTTTACAAGTGTTACATTTCAGTCCCCTGCCACTACCACATGTTTCCTGTTCACAGATAATTTGTACAACATATTTTATCATTCAGTTTTAGACATAGTTGAAAGGCTTTTGCCTAAGGCTTGGAACACTTTGAAAATTGTATACCATTTGCAAGGCTTTCTTCTGCTTCACTGTGCAATTAGGTGACTGCCTTTCTGCAGACACTGGATTTATCATATGTGGAATTGGGGTTTTTTTCAGCAAGGTGAACTGGGAACAAAAATGCAAGAAGGTTTTCAGTAACCCACAGACAAGGGATTAGTGTGCTGGCACAAAGATTGTAGCCTGCCTGTCAGTCCCAAACTGGACGCCATTCCCTCACAGAAGGAGTATTGTAAGCCACAAAGTTTCATACAAAAATGCTCTCAGTCTCCCTGCTCTTACATACCATTTCTATACGTGATTCAAACTTCTATGGTGCAACAAGGGCACCTGATATTTTTTTTTTCTCTGTTGTTCGGATACTACTGTGTATGAAACTATTGATTTTTTATTCCTTTGCCCCCCTTCTCCTTCTCTGTTCTCTCCCCCTCCCTTTCCCCAGCTCTGTCTTGACTAAACTTTGCTCTCGCCTAAAGTATGAAGATACTGATGTGCTAAGAGCTTCCCCTGCTGGAAGTTCCTAGCAAGAGTTGTTGTAGTCAAGTAGGGATGGATCTGGGACTAGCTCCCAGTTCAGCTAATTTATGTGCTCAGTTCCTGTCGAGCAGAGAGTACATAATGTGACTTGAGATGCTGATTAAATTTCATGTGTATTTCTATGTTCTAAATAAACCAAATTTTAAAGTCAGATTTGAGCAATGGTAGATTAGAGCCCTCATTACAGCAGTTTGCTTTTTTCCAGTGAATTCTGTGAGGAAAAAGGAGACAAATTCAGCCCTTTTGTATAATGCATTCATGTGCTTTTGCAAGGTCATCTTCCAGTAGGAGATCTGGAGAATTTCTTATGAAGTAAACCTTATCTATTAAAGTCTTGTCGTTGTTTAATGGGAATTGAGAATTCATTCCTTGCTTTTGGTTGCAGACATCCAGCTTGTGGGAACTGTGAGTATGTAAGTGCACAAGTGAGCTGCAAGGAACACCAGTATCCTGCAGCACAATCCCACTGGAAAAAAGGCACATCTCTTCAGACTGTGCCTCTGTCTCAGGCAGTAACCTAAATTTGCCTTTTCTGAAAGCTTTGAAAAAGCTGCATTTTTTAAATCAAAACTAAGAGACTTTCAATCTCAGTTTTTACATAACCATCTTAGAAATACCTGGCTGTAAATTTCCCAGCTCATTTTTGAGTATAAGGCAAAATATTACTACTTAAGTAGAGTAAGCACAATAAAATGCTTCTGCTGCACTGTGCTGGAAACATTGCTTACTGTGACCAAGTGGGCAGGATTGCCTTGGCCACTCTGTCTCTGCAAGGTCTGTCTGCCTTTGCACAGGCCAGTAATGGCATTTTGGAGTAAACTGTTTTGTTGTCAATCCCAGCCCTGTTGATTTTATCTGGTTAGATTGTAGGAGTTTTCTGGGGCACAGTTTAACTCTCACTGTGTGGTTTTTAAACTCATTGTTCTGAAACTAGTGGCACAATGGATGGTGTGGCACTGCCCCTAACTGTGAAGGTATAACCCAACCTGCAAGGATGCAGTGAGGTTGCAGCAGTCTGAGAGGTGACTTGGAAGCCTTCACTGTGCCAAAGCACCTCTTCTCCCACCTGAAATATCCAGCCCACCTGGGGATGTATTTTGCATCCTACTGGATTGTAGGCATTTGGGGCAAGAGGAAAACCTTGCTCTCTCCAGCTATAGCCCCATGAGGGCTGAGTCACAGCAGAACTGTCTTGGTGTGTGTGAACCAGCAAATATTTGGAGAGCTCCTGAGCTCCCACCATCTGTGCACATGCAGACACACAGGTAGATGTGTAAGGTTCCAAGGTACGTTCCCTTTCAATCCCCATAAATTTCCCCAGACTCAGCTAGGGAAATTTGAGCTCGGTGCAAGAGGAACCAAGGATTTCCTTCAAATTCTCTACTGGGTTTATTTGAATCTGATGCCTGGTGGAAGACTCAAAATATTTTACCAAAAAAAAAAAAAAAAAAGAAAGGACTGGGTCATGGGATTTCCCAATCTAAATGTAATGGGAAGCCCAGAGTGACTCCCTTCTTTCTGTGCTATCCATTGTGCTTTGTCCCAAGTGGGAAACACGGTTTGCCAACACAGAGGCAACATACACTGTAAACAATGACAAGAATAAAGCTAAATATTATGCATATTCATTGCATGCAATCCTAACACAAACATCCCTACTGAGTAGAACAGAAAAGAAGATTTTTTTTTTTTTCAACAAAGGAGATGCTGGATCTTTTTAACCCTTTATTTTCTCAGTTATGCAATTTTCAAGAACATGCAACAACAATATTTTACTTCATATGTTATAAGCAAGTTCTTTTTATGTGGAGCTTTTTCCTACTACAACTTAGCTGCATGATAATTTAATTGACTAATTTCTCAGAGGAGTTCACTCATTTCAAGTTTCCAGAAGGCAGTGGTACAATTGCTCACTATTTTCACTTTAGCTTTTCTATAACTTCCAATTTTCTAATCGAGTCATCTGATATGGGTTTCATTTTCTTTTATTTATGGATGGGGTAAGGATATGTTCATGTTCTACTTTAAAGTGCCAAGAATTCTGGTTTTTAATGTGAATCCTGAATAAACAGTGCAGGAAAAACACACTTTCTCCAAGCAGAACAGCTCTTACTTTATCCAAATTCTTAATGTAACATAGGACTCATTTCCAAACTATTATGCTCTCATTTAAATGCCTACTGGTGAAACGTAGCTAAGATAGAAATTGTTTTCTTGTAAAAATCAGCTCTCCATTCTGAGGAGGAAACCAAAAAGTCTTTGAAGATCCCAGCCTAACAGGGCTAATTTTGAGAAGGTAATAAACCCATACACGAAACCCTAAGGAAGTCGACTCAACCTGACCCACAGATTTCTTGGAACAGTAACTTCCAGGTTGCAGGGCACCAAAATAAGCCATGATACTTCATTCCACAGCCAGAAAAAAAATCACTTATTTTTGAAGAAGTGACTTGGGCTGTGGCTTATAATGAAGGGTACTCTGGGTTAGATTTCCTGATAGTAAAATGCAATTCTGTGGCATGCCTTTTTTTTTCATTATGCCCTGTTTTCTTCTCATTTGAAAAGCAAAATATCACAGTTTTCATTTTTATCAAAGTATTGTTCTTGATTATTTTCTTTGTATGAAGCCTCTGTATTCAACTGTGGGAATAGTACTAAAATTCAGCCGTCAGCATCTGTTGTTCCTGCTCTTTTCTGGATCCTAAGCAGCACAGAGTATATGAGGAAATCCTCGTCAACTTATTTGTTAAAATTAGGCGGCATGCAGACTCAGAATTCTGGTTTTTTATAATATTAAGTATGTGAACAAAACAGGTTATATCCAAATTCTGCATGCACCACAGAGTACTCATGTTTTGCTGTTGTGTGCTTGTATAATTTGCTTGAAACATTCACATATTAATTAATAATATTTTTCTATCTTGCTGATGCATGGGTATTTACAGATAAAAACTATAATTTCAGCTATTAGTTGATTATCATTAATACATAGCTATTAACAATAGATTATCAGAAGGCTACTCTTTGTTCACAAGAGATATGACACAATAACAGATTGTAAAATTAGTAGTAAGGGTGGAAAGCCAAGGCAAAACCCTAAATACTTCATTTAGGGCAGGACTATAAATACCTTGACAGACACACCATTTCTTAATATGTGCATGGGTGATCTTCTGAGTCTGGGGCCTGTCTGCAGGTTAGAGAATAGCCTGGAACATATGAAATAGAAATGAAGGCCAAACCAGAAATTACATAAGTAAGTGCTTTAGCAGAAGCAGAAAATGTTATTTGAACATGTGTTCTACCTGACCACAAATCATTAGCTGCAGCAAACAGGACATTTTACAAGGGATAAGGTTCAAGCATCACAGGCCTGTCTCAGAGCTATGAGCTTACATGCCTACTGCACCTCCAAAAAGCAAGCTTGGAGCTTGTATTTTCTATAGGTTTTGTAGAGGCCTATATAAACCCAGTAAAATACACCCCTTTATTAACTGAGGACTTTTGTTTTGTGGGCCTGTTCCACCATGATTATTTTGGATCCTGGCCTGTACTGGTCACACTGAGAGGCATTAGGAGACTAAAAATTACTGGAATTCCAGCTTTCATTTACAGAAACAGCAGAGCAGGCATGGGAACAGCCCATGTCCAGGATGCAGCACTGGCTCAGCCCCACAAGCAGCCAAGAGCCCTGTGGCCATGAGCTGGACTGCAGGGAAGATGAGTCCTTCCTAAGCAGAGCTGCTGCTCTGCAACCTCCCAAGCTCAGAGCTGCTCTCCTCTGACTTGTCTGGGATGGACTTCATCCTAATGAAAAACAGATAATGAAAAATCAACTCAAGAGTCAGAGTTATGGTTTTTCATTAAACTCCATTGTTCCTTTTTAGCCAACCCCACTCCAGTACGTTGCAGTGCTTCTGTGTGGGCTGAAATTTTCCATTGCTGAGGTCAAAACAGGGTTTATGCTATTTTCCCACCCACATCCTTCATTGTTCAAATGAGGTGGCTTTAATTCACATTAATTCTTTTGCTAATTAGGAGAAACTCTGGTTGAATGCTGTTGGGAGCAGCACCTATACTGTGAGGTCAGAAATTACTGCAGCTGCAGCCACCAGGGTAAGGCTCAGCTGCTCATGGGCTAACATACCTGAGGAAATTCAGATTAATCCATGTCAATCAGAAAATGACAGCAGTCTCCCTTTCTGCAGTTTAAATTGAGTCAGGTAGGCACAGTTTGGCATTTAAAACATCTTTCTAGCATATGTGTTTTGTGCCATCTTTGAACATGAGGAAGTACAGTTTTCCCTCATATAAAACATTTTTTCTACCTTTAAAAGAATCCTATACCTTAAACGTTTCAGATTTGACATGGAAATCTAGCATGAAAATAGCCTTTTTGGAGAAGCAGGACATAATCTTCTTCTGTACAAATTGATTTTGTGTGAGCAAGTTGGAGACTGAGAACATGCAGCAGATTTTTTTTCTGACTGATGCATACAGTGGTTAAACAATGTGCAGGCATAGAGTTGATTTGAATAAAATTAAAAGGATCCTTAAGTGTTTCAGAAGTTTTGCATTCTTTAAGCACAATGTTTGCTCTTTTTTATGTAGAAAATAATTTCTACTCAGACTAAGCAGTGATTTGTATTTATTGTATACTTCTTTCTACAGCTTCAATATGCACTCTGTCTAAAAGTGAATTTTACAATAGAATACAGGACTTTTCAGAATAGTTGAAGCTAACATGACATTTACTTGCATTGGAGGCTTGCCCTGCAAACATGCACAACAAGGCAGAACTTTGAAGCTGGTGGAAAGAAAGATGTGTGTTTCCTGAGAAACACATATTAAAATACATAATCTAAGATGAAGCCACTTATGCTGCTTAATTGACACAATGAAATTAAGTGATGTACCAGAAGCTGTTATGTCCAACATAACCTGGCTGACCTCTGACAGACATCTCTAAAGTTTGGACTAGGTGCTGTCTAAGACCAGCCAGGCTAATGAAATGGATTTTCCTATAGATTGTGTGTTTTACTTCTTTAAAGCTCTGCCTTGAATAACCCAGTTTTCCCTCACAGTCTCTCCAACAGCAGACAAGACACAGCAAAACTGTTAGACAGTATATCATTGCTGATCAGCTGCAAGCTGCTGCTGCCAAATGGGATGCATGAACTGAACTCTACCTGTCTTACTCTTACAGGGGGTTAAAGATGCTCTTTTACTCAGCTACCAATATTTCTGAAAATATAAAGAACTTAAATAGCTGTGAGACATCATCATTTTTTTAAATCTGTTTGATTAAAAAACCTCATTGATCTCAACAGGTCCAAAAACAGGCAAGGGGATGGTAGGTAGATAAAAAAGAGGAAGTACAGCTGCATAAAATGGGGGGGAAAATAGAAAATATTTTATGGATACCTAAAAATCAGTACACAAAAAATCAGATACACAAAAAGTCAGTAGCCCAGGCTGCTTGCCACCTCCTGATCTGATTTATTGTTTAAAAATCTGCAATTGTTTTGGAATCCAAAATACAGACAAAGCACCTTTTTCTACATATATCAATATCAAATATCATGCTGATCAGGTTAGTATACTGGATCCTCAGATTCCTAAAAGAGGAAAGTGGAAGTCAGTTTAATTCCACTTCCCTGTATTGGAAATTGTCTGTACCTAGAGATGGTCAGCATGAGACAAATGAGTCTGAATCATTACTTGCTTTCATATTCCTGGTGTTTTTTCTACTGAGCCCTGGAGATGTGCCAAATATATGGCAGACAGGTCACAGCTTTGTGTCAGAGCTGCCACCTGTAAGCTGCCCATAACTCCACGTGGCTCACAGCTGCTGCCTCTCTCCTACAAACAAGTGGTTGGGACCAAACCTGTGATTACCCACGCTGCTTCATTGCTAAAAATGTTCCTCAACACTTTTGGGGCTCATGGCCCTATTAGTCTTTCAGGTACTGCTCAAGGAACAGGCTGGAGCAAAGAAGGCTCCAGTGACAGTAGGGGCAAGGCAGGGAGAAGAGAATCCAGCCAAACAGACACAAGTGTCTCAGAAAACTGCATCCTGATTGTTTATTAATTAGTATGGACTTTGGTCCTAGAACCATTTCTGGTGCTAACTCTGATACTAAAAGCGCACAAACCACGTGGTCAGGGTCAGGGTGGTCTTTATCCTTGGGCCAGATATGAGTATCTGCATCTCAGAAGAAGCCACTCACACTGGCTGAGATGCCCACTGCCATCAGCCAAAGCAGAGCCCCAGTGGTGCCCATTTGTGCAGCCACACTGTCCGTGCCATGGGGCTGGAGCAGCTTTGAACAGTCTCTCTGATTTGCCCAAGACAAAGAAAATGTTCACCTGTCTGGATTTGCCACAGCTGCTGTGACTTTGTTCCAGGAAATGGGTACAAAGGCCAAAGAGTGAACATGAATGTAAGACTGTCCTGTTAGACAAATACACAGCAGAATGAAATTAGGACTAAATGTGCAGTCGTAGTTTTAGCATTCAGAAAGTTCAAAAATTTTTAACCATGAAGCTTTTAATTTTAAGTAAGTGGGTTTCTAATACTATGTCTCTGTATTTGTGTGTACATCTACTCTTGGGCTGCTGAAATTTTTTTCTCTGAAGATATTTTTAACAAGACAGATTTCCTACCAAATGTGCTGGTTATCAACAAGAAAACCAGAAAAAGATTATAAGGAAAAAAAAAAAAAGAAAAGAGAGAGAGAGAAAGAAATTGTCTAGCTTTCAGTAAAAATGCTTATATTTGCTTCTTTTGCTAATTGTTTTTGCTTCTTTTGCTAATTTATTTTTCCCAAAAGAAGGAGCACCCACCTCCTGTCTATCCTTTTTTATTGGTCTTGTTGTCATTGAAATATATGGCTTTGCACTCTTTTATTTTAGAGAAAAAAAGCAACATAGGGAACTTTGAAATGGAAAAAAAAAAAAAAAACCAAAAACATTTTGGGGTTTGGTGGGGTTTTTTGTTGTAGGGTTTTTTTAGGGTTTGTTTGTTTTGGTATTTTCTAGTATTTCCCATGTAAATTAAATTACTTCTTCACCCAGCCAAAATATGCACTCAGAAACATGCTGATGCTTTTCAAATTGTAGTAGATAGAGGCACTTAATCACCAGTTTAAGTAGAAAATGTGCACCAAGGGAATTTTCCATGGGGTGATTTAGCTGTATGCAAATCTGATGTGTACTGTAGTACTGAGGTGCTCAGGAGCTGAAACTGTAGAGCTTGTCAAGGGATTAGGTAACAATGAAGATTTAAGAGCCGGGACAAAGCTAGATGTAGGCTGGGAATAATATCCTGGTCAATACATCCTCTGGTGTAGACAGCTAGATAAACATGTAGATAAAACTTTCTGCAGCAATGTTCAAGCAAAATGCACCACAGGCAAAGAATGGAAGAAAAACTCCCACAAGGCACTGACAGCTTTTTCCCTTTTTCTTTCTCTTTACTGAATAATATTGTATTGGAAGCATCATGGCAAAACCTCAGGACTGAGCCCATTGTGAACCCAGACCTTTGGGGGATACAACTGGTAATATTTCTCATTCACTAACGTGAATCCCACTGATGGGGTGGGTAACTGTGGGTGCATGCTAGTCAGATAATTTATATGTGCAGATAATTTACATGTGTAGGCTAAAAGCTGTACTGCTGTAAGGAATATGCATAAGGATTTTTATCAACAAACCAAAGGTGTAAATAAAGTGGAGTTTCACATGTTCATAGAGTCAGTGTTCTGCATCATTGAAAGGTCTACATTAAGACATAGTCTGTCATCCTCCAAGTATACGCATCAATTTCTATCATGCTCATAATGGCTCAGATGCTACCTGCAAAGTAGCTACAGTAAAACTGCAACAAGCTTCCAGGACACAAAGAAGCAATTCATGTTCCTACCCTTGGACTTCCCTGCTTTTGGGGCAGGGTGGTCCCTCTAAACCACCCTAGACAGATGAGAACTCAGTAGGGACACAAGTCAGCCAACACAGGAATCAAAAAAGAGCAAAATTGGATTATAAAAACACAGCATTGCAGACCTTTTGTTCAGTGGAAAGAGAGCTGTAAGTATACTTTAAAAAATATTTCAGCTGGTCTCACAGTTACCTCCACTCAAAGCTGAAACAATAAGAACTTTACATAGGATAGAAAAATCATTCTTCAACTATCTGTATTGAACAGTGAGAAATATTGATCCCTGAGTGCACATGAAAACAAACCAAACAACCCTTAAGTTTTGTACACACATTGAGCTCTATCACTGGGTGTGGAAACTGGGTGTCTATCACTGGGTGTGGAAACTGACTCTCCAAATCAATGGCTCAAATACAAGTATTTCAGTCCTCTGCTCCAGTTTGTCATGTTAAAATGAATGACATTAGATTTTTTTTCTTTCCTTTATCCTTCACATGTGTCTTTTGTGGATTGTGAGTCTGTGGCAGTGTCTTTACTACAAACACTCTCCTAATTATATGTCTCTGTAAGACAGGATTGATGGCAATTAATATGAGTATTGCAGTTCATTAGATTTCCTGAGTTCTGGCCCATTAGTTGATAGAAAAGAGCTTCTTTAAATATGTAAAGTCAAAGTTATTTTTAACTGTGTCTTTTGGTTGTTTCATTTGGGGCATTTCTGAAATGCAGGCTGATGGAAGATGGATTTTTATGGCTTTTGCCATGAAAATGACTGGGATGGGACAGGTTGGAGCCCAAGGTATAAGAATTATGAGAATACCCTGATACAGGCATAGTGTAGTATTTTAATGAGGCTGTGGCTTTTGGTCATACTCAGTTTTCTGCAAGATACAAGGGCTGCCAATGAGGCATTTCCTTTCCCAAAAGTCATCTTGCAAATTGTAGCTTTTGATAGGCCTCAAAAAAGATTTGGATTGGCTGGGACAAAATCTGCCTCCACAAAATGAACCATTCATGATGACAGAACTCTTAACCAGCACTTCTTAGGTGGCCAAAAATACAGGAAGGCCAACTTTATCCCAGACAGGGTGCTGCTGAGGGAGGGTGGGCTGCCAGGATAGAAAAGCAGAAGACACTGTGGTGTTAGTGCCATGAAGGACAGCAGCACAAAAAATGGTACAGCCCAGCTTCCAGAGAGCAGCAAGCCAAACTTTGGGCTTGAGGAAGGATATGTCCCTGAGCAGTGTGACACGGTTACACCTCTCACCTGAATGTTACATCTCATGGGCATTAAAGATCCAGGGATGTCGATCAGCTGTGGAGTATTCTTCATGACTGGAGGACACATGATTACTTTTTATGTATTCCAATTATCCTGTAGGCATACATTTCAGGTTACAGAATTATTATTGAAAGCCATTTAATTTTCAGTGGCAGTCACTTGAGTGGACAAAGTAGAGTAGCACAGGAAAATTACTTAGCACAGATCCAGATCCTCCATCATTTGCATACACACATATAATTTTTATTTTCTGCTTATACAGAATGGCAGTAAAATACTAATGTTTACTGAATACAGCGTGTTGCTAGTATCAGACTCTTAAGAATATGAAAAAATATATAATTTTAAATTATGCCTGCATTAATTTTCTGGGTAAAATGAATAGCAAATTCTTACATACAAGTATTTTTGTACTGCACATACCAAACTTCTATAGGCAATAACCAAACTATCCACAATTATTGTAGTAAAGAGACAAACAAAAAAATATTGTAAGACTTTTAGGAAAGGATCTAAATTTATATGCTTCAAGGCATAAGAAAATCTGTGGATTAAAAAATCTTCCCCATGGACAAGTAGTCCTACAACCTACTGCAGTTTCTGCCATGCTCATCTGAAGCTAGAATTTTAGAATTTTATAAATCCTTTACTGAAGAAGGTGAACAATTTTTCTGATCCAGTATGTCCTCTGTGTACTCACATGAAAAATGGAAGCCTCATATTGTGCCTACCATGAGCAGTTTTGTCTGCTATAACTCTGCTCTTGATACTTTTCCAAATGTAAATTAAACCAACTGGTGAATAAGGTTTCCTTTTCTGTATATCTTCTTCTCCTCCTATCCCTATCCCCATTGCAGAAGACTGTAAAATGCCATTTCCTTGCTCTACAGGCAGATAGCATGTCTGGGAAATAACACCTGGAGCTCAGAGGAGCACTGGCAGTACCACAGGAAGAGGAAAAGAAGAAACAGCTGCAAGGCCCTGCTGGGTTTCTGCCTTAGCATTGGGTGATTCACATGAGGCTTCACTTTACCTGTTGGATGTTTGTGTTTGAAGTCCTTCTCCATGATAAGTTAGCTTTAATTAAACTCAATTTTAACTAAAACTCACTACATGGGCCTCATCAGAAAGGGACCACATTTCAGAGGGTCGAGGCAGAAGCTACAGGATCACTGACTCAGGAGAGGGCAAGCTGTCTCTTTCCAAAGTCTGTGCAATTTAGGGCTTTTTAGGGATGGGAGCTGTAGGCTATAGACCCCAACAGTGCTATCTGTGACGTGGTCTGCTTAGCCTGTGACACACACCTTGCACTTCTTCCCTCCACACAGGACCCAGGCAAGGAATTCAAAAGGAAGCCATACTCCAGATTTAAAGGGAGGGTGCCACTTACAAAGTGTGAGTACCCAATCTTCCTCCCAAGGGATCTCCCCTGGGACAGAAGTTCTGCTCCTCAAAAAGGATGAGAAATGTGAGGGCTAGGGAACCAGCATTCCTACAATCATTTAATGCTGTATTTACTGCTTTGATTTTGGGCATCTCAGTGTAAAGTCAGTAAAAGCCCCAGGAATTCAGCATGTTGAAAATCAGACCCAACTTGTCTTAAACTGACTACCCAGGGCAGAAGGCTTCTCTGGGAAAATTTTACTCAGGTTCTGGCAGATGCAGATGGTAAGGAACTGTCCTTACCAACTTTTTTTTTATTTAAAAGTATAATATCCTTCAGATTGTTAAAGATATATAAAACCTTACAACATTCCCTTCACAATGATTTTGGTATTTTGGTTGTTTTCAGTGAAAATTAAATATTGCATTTTGTATTGCTGGTGAGTAGCCTTTGTTACATCTCAAATTTCCTTCATTTATTTATATGTGGGTAATATGAATCACCCTGTCCTGAGATTTTCCAACTCTGTTCCACAGAAGCACAGTCAGTAAGGCTGTGGTGAGGGTGAGACCTGTCAGTGAGGGCTGGTATCTGGACAGTCCCAACTCATCTGTTACTAAACATACAGGAACCTGGATTATAACCCATTTCTGCAGCCTACAGTAAGGTAGGGGATCTGTCTCCCACCATGATATCCAGCCAGCTGGAAGTACCTCTGGGTACAGGGCCATTTCCACAATAGGATTAATTTTTGGAGCACTGACAGAAGCCTTCAGTGCTATTAGTTCAAAGAAGTTTGGAAACTACTGGATTATAGGACAACTCACAGTTTAGCCAGCTGTTGCCTGAGGATTTTTCAGAAAAAAAAAATAGAAGAAAAAAGGAGAGCGAAATAAAAGCATAGCAAAATAAAAACATGTGAACTCATGCTAAAATGGTCTTCTGACTTGGGGCATTTCAGTTTTAACTCGGAGAGGAGATTGTGGGAACTCAGAATTTTCACAAAGCAAATCCAAACCCAAGTGTCTTAAACTGGCCACCCAAAGTCAGAAAGCTCCTTCTGACTCTCTGCTTTTTTTTTTGTGTGTGTATGAATTATTAAACTGCTATGAATTACCCATTCGTCTTCAGGCTTCTAAACTGAGTCTGAAATCCTGTACATTCTGCATAATACAGAAAATTAAGATTATGCAGATGGAAAACACTTCCCTGCTTCAGTTTTCTCCTAAGATGTCTTACAAATACTGAGCACAGAGCCCCGTGCAGAATGCAGCTGGGTGCCATTCAAGTAGTTCTTTCAGGGATGGTACAGGAAGATGTGCATGGAGACAGGAGTATCTGAGGCTTCCACCAAGAGGCAGTAATTCCAGGAAGCAGTGCTCACAGGAAGGTGTGCTGATCCTTTCAGCAGCGACAGTAATGCTTGCTAATTTCCTTGAATGCTACTGCCTAAGCATTTTATGATTGCTTTCCCCATCCCTGAGAACTCATGTGGAGACTGACAAACATTTGTGCTAGGACTAGTCTTGTAAACGTAGAGTTTTACAACAAATACTAAGATCTTGAGAGGCCTTCCTCCAGAATACCTGCAGATATTCTGTCAATGACCAACATTTGCTAAATCTGTTATTAGGTAATAGCCATTAATTCCATAATCCACCAGAAATTAGGACTCTAAGATGCTTTCAGTACTGGCTTTTATGGATTTCTCTGAAATTTCATCACATGACAGCTTTCAATCTCAGCAAGCCCCTCCAGGTCAACAAGTAAAAGTCAGTAACAAAGCAAAGCAAAACATTTAACAAATTCAATGAGCATCTATTATCAGCCTGATTACACACTGCACCACGTAGAGTCCTAATGATTTCAGTGAGGCTCCATGCAGCATAAGGAGTCTCCCATGCAGATTAGTTTACAAGATGAGGGTCCCCATATGGAATATCTCCTCCATTCACCCCTTCCTGTTCTGAATAGAGCAGTATAAAACAAAGGCATGCTTTTTTGCATACTTGCAAAGTTAGAATTCCTGATTGGCTTATACAGTAATTCAAATGACAACAGCTATGAAAATATTGCTCGGTGCTATTTAAAGCCTGTGTTGGCTTTTCCCACCTCGGTCACTCGCTGCAATCTTCTCTGTCCAATTACCTTTCTAATAATCATTTTGATGCATTTCAGCTGCCACAGCATTAGGTGTAAATGCCTAAAATCATACCATTCAGTTCTCAGGAACAATTTCATGGGAGGATTGTCATGGGTGTGTAATATTAAGGGGGAAAAATCAAATGTCAGAAACTTCATATTGATACTTTGATCAGAAGCAACATGAGACTGAAAGTTTTTGAACAACAAACCATTTGAGAGTGTGTAACATGCTTGTGAAAATATTCATAGCATAATTAGATAAATAACAGATCCAGTGTCTATTTTTACTTTCCCTTGATGAGAAGCTTTGCAGGAGAGACTGCTGGTAGTTAATTCTCCCTAACAACAATCTGTGTAATCACAAACCCCAATTAGCTGTGCCTGTTCTATGCTATACAAACTATTTCCTTAGCGCTTCACATCACTACTTTGTAATTAGCTTTCATCTACACGAGCTTTGACTAAAAAAATATAAAAGAGTGTAAGTGATTGTACTGCCACTCAGTATTCTGCGAAATAATCGCTAGCGATTTCAATCAGATTAATTTTATCACCCGTATTAAGGAAAATTACCTCCCTCTTCACTCTCTACAGCTGAGGGCTATTTCATTTCCTGAGATGTTCATAAAAGCATAATATAAAGCAATCTGTAATTGTAAATATCCTTCCCTAATAACTTTGAGATATTTCCTTAATACATCTTTACATTTGGAGTTTCCGTTCCATAAAATACAGTAACAAGTGCTCTATTATGTTTTAAGTGTGTGCTGTTAAGCTGGACAACTTAGCGCTGTCCTTCCTGTTTTTACATAGGGTTATATTTAACTTGCAGATAATGGGAACAAGGTTTAAAAGTGATGGAGCGGAATAATGGCGTTACAGCAATAATATATCTTGCCTTTGTGAGGAATAGAACTTTACAGCCTATTTCAGGTCAGCCAACACCAATTCCATTTTTCACAGCCTGACAACTTTCACCTTCACCCACACTCCAGATGGGTATTAAAAACTACTTTCCAAACAAAACTGAGGTTTGCTATGTCCATGTTGTACACCTGGGGAGAGCCCTTTGATACTTAAAATCTACATAAATAGTATAAAATAAAATAGAATAAAAACGGGCAGCCTGCAACAGCCGCATGCCCCTGGCTTGTGTGGTGAACCTCCCAGCTATTCAAAGAGCTAAGCAAGCTGCTCAGGTCCTGAGGGAGGGGTCACAGCAGGGGAATTTCTGCAACTGAAACACTTGCCTGTTCAACTTCTGCAGCAAGGACGAGGCATTAGTAAAAAATTTAGCACCTGGTTTGTGGGAAATGTGCGGTGTGTGCTAGGAGGACCACAGCAGCTCAGTATAGCACCACCAAGAAGATTCATTTAGCTGTTCAGGCCACCAGCACTTTTCACTGAACACAGATCCAGATGTGCACATCTGATGGCTTTTGTAGGAAGCTCTCTCCCTGAGCTGACTGCACCCTGAGTTGGCCTATAAGTGTTGTTCCTGAATATATCTACGTATTTTTTAAAAATTATAACAAAGGAAAACAGAAAAAAGGCAGTGGGTAACTCAAGTGCATTCCCACCCATAGGTGTGAATGCTGTCTGCACAGCAGTGCTTTTCTCCAACATCCCCCCCTTCACCACAGAGGTACAAGGCCAGTGATACAGAAAGCACTCATATCAAAACCAACACAGCTTAAGGCTGTTTTAAGCAGTCCCTGCTCTCCTCAGAAAGTAGTCTTCCAGCCTTTCAAAGGGAAAGGCATCTCATCATCTGAGCAGCTTAGTACTCTGCTTTATCTGGCTTATCCCTTGGACTGTCTCACTCATCCCTAATTACTGCAGCATGAGAGCTCCCAGTACACAGGAAGTCTGCTGTCATATTGGAGAAATGGAAAAGACCAAGACAGGTAAGGGAGCATCCCCACTGGAGAAGGAAGCTCTCCCTGCCTGCTGCAGTGGAGTCTGAAATGTTCCCAAATGGTGATGCTCCAGGGATAAATGCACAGAGCAAATCACACAGGTTGCCCCAGCACACTGTGAATCACTGCATGTTTTGGAATGCCTTGGCACTTTGACACTCTGCACTGCATGTGAAATGAGTTACAGAGTGTGTCTTGAAATTTTAGGAATGGGGTGGGGGTTGGAGAAGTAATGCAGTTTCATCAATGTCATGGTGTCAGGATATGGCGGAAGTTATAGATAACATCTCACTGGAATCAAACATATTGCACTCACCTTTCTTTCTACAGGAGAAAGATAAACTTTCCAACCTTTTAGTCAAGCTTGAGAAGAAGTTCACTCTCATCTAGAGCAATACCTTGATGAGGCATGCTTGCAAATGTTCCTCTTTATATACATGGATGAGACACACCAGATAGATAGGCTGCAATGGGTTAATTTCCTTCGCTGTTCACTTAAGACACAGGAGATACATTTATCTCCCTTCTTCACCACTCTCCACATTTCCATGTTGGTGGAAAACACTGAGGACCAGATTATGTGCTTCACCTTAGCATGACAGAAATTCTAAAAACTTATCAGAAAGCAATTTTCAATTGGCCTGAGTCTCTGCAGAATCCCTGTGCCTGAACCTTTTCCGAGGATGTTGTAAAAAAGAGGCCTGCAGCTGATATATCCCCACATGGCACAGATATTCCCAACAGAAATGTCATCTTCCACTCCCTTTTTTTCTGCTTAAAGAGCGTGCAGGGACAGGGATGCAGCAGTCAGAAACACTGAATCCCCTGAGGAAAAGGAGACAAAATCATTGCAAGAAGAAAGGCTCAAGTTCATACATCTCCAGTAATATTCAAACATATGCTGAATTTCAATTTTCTCATGCTTAAATTTCCTCTTCTGAGAAGGCCAGCTAATAAACAAAGTCACCTATTACAGTTGTTCAAATGCTGCATCCCCACTGTTTTATATTGTCAGGAAACAAAGTGAAACTAGTAAAAATTCGGTATCCCTGGCAAATATCTGAAACTCTTTTATGTGGAACAAGGATACAGCTAAGGCTGAAAGAACATGTGTTTTCAGTCCCACTGAAAATTTCACTGTCTTCATATTTGCTTTTATCCCAATTTGGAACAGAAAGTTAAACATTGACTACTGAAACTTCTGAAAATCACAAAGTTCAGAAATGTCAAAACATGCCACTTTCATATTTCTGATCTAAAGGAAATGCTGAATATAACAAAACTGTAACAGTGAATAACATTTTCTGAATGAAACCAAAGCATTTCATTTCAGCTCTGTTCAGTACCAATGTGTGTCTCCCTGACATGATCTTGATACCTCACAAAAGCTGGAGATTAGCCACTTTGCATTATTAATTCTTTGCCATGGACAGATTTTCTGAGTGTGCCACAAGGTACATGTCACCCATCATACAAATCCCCAGGTAAGAAACCCAGCTGCATCTTGTGAAAAGTGTACTCCACAGAAGAGATCTTTCCATTTGGATCTTGGTCATCAGGCTGAAAGGCACAACAAGATTGCAGAGCAGCACAGAAAAATGTTGAGTAGAGTTGATACCAAATATTTAGTTTAGGTGAACAAGAAATGGTTTGGGATTGTGCTGATCCTATCCCAAGCAAGACACACTCCCCCAGACTTCTAAAGGCATTCATGTAGTTGTTAAATATTATACTGAATTACCTGTGTCTGTACTGTGGTCATTCATAAGGACACTCTGGATTCCATTGGGGTAAAATAATGTGCATTGTTGAGCAGTTATACAGATGGCTGGTGCCATTTTATAGTTAGAGATTCAAATGCTGTCAATTTTTTGACTGAGATAAAGTTAGCTAAGATAATGACAAATTTTCTGACCACTATAAATACATTTTGCTGTCACATTTAAAACAGTAGATAATTAATGCAGAGCCAGCTGCTACTAATATACAGTACTAAAAGTTGTTAATACAAGGATATAATAAAGCTGTTAATACTGATAATATCATATCACATTTTAAACTATGGCAAAATATTCCTTAGAATTGTTTTCTTGCTATGAAAGGGTTTGATACATTTTGGGTTTATTTTTCTAATTAATCTCCAACAGAATATATCATGTTTTCTCTCATAAATAAAGTCAGCCCTTGCCTCAAGGATCCTACAGTTTAAGAGCCAACAGCAAGAAAGTTGAGATGTGTTAGAAACCTAAACCAAGTAGGATTCATTATTCACCTTATAACAGAAGCTAGATACCCCATCAAGCACAGGACTTCATTATTTGCATGTGTGTTGCAGGCAGATGAAGAAAAATAGTCTTTGTCCTGAAGAGCTTGAATTAAAATATAAATCTAGAGGAAGGAACAGCTTAAAAAATTTTTCTTTTTGCCTGTAAGAGTCTCTTCTTTCTCCTTTTCACTCAATCCCTAGAGAACCTGCAGTGTGGATGGGCATTCAGAGGTGCAATCAAAACCTCTTGAAATCTGTGAAAGTTTTGGAGTATGCTTTTAAAAATTCAACTCCAGTTATCCAAATGTCTAGGAAATATCCTACTGTAAATGAAAGGAAAGTATTCTCTACTCATTCTCTCACTCTTACAATAAAGCTAACTGAAAATGAGAATACTTCTGATCACCAGAGTCCGAAATTGGTATTCCAAGAGTTTCATAACAGAAATTGGTTTGCCTCCATTTTACTAAATTATACTGTTCAGTAGTTAGAAACTCATTTTATAAGCAAATACGTACTTACCTATTTTTAAGGCTCTGACCCACTGATCATCTTAATGCATTATAACTACAAGTGTTCCAACTGGTTGATACCATCTGTCTAAATCTGCTAGACAAAAGGGTAGTGGACTAGGTCTGTGGCTTTAGCTCATTTAGTTTACATTCAAGAAAATATGACATTTGCCTTTGCAATGGAACCTTGGTGAAATATTACGAAAGCCAAATTATTGTTCTTCTTTAACAGAAAAAAAAAAAAAAGCCAAGGACTAATTAAACAGCAATAAAAAAGAATGCCACAGCAGCTGTGGACTGTGTTATTCTCTGGTCCCTAGCCACAGATGGGCATTAAAATAGCCTGTCTTCTGGGAATTCAGAAAGAGACACAGAAGGGAAAAAGTAGGTTTCCAAGTGCCCAAAGTTAAAACTGCCTCACTAAAACAAAGGCAAGAAGTAAGAGGAGTAGATGGCAGCACTGAGTTGTGTTGGGGACGAGATCTGGGGGCTTGTGTATCATAGCTGTGGATGGTCCTGTGGTTGGTTCCCATATGAATTCAAGGAATCGGATCACCTCCAATAAGTGGAAAAGAATGTCAGTGATAGATGGAAAAATCCTCTCTGCCTCAGGAGGCGTCACAAGAGTGCTCAGCACACGGATGTTAACTGCCTTCAGGCATAAGCAAAAGGCAAGTTCCTGTCAGTGACCAACATAGTTTCTGACATGCAACGCCCATGACATTGAATATTAAGGGTGAGAGAGATCTTATCGAACTCAAGGTTTATATTCCACAAGCCTGCTTAGAACATGGTTTTCCCCATAGCAGTTAAACACTGACTAGAACCTTTAGAACACAAAGGGTCCAATTTGCTAATGATCTGTGTCCATGTACAAATCAACCTAATAGCACTATTTCTGGAAATAATACAAGCAGAGAGGTAAGTTTCACCTTTGTTGGTTTGAACAGCATTTGTCAAAGCTGTTCAAAACCATTAAACTATTTGGAGTATGGTTTTGGTTTTATTTCCAGAAGCATTAAAAAGTTTTAGCAGTTTAAGGAGAGATCAAGGCTACTTTCAGGAAATTATATGAAATTGTTAAAATCTTTCTCTGCTTTTTCCAAAATGAACATTGTGATACCATTAGGGCAGCTCTGACAGGAGTGAAGACAATGAATTCTCCCCTTTTTTTTTTTTTAAATATTTTTTGGAGTTGTATTAATGACTCTGGCCATTTGGATCTATGTCTGTCTTGCTCTCTCAGGACTTATTAATAGCAATTTGTGAAGAATTAGAAATTCATTTGTCTTTTGATACTGATGACTATACTTACAGTCCAAAATCTTTCCAACTGAAAAGTTGTCTTTAAAAAGAGTTGGTGTTAGCAAGAATTTTTTTCTCCTCAGGAGGAAGAATGTTCACAAAATTTAGATCACGGTAAAACTAAAAAGATTTTTTTTTTTAACCAAAATTAATTAAATGTATACTCAGCTTGGTGCATAATATGGTTTGCCTAGGTTTTATAGAGCTTATCAATCCCTGTGGCAGTTCAGAGCACCTTGGCTTGAAAGCTTCTACAATAATGTTTTCCCCAAATTTAATTTGTCCTGAATCAGGGAACACAGTTAAAATACAATGAACAAAGTTTCCAGTAATTACATCAAAATTAAAATTTCCTTTTACTCCAATCTAATTAAAATTAATTGAAGCACATGCTTTAAACCAGCTTGCCATAGTGTCAATGTGATCAGTTTGTCTTATTGTAGATAAAGCCATACCTGCTTGCTAAAAGTACACACGTTCTGGCTTCTTCTCCTGCCTTTGAATATTAATAAACTACCCAGAAGGCAGGTGAGAACAGTTTTTTCAGCCAATGCTTCACTTTTGGTGAAAAATACTTAAAGAAAATAAAACAGTAATCATACTATCCAGAGACCTCAGCCAGGTCATGGCATGAAGCTGAAATGGTCTTTCAGGTGCTCTTCCTTCAGTGTCTTGAGAGATACACGGTAAATGTGATTTAAGAAGGTGAGTTTGGAGGCAAAGGGATGGGGAAGACAGACTCAAGAATAAGGAAAAGATAGTGAAAATGTTTAGCTTGCATACATAAACAACCAACATCTAATGTCTTCATAAATCACAAGGCAAAACTCTTCATCTAGCACCAGGACTGCCAGTTAATACCACAGGATTCTGATTGTACAGAATATATGTCTGCTTATTGAATGAAATGAAAGAGCTAAAAATAATAATTTGATAAATATTTCTGCAGTACTCAAAAAAGCGAGGAGCTGCCTTCTTTTCCTGCACCTCCAGTCTTTCCCCTTCTCTTCTTTCAGCTGACAAACACAGCTTTCTAGGTGAGGTACAGACACAAGTATGCACACACACAGAAATACACACATGCCTCAGTGCATGCACGCAGGTTTTAGCTAGGTATTTGTTTTAAAGGCTACTGTGCAAAGTCTGGTGGACTAATAATATGCATCTCCAGGACAAACACCCGCTCAGAGTGTGTTTTGGAGGCACCACTTGGACTCAGAAACAATCCCACTTTTACTAGCTTCAATTAAACATGATAACTAGAAAAAAAAAAAGATGGTTTAAGAACCAAAATACAGAATTTCCTGGCACTGCCAGACACAGAAAGTATGTAGGTAAAACAAAAATATAAACTTCTATTATGTCCCTTTATTTCTGTTTTTGTTTCCTTTCTTAAAAATGGATTCCTTTATTAAGTTACTCACTTCTCACTTCTTGCAACCAGCAGTAAGTGTGTAGAATCAGTCCACTAATGCTCTCCATCTCTACTGTCACTTTTAACTAAAGTTATCAGAAGATGCTACTACAATATGTAATCCCCACAATGCTAGTTTGAGTATGAGCCACTCTTTTTTACAAGTAAAATCACAACTGGTTTTTTGGCAGCAGTGGAAATATAATTAACCCCTTTGCTTTCCCCTTATCTAATTCCAAGGTTATAAGAATGTATGTTCCAACCTCTTTGTCTTCCACAAATGTTGGTAATCCATGTGGTAGACAGTATCAGAGAACTAAATAAGCTGAAAAACTACCTTTCTCTGGGGGCAAAGGAACCTGTGTCTCAGCCAAGGCAGTCAGTCCCCAGCTGAGTTTCACCCTGCAGGTTTGTGCCAGGACAGCACCAGGGCAGAAACAATTTGACAACAGATCCAAGGGGCAGTACTATGCCTGCTAAAGCTATCACTACCTTTGCATTTCTACCTATAATCTAAAAAAAGAATATTTTACATATAGGGTTCTACCTCTTCTAGGATCAGGTCAAAAATCAAATTTTTATTTACCCAGTCAAGGTCACAGAGACAGTCAGCAGAGGCAGGATATGGTCCCAAAGTTTGTTTACTGAGTCTGCATAATCCTGATAGAGAAACACTATTTAAAATAGCTTTTAAAAAGTTTTCAGCAATTAGCTTCTCAGGATATATAATTGCACATTACTGTGGCATTTTAATCACTTCTCAAAGTACTGTGTGGAATTGTTAAGTTATTTGAAAACAAAGCAATCTCCAGCATGCATCGTTTAAAATGGACTAATGTTAAAAGTCTGTGCTGCTCATGGGCACATTAACCAGGCCTTTTTCCCCCCTCCTCCCCTAAACTGCGTGGCAAGAGATGTATGATCCACTTTCTGAGCCAGGTCACCTTTAAGAGCACAGTGACATGCCACAGAATTATTCGCCAGTCCTCACCAGAGATGTCTGCAAGTGCAAAGCCTGTGACAAAGGACTGAAATGACAGCACTTTGACTCACTTCTACATTGTGTTTGTTTAGGAAGGTCCTAGAAATTGTATTTCACCAACCACATTCGCTATCAACACACAATTATCTGGCTTAATCATGTGGAACAGTGGCAAATTCACCTGGGGCTTAGGAACTAATGACATTCTCGTCTGAGCTGCTTTAGTGAAATGGCCTAGCACCTGAAGCAGGAACAGCAAGATTGCTCAAGAAAATTTGGTTTTCTTTTTTCATTTCACAGCATAGGGGCTCTGCTCAAATCAACAAACGCTCCTGATTAAATAGCTGTGGTAGTTGACTTATTTGCACTTGTGTGTATGGCTCTGAATGTACATTGAGAATCCCTAACCTTTACAGGAAAAGAATTGTCTGTGACTTACAACATATTAAAAGCTGTCTGTGACAGCTTTTAATATGTTGTATTTTGACATAGGAAATAGTAAAATAATTTTGCATTTTATAATTTTGGTATGATGAGATCTGTAAGTGTGGGTAACTCCAAATATTCCAAATCCAGCACGGGGCAACAGCAAAAAACCTCCACCTTTTCTCACACTGAATGTATTTGTACCTATTTTTGTCAGCAGCCTGGGCAGGGCCATTTAAATTCTGCTTGCTCAACAGAAATTCAAATTCCTATGTTGGTCTCCCCCCCTAGTATAAAGGAGATGGGATGAGTTGTGCTGCTGCTGACTATGCCACTAAATCTCAAAAGTTTAGAGATGGGAAAAGATGAGAAATTGAATGTTTACCCTCCTGAATGTTTAAAAAAAGGGATAGGGAGGCTTTGGGACCACCTAAGTCCTTCTATTTTGGCCGAAGGAAAGAAACTAGCCCTATTTCGATGAATAAAGTCTTTTGGAAAACATTCAGAAAGATATAGTAAGTGAGGTTTTCATACTCAACTTTCATATTCACCTTTGGCATTTCATGTTCAAGGACTTCACTTCAAAGGAAAATACCCAGAGTCTTGTACAGACAACTCCAAAACAAGGCAGCCCAATGTCAGGCTCGGTGTGACCATTTTGCCTGTTATGAAAATTAATTAGCATTAACTGCAATATGGATATCAGCTCAGACTGGTACACAGATGAAATTGAGTTTATATGGATAAGCTGCAAAGCCACCCACTCAAAGTTGATTCTGCTTTTGACTACTACTAATACTCTATCCTACTACTGCAGCATCAGCACAAAGCAGGATTTGTAGCAGAAGACCCCCCCCCAGCCTCTATACCATGATTACTCCCACACCAGCAAGAGAAGCACTCATAGAAGGTTGTGCATAAAGCAGTTTTTGCTTTATGCACAAATTGCTATGCAGCCCACATTTTGGAGTCCCAATGCCCTGCCACTGATTGCCTGGCTCATTGCAACCAAGCTCTGGCAGTGAAAGCTCTGGCAATTTCTGGAGGAGTCAGTGATTTAGGATCCTCTTAGTAAGTGGCACTATTGCAGATACTTCTGCTAGGTTATGTGAAAATATGCATTTCCCCTTTGTGAGTCCATGCCTCAACATAGTCAGACATAAATGGCCAAAAGGGTCACTGAAAGATTGACAAGGCAAGTCCAGTTCTGTAAATAAAAGGACAGGAAACATCCACAGTCTCAGAAGCCCACAAAGAAGCTATTCCATATGGTCAGAAATGAAGAGAGGAGAGTTTGGTTTGATGTTGATCTCCAGAGGAAATGATTGCTGACATGCCATGTCATTTAACTGGAAAGAGCTGAAGCTTTGCAGCAGATGGACTGAAATGGAAAAGAGCAGAGGGGCAGAGTTGTTCAGTTTAGCTCTAATGTAATGTTCGAGCATCTCAGGAGGAGCCCAGAATATCTTTTTGCTTCCTGAACTATCTCAAGAAAAAAACTAGTTAAACAAGAATAATTTTGGAGGCTAAGAGAGAAAATAGTTCTTCATAGCAAGTCTTCTGTGCTGCAGGATGCTGAGGCTTACCTGTTCATTGCAGGACAGTCACCCAGCATATTACACTGTCCCTGGAATTTCTCAATCACCCAAAGGCTCAATTTCTTACATATACCTCTACACCATACTATTGATCTCATGGGGAACTTGGGGTTTCTAGGACTCCCAAAGATATTCCACCTATTTCCTTGGCACTGGGCTTGGCACTGTCTCAGCAACCACATGAAAGCCTGCCCTTGGTGTCTGTAGAGAGCTTTGCGTGACTGCAGCAATTATTTCCCCTTGATGTCTCACTCTGTCATTATTGTAGGTTTTTTTAGCCCTCCAGATCATGGTTCTCTTTAAATCTTAGCTCACCATTAGTATAAATCAGTACAGCTAGACTGAAGTCAACAGTTACAGCAGCAAGTAGTATTGAGAGAGCATCCAGACAGTAAATCTAACTCAGTGAAATTAGGAAAGGTCCCGTTCAATATATCTGTGTCACTGTTTCTGCCAGACCCCTATGTGCTCTAAGGCCATGCTTTAACACTGGAATATCTAACATCTCAGGGGAATGATCAAAGCTACCAAACTGGCTGTATTTCTGTGACAGATAGGGGGATAAATGCAGTCAGCATGGATTTGTATGACTTTTGT
The DNA here is from genome assembly GCF_022539315.1 of Serinus canaria. NCBI lineage: Eukaryota > Metazoa > Chordata > Aves > Passeriformes > Fringillidae > Serinus > Serinus canaria. The sequence continues at coordinate 85,452,663 of NC_066313.1, read as the reverse complement.
GACAGAAGTGCATTGCCATCAAGAGCAGTTTAGTCAGTGAGTTCAACAGTTGGAGGACACAATCAATTCACTGTATGCCAGCAAAAGAATGTCATTCACAACGGGGAAAACTCACTTCCAAATGGTTTTACCCTATGGTCATTTTGGATATTTTGCTGTTAGGGTTGTAGTACTGACTAAGTGACTGAGAAGAAGAAAATGTGAGACTTGGTGCATTAATGCAGATGTGTATGTGAATCCTATCATTAAAGCATTTGATTCTAGTCCCTACACAGAAGTTACCGTACATACAGTCACTTATCACTAATACTAGGTTTCATCAGGCATATCTAAATCAGGAAATAATATGGTAATTTTCACAGTCACCAAGTGGAAAATATTTATGGTGAAGTAGTTTAATATATCTGTATTTTATATTTCTAAGATTGTACCTAATGACATAATAAGAATTTGAGTTTAAATAACAGCTGAATGATTTCAGAAAGAAAAAAATTGCACTGGTAGAAAGCTTACTCCTTTATAAAAAATCTTTTCCACGTTCATCAGGATTGCCAGCCTGGGGCAAACTTAATTAAAGTCAATGGAGAAAAAAATTGAATACTTAAAAGTGCTATTTGGGGTTCATAGAGCTTGAATGACTCAAAATATGAAATATTCAATTACTAATAATTGTGGGGTTTTGTTTGGTGAGCATTTTGTCACTCACTCCACACTTCACATCCTCCTCCTTTCTTTCTCTTCTAGACAGAAGGGTTAAAAGAGAAGAAAATTAGCAACTCAAGTTCCAGTTCCCAGAGCGAAGAGATACCCAGATTTCACCAACCCATTGCTCCTCATCTTCCTGGTCTCTCCCTTTGATCCAGACCTTGTGCTTCCTGCTTTCTTGCTGGCTCCTTTCCTCGCTCCCTGAAACATGTTCTCTCTCCTCTCAAGTCTTTTTTTCACTTTTTCTGGGTGTGATCATGATTCATGAAGTGATGATCTGACTTTGAACGCGTCCTTACATTTAGCAGCTCCCTGGCTTAGGTGCCAGGGAGTGTTTGAATTTCTTACTGACTTGAACACACCATTTAATAAACTCAAATGCTTTAAATGGAGATTTGAAAGAAATAATACCAGGAGATATTTTTCAGCAGACACTCAACAGGGCTTGTAAAGGGAAATCTGTTGGGCAAAGGCAATGAAACTTGAAATGGTTTTGTTTACTGGACTGCAGTATTAGAGGAGGTGAGCTCACATTTAAATGCATCCCCTGCCCAAAGTGGTTTCTGATCTCCAAGTATTTAGTTTTACATCATGGGGGACAGAGTTCATTGGGATTGATGCTTCAGTAAAAGACAAAATGCTGCCCCAGAGATCAAGCAATTTCCTCACCTTTCTTATTAAAACCAAATCAATATTTAGACATATGTGTCAAAATAGGACATGAAAAAACTAAAGTCAGCCGCACAGACCAATGTTAATTGTTTCCTAATTTCCAATATTCTCCAAGAACTATGAAAAGAAGGACAGCTTGGGCTCAGTTATGAGATATTCAACAATTCAGAATTACTGGAAGAAACAAGAGTAAAGTTCATTAAGTGACTGATGAGGACAAGCTATTTGAGTGAATTTTTAAAAAATATTTTACTGTCTCACAATAAAAGAAAATCCTAACCTGGAGAAATGGCAAATTAATTAACATATTCTCCAGTACTTAGTGACACCTCAGTAAAGGAAACTCTTAAAATGTGAAACCCTTGACATTGCCAGAATAGAAAAATAAAGTACATGTCTCTCAGTGGGTACCAGGGACCTATATTATGTCCTACTGTTGGTTACAGAATTTTCAATATTTTCTTATCCTTTTTCACTCATATGAACTGCAGCTTATAGCAGTGGTAATCATTTCCTGTGTTTGAAAAAGAGATGAAAGCATTCATGGATGAAAGCAAGTTGGATTTAATCTCCTTCTCTCTCATCCAGTGCACTGTACTGATCATTTTCCAAAAAAACAAGACTTAAGCTCATTTTTGTCATGACAAAACTAGTTTCATAATAATCAGATGGCAATTCCTAGTGTACACAATTCTAATATAATTACCAGGAGGAAATGTAGAGGGAGTTGCAGGTTTGAGATAAAGAAAAGCCTGTGAATTTTGTATTAATGTCTCAGACTCTCTTATTTGTGCAAGTAATCAATCTTTCGGGGAGTAGAATAGTAATTCTTTGTGAAAAAATGACAAGAGTCTGAGGAAGAAAGAAGATAATCTGAGTTTCATTCTGTACACAGCAGGTCAGCTGTGATTGACAAAGCTCATCACAAAACTATAGCTCCCGGAATAATCCCAATAGCAGAGTTTCATTTGCAGCCGAAGCAGTGTTAATGACATGTTTAACAGCTGCTTGTTGAAGTTTGGAATCTGCATTAACCTGCAGAGCAGTGAACAGAGAAATGAGGGGAAGTATTGAAATCAAGCCCTCATTATGCCAGCAGCCCAGGGTAAGGGGTAGCGAGGGGCTGGGCGAGTGGAGAGGCAGGTTCGGGGGGCTCGGCTGCAGACAGGGACCCTGCAGGAGAGGGCAGCATCCAGTCAATGAACACAAAGGGCTGCACGAGGGACTGACGGGCTGAGGAAGGGGGGATTTGACAGCTGGAATGAACAAAAAGGGAGAGGTGGGAAACAGAGGACTGGCAGAGCAGCTTGTGAAGAGGTGAACCAGCGGCACCGTTCCTCGCAGGCTATCACACTCCTCAGCCACCCCTTCTCCAGTCTGTTCTCTTTTAACCAGGAGCCTTTGTCTACCCTATAAAGGGGACTAATTTCACAGCATTCAGTCTCTTGCTGATATTGCTTTTAAGATCAGATGATATTCCCTAATGAAGAAACAAAGCCAAGACACTGAATGTCTTTCCATGCCACACTGATACCCAGAAATCAGAAATTTAATATTCATCTGACTCCAATCCTCCTACACCAATGTACCCCAATGCACATGTAAAGAGCCTGAGTGCACTTGAGCTGCCTGTAGACTGCACTGTTCTACACCAACTCCCTCCTTCATACTGCTAATATGACTTTTCATACTGCTTTCCACTAAAGCAAAGGCCTGGAAGTGTCTGACTCCTATGTGCATGCTTCAAAATGTTGGCAGTGCCAGCGGGCATCTGTTGATGGAGATGACAATTAATACAGACATATATACTGTACTTTCATAGGTTAAACAAAATGGTTCACTCTTATTCCAAGCACTGGATCAGCTATGGGGTTCCATTAAAAGTCATTTGAAGGGCTTCCCAAACACCCATTTTACTGAATTTTCTTGTCTGAGGGACTTCTTAGTCAGTGCTTTTCACTGGACTGGGTTCCTCTCTGTTGCTTCCTGTCATGAGTGGCACAAATTTAATCCTTTTAAAAATCATTTGATTTAGTCCATGAATTGTAGGTGAAAGGCATTGAACTTTCACCCAAGTCCCAGCTTGTCCGAGGCTTCCAAGCGTGTAAATTCAAGCACATTACAGCTTGAATTGAAGAATTTCTTAAGCACCTGGCTTGATGTCTTCCCAAAGGCAGGCACTTGAAAAGATAGGTACATTTTTGGTAGAGTCTAACAAGGCTACATTCAGCAGATCCCTCAAAGTAGCTCTGATCTGCTACTTCAGGGACCCTTACCACTAACCCAAGTAACCAACTGTGCAGAATTGGAAAATATTTTTGTCTTTAAGAATATTTGGAATTCAAAGCCAAGACATCCCAAGGATAAGCAATGGCCATGAAAAAAAAAGCAAAATTTAGAGGGGTGCAAGTCTGACACAAGTTTAGAGGTCACACTAGTAGTAAGATCTGCCATTCAAACCACCCACAATTGTGCCTGCATCTCCAGTATTTTGTTTTCTATCCATTTTTATTTTTATTTCAAATGTCTTTGTCTCTAGTGAGGGTCAAAAATCTCTGCTCTGGAACAACATTGTCTGGGAAGCAAGCCAAAACACAGTTGATGCTCTCTGAAAAATACCAGGAGAAAGCAGAACGACATTGAGCTGGCATGGTCCAGGGGCTAGAGCAGGAGTCAGGGACCTGTGTTATATAAATACCTTCACAGTGATTTACCACAGCACCAATGACAATATTTCTTGACATTCTTAGTCAGAAAAGGTTTTGTTTACAAACAAAAAAAATCAAAATTAGGCTCCTGTGGTCATTTTCTCTTGCCTGCTTCATTTCATGTGGTGAACATATTTGAGATCATTTTGTTTGGGAGGCTTTTCACAAAAATTTTTGCAGACAACCTCCTAAAATCTTAAGGCACATAGCAACACAAAAGCAGCATTAGAGCAAAACTGGAGATAGATACATATGTAAGATGGAAGTAATATATGTCATCTCTGCCAGCTAAAACCTTCCACAACCTCAGAAAATGCATGTGGTTTGCCATTCTAGCCTCTTGCCCAGAAAAACCTTCATATCCTGAGAAAAATTTCACTTACTCTCTTAGCTGTTCTGTGGACTCAGGCATTAAAAAATCAGCAAACTTTGATAACATTTTCTTAAGTTTAAACAATCATTTTCTAACTCTGAATAATGTCAGATACTGCTTGTGTTTTTTCCTTATGCATACCTGCTAGCTATTGCATTATCAAAGACTTAGATAGTATTGTTAATTTGTCCCCTAAAACATATGCAATGGATTTACACAGATCCTGATGGTTTTGACAGTAAAATCTACTCCTGGGACAGTCTTCTTAATCCGTGTTCCCAAACAAACCTCAGGGCAAAGACTGAATGATAGTGAGCTGTTGAACATGAAAATACATAACAAACAAAAGGAAATTAGATATATCTATGGAACAATTTGGCAATGTGTTTAAACACTTCTGTTGGGATTTTCAGAGCTACTTTTTAAATAAAATTACTCTGTTAGATAGATATTTTTTTTTCAGGAGGAGCTTAGGAAGCCTTATTATTTTCAGCTCAGCCTTTAATTTTGCAGTGGCCAGGAATTTTATTACAAAGAATATAAGGTGAGAAGAAGAGTTAGTCATTGAATATAAACACACAAAATTCAGTCACTAGAACTAACCACTGTTCAGTTGCCATTTCATTCTCCTTCACAATATCAGAGCTCCGTAACTTCTGTTGAAATTTAGCATAATTTAAGAACTTTAATATTTTCTATAAGATAATAACAATCATTGGAGAGTATTCCTAGCATTGTGAACTGCTTGTACTCTCCATATCTTACTCTGTCAAGTGCTTTATCTTCTCCCATTTGGCTTCTCTGCAATTACTACATTCCAGTATTACACTGCTAACAGTAAAAGCTCAATTTCATCTGGAAGGAATGCTCAAACTTGGAGATGGAGTATGTAGGAGCCCCAAACTATGAGAGTTTCCTGGGAGATAAATAATTCCCACTGTAATCAGTAGAACTTTTTTGAGGATTCCATTTGGGAAACAATACTGCTGTTGCTATCTGCAATGACCATGACTTTATACCAGGTCTCCTAATGTTCTCCATTAATAGGATCCAGCTTTGCAAGTGCTTTAGAGAGACAGTGGAGTGCTTTAGTACCACAGTATCTGAAGCACAGAGAGTTGAAGGAACTTACCTGAAATCCCTCATCAGACCAGAAGGATACTCTTTCCCATCCCTCGGTTCACACAGCCTCCCTATGCAGAGAATTTTGCAGCTGAACTAGTAAGTCTTTCAACTTTGTCAAAGTAAATTGTCAGCAGTGTTCCAGGAAACTGGGATAGACATGTAGAAATGATGAAGATACTGAAATGCCCACAAAGCCAGCAGATGGACTAAAATATGTAGAATAAATACATATTTTTGTTGGTTTTACTGACCAATAAGCACCCTTACCAAAAACCCCTTTGACACTAAAGATGCTCATCTGCGATTGTGTTTAGGCTTCATCGTGAAGAAATCCCTCCACAGGCAGTAGGATCAACACCATGCACAAGAAGGAATTGTCAAAACAGGGATTTCCCTGTGGGAAAATGGGAGTATGCACAAATAGAGAATACACTGATTTTCACTCAGTGTTTCAGTGTAAAAATATTACAATCACCCTATGCCTTTTCTAAAGTTGTTTAAGTTGTTTAATTTCAGACCAAGGAAAATTAAAATAAAATAAAATAAAATAAAATAAAATAAAATAAAATAAAATAAAATAAAATAAAATAAAATAAATAAAATAAAATAAAATAAAATAAATAAAATAAAATAAAATATTTCTTTTTTTAAAAAATAGGAAAAAACAGAAAAGAGACTTTTGCCTAAATACATGAGCATTACACACACACACACACACACACACACACACACACACACACACACACACACGCACACTAATTTGGTGTAAGGAAGCGAGAAGATTTTGACACCTTTTATTGGGAGCATATGCTATATTTGCCATTAGCATTTCAGGACCTTTTTTTATAGCTGGATAAGAATGGGCTGGCAGAAACATAAATGAGAATCCAACTCCATACCTGTCTGAACAAATTTCTTGCACTAATGGGTTGAATTACAGGAGATGATCTTGTTGCCATATGTGCGTTTTGCTGCTCCTAACCATATGGCTTTACTGCTAAGCAAAATATTTCTAGATTTCTATTTTTTTCATCCTCAAGCTGGGACAAATGTCAGCTTTTTGAAATTTTTCCCACATTGAGAATCAGAGAAAAATTGTATTAAAGCAGTTAAAATATTTCCTTTACTTCTCAGGGTTTCACAAAAGTTTACAGTAAATTACTCTAGCTTACTAAGCAATCAGTAATTTTGTGCTGGAAATAGTGATACTTTTAATACAGCTAAGTTCAGAACAGACTGATAATTTATCAGGTTTTTGAAAAGTTTGAGTTTGAATGAATCAATATATTTAGCAAATAAGTGCCATTTCAGTTGAAAACTTTTTCAAGTAATGTCAAATAAATGTAGTACATGCTTTATGATTAGAAGGGAAGCCAATAAGCTTTTTCTTAGTGCAGGAAGTGACTTAGGGAAATATGAAAGCGGGAGAGGGAAGGTAGCCAAAGTTAGATTTTATATAGGATCAGAGGTTTCAAGTCAGGCATGGATCAGGACAAAATGAAAAAGCAAACAAAATGAGCAGATAAATCAGGAATGTCAAAGCAGAAAACACAAAAGAAAAGGAGCATCAGTAAGGACTGTGACTTTACCTGTGGCTAAGAGAGAAAATATGAAGTCTGTACCTTGTCACTAAGCTATCTATCACTTAAGCAAATTTCTGCCCATATTTTGGATTTCAGTCATAAAACCATATGGTCATAAGAGAGCATTGAAAGGGGCCACATGGGTGGTAATAGCAACTGACTACATACCTTGTGTGTCTCTTAGTTTAGTTTCAACCAGAAGGGTCAGCTCCACAGATCCTTAGTCTAGCCCATGTTCTGAGCCAAACCGGTAAGAGCCAGGGACAGATCTGTTTCAGCAGCACACTTATGAGCTGGGAGTGAGATGCTGAAGCACCACATCCTTGACTAGCTTTGTAGAGAATGATAGAAGCAGTCAGAGCATCTCCCCTTTGAAATTACTTCCTAAATGGAGGGAGAAACAACAGAGAGCTAGATGGATGAGTGGCAGTCTTCTTTTAGCATTTTTCCACCAATGTCCATCTCTCAACAAAATAAGTAAATATAAGTGATCCTTCATTTTTCTCTTGATCATAGACATGAAAAAAAGATCAAGACCACTGATTACCTGAAGGGGATGGTGAAAAAATGCAGAAATTATGTCCACCACATTACAAGGCAGTAATACTGTTTCTCTACCACATTTTGGGGCAGAATGCAGCAAGAACTCCTCCTGTCCAGCAGCCATGGCTAGGAAGCATGTTCTCCAGCTACATGACCAAACACTGTGAACAATTTTCCTGGTTTTTTATTCCATATTAAGATAGAAAACACCTGGGATGTTCACCTTGCCAGAGCTAAAGCAGCAGAGAGGGCCTACTCTGCTTTTTTAGTAAGTCTTCCCTTTCCTGATAAGCCCTTAGACAACTCATAAAGAGAGATCTTATTCTGCTTAAAAATACAACATGGATCTAAAAACAGATGGATTCTCTGTATTAGTAAGAGAGAAGATATGGGCAATTATTGCTTATTTCATAAGCATTTTAGGCTTTAAGAAATCAATTAATGCAAAGCTAATGCACGTCTTCCCTGATGTTTTTAAAGGTCACCCACCCTTTTCTTTCAAAGATCAAAAGCATGAACTAATACCATAGTAAATGTTCCAGCCTGCAAAGTGTCCCTCCTCCGTGACATGACTTAGGTGTTTGTTCCTTTCTGTGCTTTGATCTTTTCCCAGTAGCATGCAGGCACTGTAACCTTTAAGTCTGAATTGAACTTGCAAACTCCTAATGACTGAGCAGGCTCAAAACTGAACAGAAGTAGTTTTTTCCATTCATTGCTAGTAGGAATAGAGGAGCCTTTCAGACTTTACATTGTCAGCATGAAATAAGTTGTCTATGAGTATTTACCTTCAAATTAAAGAGAATTTTCTACAGCTTCTGCTGTAAACCTAAATTTTACCCAGTTTCCTGATGAGGCTGCTCTCACAGAAAGCACAGTTTTAGTCAGTGTCTGTCAGGAAAGAGAAATATTAGATGAATACTTCAATGGCTACGGGAATTTTCCCCCTTTTTCTGCCTAGCACAGCAGTAAATGTGCTCATGAAGCATCTTTTAAAAAGAGACCATTGTTCCCCAAAACCATAAGCTAAGAATTTAGGGAAGAAATTAAAAGACATTCCTGGAGGTTAGGAGCTGATGGAATTTGGCCATTACTACCTCTGCCGGATTTTGGAGCATTATAATCTCTAGTGAGGCTCTTGTGTCAAAGTCTGCTGCAATAGCAACAATCTCTGAAAGCACAGCTGGTCTCCTTCTACACCAATTGACTCACACTGACCATTTGCTCACTACATTTCCAAATCAAAATTTGTATTAGATGGAAAAAACCAAAATATTAATATTAGATGGTTTTTGTAAACAGTTGTATTTTCCTGCAGGTATGGACTAAGATGTTTTACTCTTGCTTGGGATAAAAAATTACTGAATGATGAGAACGTCTGCTCAAGTCATACTTTTTAGTACCTGTTAAAGCCTATTACAAACAGACCAGCATTTTCTCCTTGAATTTAGAAGTATGACTTCTAAATGTATGTTCTAAAAGTATGGTTCTGTGCAAAGACAGTGACTCAATTCCTAGGGGGTTTTATATTATGTAGGTAGAAGGCTAGGTACTAAATATCCCCCTTTGTTATAACATTACAGATTTAGTTACTTAAGAGCAAAATAGTGAGCCACTAAAAACCAGATTTTTCAGAGATTGGAATGAGCAGTAAATCACTGTTAAATTCAGCTTTCTTTTTACTATTCTACCCATTATTAAAATCTCTTTTCAAGTCCATGAATTGATTTGAAGCAGAACTCTGTGGATATCCGATATGCTCTCTCCAGGGGAATTTAGAGATCGCAGCACGTTCTGAAAGAGCAATGAACTTGCTGGCCTTTTCCATGATGTCAAAAGAAATTCCTGTCTTAGACAGATAGCAGCCATATCTCAGTAAGAGAAGAGATTGAGAACTGCTGTTTTGTTCTGGGATGGTTGATTTGGGTTTCTTATTCAATCTCCTTTTTGATAGGGATGAAATGTGCTTCTAGCCAAATTTTACAGACAAAAATTGGAAGAAAAATTTTAGTCACTGCATGTATACTTGTGTACTTGAAATCCACTTCCCATTAAATTTGCATATGTCAGAGAAAAAGGACACTTAGACTAAATGAAATGTTTTTTTCTTGAAAAGTTTTTTCCTTGGCACATGATCACATGAGCATGCAGAAAGTGGTTTTAGCATATTTCTTGCTTTGTTTCAATCTATTTTTTTTTTTTTGCATTTGTACTATTCACTTACCTCCAATTTAGGAAATAGTAATTTTTTTTTAAATAGTACTTTGCAAAGGGCACCAACATATGCAGAATTTGCCCAGAAACAATCTTACCAAAAGTGGCTGATAACCACAAAGTGGTTTTCTGACTCTGAAGTATTATGGAAAAAATAACAGTTCTCTTGTTGCTCAGGCAGCCAGCATGCTGCACTAAAGCTAAAATATTACTTGAGGTTTGGTTATCAGAAAGGAGAAAACTTTGATTCTCAAAGTCAGGCGTAGATGAGTGCATATCATAACAATGTTATGACCATTTAATCGTTTTTCCATGAGAAAAGATTAAAATGCCTTAGTTATGCTAGATTAAATGCTCATTCAATAATTGCAATGGACAGTATGCTTTCAGAGTAGGAGAATTAAATTAAAAGAAAGACAACTACAGAAAATGTACTAGTGGTAGAATTAGACAATGTTTCATCAGTCCCTGATGTCTCTACAGTAATGAACCTGTCAAAAGATAATAATATTTTAGTGAAAGGTGTGATTGGATGAGTCACATTATTTATTAACTGTTACCCTAAAATATCACTTTTGTCTTATTATTAAAGAATGGTTAGAGGGCAGCAGGGATGCCTGACACAAAGCATTAAAACATGGATTATGGCTATAACAGGCCATGAGGTGTATATGCTGTGCTGTAAACTCTGTAGCACAACTGGCTAATACCTGATGCCTCAGAGCATTCGAGGAACCATAAACCAGCAGACTTTGTGCAAGGGCTTTGGATTGCTCTGCTAATTCAGCAGTGTATTTGGCTATCTTCCTGGGACTACCTTTGTCAAAACATCTTAACCATCCAGTGGACACAACCTTGGTTTCTAAATTTGATTTTCATGGAATTGCAATGAAACACTTTCTTCTTCTTTTTTGTTTGGTTTGGGTTTTTTAATTATGGTGGTAATGGCAGTAGGCAGGAAGGTGTTATGGAAAAAGGAACTACACAGCAGTAGCAAACTCAGCAGAAAGTCACTAGGCAGAGATCACAGTAAGCTCTCAGGCACTCCCACACCACATGCATTTTATTGCAAGTCCAGCCTAGGTCATCTACTTGTATGCTAAAGAGGGCATCTCTATAAGCCCACTATGCAAGATCATGGAGAGGGAAAAAATCCACAGTGGTGTTATGGACGAGAGCAAAAGAGCCATTATGAGATGGGAAGGATGTGGCTTCCATAATGAGGAGGCCATATCTAAACCACACATAGTATGTACACAGAAAGTTTCACTCAAAACACTCCTTTCTTTGATTTTGTTAAAGCAACAGGAGTGAAAAAATCAGGAGTCCAGACTTCTGCAGCAACGCCTGACATTAAAAAAAAAAAAAAAAGGTAAAAATAATTTTGCATTTTTTAAATCCATATTTCCTTGGCTCAGCTCAGGATCAGCAATTACAAGATTCTGCCAAATCATATTGCCCTGTAGCAGTTGCTGGTTGCACAGAATAGTCTTTCCTGTGGCTGTTAGACCACATCACACAGATAAAATGCAAGATGTGGTATTGGAATTAAAAACAGCTTTTAAAAAGCAAATGTACAACCTTTAACTAAGCATTATGAGCTTGCCTAAAACTGGGCCTCAACTTCATTCTCAAAGAGAATGTATCTTGCACTTCCAGAAACTGTTCTAAGACAAAAAGTTACCAACTATACACCAAGAAAAAGCTAGCCTTGTGGGAAGAGGAAAAGCTATTTAAAGTGAACTCATTCAGTGATAAAAATGCAATTACTCCAGTTAGATGCAACCTGATCCAAAGTGCTAAGTGTGGGGTTAAATCCCTCATGTTCCTTGAAATACAAACCTTTCAATAAATCAGGGGCAGCAGCAAGGTTTTGACTTTTCCCATTACTGCCATAAGAACTTCTGTTAAATACATTAATTCAGGGCATAATAATGCAACAACAATGGACAACATCAAATTGGCAAAGTCCTGCAAGTACATCTCAATTTTTATGTTTTGCTTGAAAGGTTACTCATGAACAAACTAAGATGAAGGACACACTGGGGCAGGTACCAGGAGTGTGCCCATCACCTGAGCTTCATCAGCATCACTGAACCTCAGCACACCCTCCTGCCAGCCTTCAGGGCTCCTAGAGACACACAACACACGTGCATGCACATACACACCCATATGGAAAGATAAAATCCCACACAGTGTGTATTTACACACATAATTCTCCTGCTTTAATATTGAGCAAATTCCAGCAGCCCTTTTGAAATGAATGTTATCAAGACCAAAGCAGATGCTGAGCTGCTGAGAAAACCCAAACACCGGAGCTAAAGTTACATCCTTTTTTGGTTAAATACACAAACCTTGTCCTGGTTTCCTTTCTGTGAAAAACTGAAATCCTGAAAGGCTTCCTGAGCTGGTTCACACTTTTGAAATTGTAGCTGAATCAGTACCCTGGTACCAGGTTCCTGCCATACTCAGAATTATCACGGAGATCTTTCCCATGACAAAGCAAGACTCATTGCTGCTGGAGAAATGATGTCAAATATTTTTTACTGTTTGACACTTTCAAGGATGATTACTGCCAATCTAATATGCAAATGGGAGTATCAGAAATTTGCAGATTATACATATTTAAACTCTAATACAGGATTATATGAGAGCACTTTCTGTTACAGTGTTTGCCATTGACACAACTTCATTGAGATAACTTGGCTGTAGCAATTAAGGACAACACACATACCATAATGCCCAGTTTCACAGGAGGGGAGGAGAATGGACACAAAAAAAGCAAATTAATGCAAAGCCAATGAACCATTGTCCAGAACAAGCAGGCACCACAAAACACAAAGACAGTCAACATACCCTGAGACCTTCCCAAATGCACTGCAAATCCCTCATGGCAGGAATTGGAGGCCTCTGAGGTGGTTTGTGCTGTTAAACACCTTATTTGCACCTTTATGGTTAGCAATTAGATGCTGTAAATACCTATCTAATACCTCCACACATACCTCTACACAATTACAAAAATGCTCTTGTCCCAAAGGAGCCATGGACCACAAAATATCCTTTGGAAGCAGATGCTTCAATGGAACAGAAGATAGCCCACTGTTCAGGTTTCTAGAAAAGCAGTTAAAAAAATAAGGCAGATGAAAGATTTGTTTTCAGCTCACAATAGATGAACTATTTGTAAAATGGCAAAGCAAGAGTTAATCTAATTCCCTAAAGCTCCTTATAAAATGACAGCTCTTAAAAGGGTTGTACCTACACTTATAGCTAACGATGCAAGTTGTGAGGAAGTGGAGAATCAGGCCCACTTGACTCTAATCCTACTGAGTAAAATATATATTTGTACATTAATCAGAGTGTGCACAGAAATACCTATATAACAATACATAAGGAAATGAACGGATTAAAGCACAGAAAACTCCAGATGCTGGAAAAGATTTTGCGTTCTTATTTTTAGCATTCAGCATCAGCAAGATTGTCTTTCAAAGGAAAGAGAGAAACTGACTTCACAAAGACACTTGCATTTCAGGTCAGCGGTACTTAGGCAGTATTTCTGTTCCCAGATGGCTTCCTGAGTATATTTATAAGATGCAGAAAAAAAGGACCTGCAACTATTTCCGCACTCACTGCATTTTAATCTGGACAAGGGATTAAAGGGAGGTGCTTCCCATTGCTTGCATAACAGTCACTAACACACTTCACATGCCCGTGCCTGTCTGAACAATTTCCATTCCAAAAGGACAGAAGATACTTGGCCCTTGAAGCTCTGCTACAGGAACCACAGAAAACCAAAGGAGGCACATCAGTACTGAGGATCAGACACAAGTTATTGCCGCTCTCTGTTATTTACTCCTGAAATTCTTTGCACAAGCAACAACAATGTACAACGATCTGATAAACAGTACTGCTTTTTTTTTTAATTCAAGGTCAGTTCCAAGAAACCCTTGCTAGAATCAGCTAATTAATTTCTGGCCTCTTTAACTACAGGGTATTTGAAGCCACATGTTATGAATCATTTTCAGTTGAGATATTAAAATCAGATTACAACAGAAAAGCCTTGTAAATATTTGCCTTCAAATTAGGCTAAGAATAAATATATATTCAGTAATTCATCCATATTTAGCAGATATTAAAGAGACAAAGCATAGCTTTAAATTCACTTATCATTTTATACAAAGAGGGGAAATATGAAACTTGGCTTGATTAGCTTGTTTCTTCCTATGCTTTGTAATACCTTATTAAAATTTGAACTTTGAAATTGATATTATCAGTCAAATAATGTCAGCAGAAATATTTAATCTGTGGTTAGAGCTTTATTAATAGAACTTTTATTGAAGTGTTTTATGTCCAAAAAAGAAAAAAAAATAATAAAAAGAAAGGCTGAAATGGACTTGGATGGTTGATTTGATTACACTTATCTCATTTTGAAACCCTACATAACGTGCTGTTAAAGAAAAACTCTAGCTTCCCACATACACACACTTTGGACTTCCAAGACTACAGAGCCCTCACTGAGTGACCTGTTCCTTTTTGACTGGCAGGTGCTCAGGTCTTCATGCAACACAGGGTACAACTGGTCTTCCTCACCAGGCAAAAAAGACTGTTGAGCTCACTGGAAAGGACTCATAAAAGACATTTTCTCTCTCCTGATAATATTTTAACCATTAAAGAGTGTCCATACAGTATAGAAGGGAAATAGGGAAATGATTGCTTCTTGTCTGGTTTTGACAAATGAGTAGTATTAACTTATAAAATAAATTTTTAGACCTCTGATAGACCAAACCCCCAAATTAAATATAATTATTCTGACAAAAATGAGAATGACATTGCAGAGCCTCCAAGGGTGACATTAGAAATAAAAATCACTTCAGAATTTTGCTTATAGAGGAGCCACATTTATGGAAATCTGAGTGACTGTCATTCACAGTATTCCATTTTGTGCTACAGCAATGACATTGGAAATAGATTTCAGTTTCCCTGTAAAGTATCTTTTTATCTCCACTGACACATGCACCAAATACTGCAGAACACATCCTATAAAGAAATATCTATGAGAAATAGAATCATTGAGTCTTGCTCTGTGTTATTGTTTTTCCAGCAAATATTCTAGTTGTCAGCCCTGTCAGATATAAATCTGTAAGGTTAGGATTTATCTTAAAAATAGAGGAAAGAGAAGGAGGACAGAGAGGAGAGGAGAGGAGAGGAGAGGAGAGGAGAGGAGAGGAGAGGAGAGGAGAGGAGAGGAGAGGAGAGGAGAGGAGAGGAGAGGAGAGGAGAGGAGAGGAGAGGAGAGCGAGAGGAGGAGGAGAGGAGAGGAGAGGCAGAGGAGAGGAGAGGAGAGGAGAGGAGAGGAGAGGAGAGGAGAGGAGAGGAGAGGAGAGGAGAGGAGAGGAGAGGAGGAGGAGAGGAGAGGAGAGGAGAGGAGAGGAGAGGAGAGGAGAGGAGAGGAGAGGAGAGGAGAGGAGAGGAGAGGAGAGGAGAGACAGAGGGAAGAAGGGAAGAGGAAGGAAAGATGAAGGTGATAGGGAAGGAGAAGTAAGGGAAAGGGAAGAGAAGAAGGAAGGAAGGAAGGAAGGAAGGAAGGAAGGAAGGAAGGAAGGAAGGAGAGGAAGGAAGGAAGGAAGGAAGGAAGGAAAGGAAGGAAGGAAGGAAGGAAGGAAGGAAGGATACGGAAGGAAGGAAGGAAGGAAGGAAGGAAGAAGGAAGGAAGGAAGGAAGGAAGGAAGGAAGGAAGGAAGGAAGGAAGGAAGGAAGGAAAGGAAGGAAGGAAGGAAAGGAAGGAAGGAAGGAAGGAAGGGAAGGAAGGAAGGAAGGAAGGAAGGAAGGAAGGAAGGAAGGAAGGAAGGAAGGAAGGAAGGAAGGAAGGAAGGAAGGAAGGAAGGAAGGAAGGAAGGAAGGAAGGAAGGAAGGAAGGAAGGAAGGAAGGAAGGAAGGAAGGAAGGAAGGAAGGAAGGAAGAGACAGAAAAAGAAATCTGTCTTACAAATTTTAATATGATTCCCAGTATTTTGATGAATGTGGCGAGGAATAAATGTTGATTTCACAGGGAATCTGATTTCAAAAGTGTTCAATAATCTTAAATTTATAATTTGAAAAATGCAATGTCTCTATTCATTACTTGGTTATCACCAAAGTCTTCCTTATGTAAACACAAAATAGAAGAATTCTGCATGTAGTTAAAAAGTCCCACTAATGTATCAGACTTTCTTTTTGTCACACATACATAGGTCCAGATATTTGATTCATACAAAAACTGCAGGTCCCAGCTCTTAGGAATAGAGGGAAAAGATAATGCTCACCACTTCATCATGGTTTTATCAAGTTGAGTACAAAGTCTAAAACCTAGAGGTACTTGCAAAGAGCTAATCATCCTTCGTCAAAACTAAAAACAAAAAAACTTTCAGGTCTCTATCTCCATGTTGATTTGTGAATGTTTGCCTTTGATAATGTCCATTATACCAGCAGAAGTTATGGCATTATCCACTGTGAGCAGTTCATCAAGACGGACACTGAAAAGAGGACTTGGAATTCTCTACTTGACATTTTCTTTCACAATGAAATTTATGAAATTGTTAGAAATCACTCTACAGAAGCAGGGTGAAACACATTGTTTTACTCCTGAAAACTTGACTAAAATCACACAGCCACAACTGAATTTCTGTACGTAGCAAAGGGCCCTAAGTAAATTGCTTTCCCAGGGCTATGAAAGTAAGGGTTTGAATGGGGAAGAAGGGTGCTTATTCCAAGCATGAGGTATTAAAAGAAGTTATATAATCACCAAAGTTTGTAACAGGGACTCTGCTGCTGGTGCTGTTTTACAACCAGTTTGCAGAAAATCTCCATGTCCAATGCTCTTCCTGGCACTGCTCCTTTCATCCCCTCAGCCTCATCCACAGGTGCTGGGTGCCATCCAAGGCAGGAGGATCACATGCCATCTGTGGCAAAACTCAGGAGACCTCAATAGAAATCTGTAGAAATTCACTTGGATTTTTATTTCAAGCAGCATAAACCCTTAGTCGCTTTCCTAACATTCCCACTCAGTAAAAAAAAAATCTTTATTCAGGTATAGACAAAAAAAAAAAAAATCAGAAAGAATAATACAGTTCTTGCCAACCAAACACTGGTCAGAGGCAGAAGTTTTGGGTCCTACTGTGCCTCAATTTTCAGAGACAACTTTTCATGCCAAACAAGAAAAATAACAGAAAATTCAGGAGTGAAGGTTTCTGCTTTGTGCCACTTCAGCCCCAGTCTGTTTTCTTTTTGGTTTGGAGATTTTTTTTTCCTTTTTCTTTCAATATTTTTTGGAACATAACAGATGCTATTCTTTGTAGCTTTTACCCTGCAGAGTTTTCTTTGTCAAGACAAAGTTAGTGCTAACACTTTCTTAGTAGACCTTAGCCATGTCACATTACTGGTATACTAATGCAAGCTTTGATATTTTAGAAGTTTTATAACTGAAAAAAATGCTGTCAGATTTGAGATTAGTCACAAACAAAAGGACTGGTAGCTGTTACATGGGACCAACTTTCTTTGAAAAGCCTACATTACTAATAAATACAGCAGAAATATTTAGATATTATTTGGTTTATCATAATATTATCTTAATATTCACAACTTACATTTTACTGCAGGAGAATTTGAAAACAACAGTGACATTAAATGGGAGATTGTCAGACAGAACCATAGAATTTGTGTCCCTGGTCTGCAGAAGAAGTTCTTCTCCAAAAAGTAACAGGATTTTTTCAGTGTCCTGCATCAAATTGGCAGTAATATTAAATGGCAAGTGTTGCATGATTATATCAGCACTTGTATTTTCTCTCCAGCACCCCAGTATACTGAATTAATTCAATATTTCCCTTGGGTTGGAGGCAGAAAATAGCATGAAAAAATGCAAAATAACAGGCTACTAGTTTTGGAAGGGGATTTATTTGCGATGTTTTCTTTAGGACTGCAATCTCCTGAAGAGCCAAAGGGCATGGTTGGTTTAACAGGGTTTGTATGAGACAATGGCTCCAGTCTGCATCCTTCGGGCAAGTCCACAGGACATAGCAACCAGCTGGGATGATCAAGCTGAAATGTGCATAGACATCACCCCTGGAAAGTAGCTGTGGTCAGAAAAGCCCACTTTCTCAGGCACACAGGGCTGGCTGGGAACCATTTACTGCTGGCAGAGAAGCTGCAGCCTCATCATGGACCTGACCAGAGATCCACCTCCCCTCTCCTTCACAAAGCCCACGGCAGGAGCCAAAGCAGACACAGAGAGAACATGGTGGGGGCTGGAGATTTGGAAATATGTAAGGAGTGGCAGGGAAAAATGAATTCTGAAGGAGACACGAGGCTGCTCAGGAAGGGAGGAAGGAAGGCAAGGGCTCACCAGGCTGAGCCCTCCGTGCTGCAGAAGAGGAGCAGAGGAGGCTGCGTGCGTGTGTGCTCTTCCAGGAGGTATGCCAAGCATATGATTGCCGCTGATGGGGAAAGAGTTTCAGCGAGCAAGCACATTCTTTGTGATGCAAAGGAGACGTTTCATTACCGAGCGGCTGAGGAGTGTTACTCCGGCTCTGCGGGTGCGTGAAACGAGAGGCGGCATCCTGACCCAGATGGCGTGACCCAGCTGTCGAGGCACCACGGCTGCACGGGCCAGGAAGCTGCTTTTCTGTGCAAAATATTGCACTGAGACGGTGTCAAAGTGTTTATATTTAAACCCTTGCTTACAAGTGTGTGGCCACTCCCAGAAGGAATATATCATACAGTTGCTCAGTGTGCAAGAATGGCTACGACCTCAGTGTTTAAAACAATATCTGAAACACATTTTAGGCAAGAAAGTGGCAAAATCACTCACCCCAGTACATGGCCAAGACAAAAGCACGGACTGGTGGTGTCTTTTTGGCTTATAATACCACCTTCATGGCCACAATGCAAAATTTGCCCTGTTGAAACTCTGCAATGCAGGGTTGGAAATCTTGAAAAATCTTTAAGTCCCCTGAGGGGACTTTTGTTTTTAACCAGTTTAAAATATTTCTATCCAGCATTTCTATCCAGTTCTGCAGTTTCCCCCTCTAATGATTGAAATCAGTGCACGGGGCCCAACTTTTTTGCTGCTCTCCTACCATATGAAAATGATGCTGGTGTGTGCTTTGTGCTGGCTTTCCCCATCACCCAGTGGGTGAATTTTGTAGCCTGCCTTGTTAGTGGCACAGCAGGCCGCCAAAAGGAAACCGAGTTGTTTGTACGAGATGAGATGTTGGGCTGCCAACTGTTATAAATCTTGTGCTACTTACAGCTTCGGCTTTTCTTCAAGTCTACTCCACCCCCTGCTGTGGTTTCGACTGTTGGAGCAACATTAGGAGGCACAACTGAAAGCAGTAATATTGGCATTTGTGGGGAAAATAAGTGAAAAAAGCGAGGCACAAATGCTTTATTGCAAAAACTATATGCATAAGACCTGTAGCCAAAGACATTTGGGCTCTGTGACAGTGGAAAGGGGATTTGCCCCCTGCAATATTTACCTGTAGCAGTACTCATTGGCACCAGCTTGTTTTGTAAGTGTAAATGCTTGTAACCTTGCACGTGCTTCCCCACTGTCATATCATATTAAATGAGCTATAATTGTAGTCTATTAGAGTGCAATAACCTAAAAGTGATAGTGCATGACAGCACCTGTCAACACGTCATGGAGGATTGTACAGAATGCTGAATTATACCCATTTTATACCACATTAATGAGGCAGCTCATTCTTATCCGGTCATAAATAAACAGGTTTCAATTTCTTTATACACCATGAGAAGCTGGTTGATTTTTTTTCCCTTTTGCACAGAGAACCAAAGAAGTCACAATAGGGTGATCTATTGCCTTAAAAGGAACATTGGAGTGTGGTCATTAATGACAATGAGGACGATATTTTTTAAATTATTAATTGTTTTATTAATCCATCTTGGTGTAACTGCTTCTTTCCATTTTTTCTGGAAAAAAATATAGAAACACCTAACAAAAAGCAAGGGTTGTCCCTAATAAACTTTTAATATAAAATAAATTGATTCAGCAGCACCCAAAGGACAGAGTGATACAGGCAGAAACCCCATCCCCTTAAGATCAATGGCTGTTCTGGGGTCTGGTTCTCCCTAATAAACTCTTTAAGTCAGGTTTGAACTGGGAATGGGAAGAGAAAAAAGGAAAATGACAGTAGGGAGAAGAAAGACAGAGAATGAGAGGCTTTCAGACAAATCAAAAGAAAAGCAAATGTATCAAAGCACATGTATAGTGCCCATTATTTTCTGTAACCTGACTAGATCACGGTGTCTTCATTTCGGAGAGCTGCTTAGGCTTCAGAGCCATAAATAAGTGCCTGAGCTCTTGTGCTGTGCCCACGTGAGGAGAGGTTGGTGCAGTACCTGTGAGCAAAGATTTCAGCCCCTGACCCAGACAGAGGCCAAATATACCAAGCACCAAATATACCAAGTCAGTGATTCTGAGAGGTGGATGCGAGAAGGGTGGTCATGTTAGACAGTTTCCTTCCTTTTCTTGCTCAAAGTTACTCAGCTAATGTAAGAAGAAGTGATTCATTCAGGAACTATTAGGTGTATACATAAAGCATAATGTGCAGACATAAAGCAGGCTTAAGAGAGACAACCAATAAAGAGTAGATGGTATTTATAAGAGGGAAAATATTTTCATTGTAATGAATATTAAAGGACTGAAAGAAACTGGCTAGCAAACAAAATGATCACTAAATTCTGATCCTTTGCCAGGCATCTCCCACAGGGTCTGTGTGATGGGTGTCTTTTGGCTCCTGGGAAACAGCTTCTGCTCCTTCTTTGATCTTTGAACTGTTGCGGGAAGAAGAGCAAGCTTGAAAGCACAGCCCACAGGAGGCATGCCAGCTTTTCCTTAGGAAGTGAGAAAGAGAGATCCAGCCTTGGGAGCTGACACCTGGGCAGTCAGCGTGACCAGACAATGATCTCACCCACCCTCAGCTCCACACAGCACCCCCAAACCACCCTCTGCACCTTGGGTAACCCCCAGCTTGCCACAGGCATGATGACTTTGGAACTACAGGGAAAACCTGCAATGCTTATCTGAATACTCTGACACCACAGGCTATTTTATTCTTTTTTTTTTTTCCTCAGGACTGGTGATGGGTAATTTTGCCAGTAGTGAGTGTTATGGAATGCTTAAGTAAAAATTTCTTCATTTGTCAAGGCTTATTTACATTATTTATTTACTACTTAAAAATAAAAAACATAATTATTCCTTCACTTGAATATTTTTTCCCTAATCTTAGCTTCATAACAGAGAAACAGATTTAGAATTTTGTTGTTCATATCCAGAAAAAGTCAGTTTAAAATCCTCATTTGAAAATCAAGCCATCATTTCCCTCAGAATTTGTTTACAACCTATCTTCCAACAAATGCACTGTCCTGTGAAGGAATGGTTGAATGACAGAGGAAACAATGTTGTTAGGTACTAGGAAAATAAGTCAGGTCATAAATGTTTTTGAAATTGGCTTGATTTGGATAATAATTTTGACCGAAAAGGACATGATTTCAAAAAAAATGAAAATTATTCTCATATTTTCACAATATTTTTCACATATTTTCAAAAAATAGTTTTTTGTCAAAAAGTTATTTCTAAACTTCTCTAAATTTAAGATGCACTTAATGAGCATTTAAATCCCTCAAAATAAGTGAATCATTAACTTTGACTTCAGACCCAAATAATTTTCCCTAACCTTTTTTTTTTTTTTAATTTTTCCGAGAAAACCAATAAAATTTTATGCTTCAGGTCAATCCAAAATGAATGGGTTTTTTTCTTCAGTTTGACCAGTGAACTGAAAAATCAATTATTCACACAACTCCTCTTTAAAATGGCTTGGAACCATCTAATTGTGCATGTAGGCAGCTACTTACTGAGTGATCTTATTTCTGCTCTCCTAATTCTTGCTCTTTTCCCGCCTAGCTTGGTTGTGTTTTGTTCTGTCAGACCACAGACTCTTGCAGTCAGACATTTTGCCTTCCTGACATCTGAGATCTGTGTGCAGGGCAATTATTCCTATGCCAGTGGTTCATAAGCAGCACAGGGTATGTCCTTCACGTGTCCATCAGCTCTCACTAGCATCTGGATGCCTTCCCTGTCGTTGCAAGTGACATTCCCAGTACTCAGGATTCATGGTCTTGTATTTCCTCCTGAAAGTAATAATTCTGTTCTACAAATTAACCATTTAACCTTTCCTATCTTGCCTGTCCAGGGCCATTTGAAGTGGAAGCTAACTCAAGGAAGGGAACACAACAGAAGCCTTTCAAATGTCCATAGCAGAGGGAGAGCTAAGTGTTTGATTTCCAAACTGGAAAGCAGGTGGGAAGCAACACATGATGGAGAAGGTTGGAAAAGTTTGGTTTCTACCTGCTCAACAATGTCAGCAAAGCAAGAATAGATTAATGAATGAGTGGTTCTTGGTTTAGATATAATTACCAGATCATTCAAATATCTTCATCTTTCACTGTCTTTCCCAGTTTTTTGTTGTTTGCTTTATTAGTGGATTTTTTATTTTCTTTCCTTTTAAAAGAAACATGTAGAAGTGCTTTCTGATCTCTGCTTAGTCTATTTCAGTGGACTTACACCTCGTTTACAGTGAGGCAGTAAAGGTTTCTATGCAACCTAAGAACAAAATTTTAACCGAGATGAGCTGTAAAAATACTTGATTCCTCCTCAAAACAAAATGGATGTTTCACCTTAACCCAGACAAATGGCAAATGCTGTCAAACAATTACTGTAGCAAGCAGAGACAGAGGAGAAAGCAAAGTTTGCTCATACACTGGTCTCAGATGACTATCAATCATTCATAAATTACTCCTATGTAGTTTTGATTTTATTTATTCATTAATGATTTTTAGTGTCATTAGAAAGCACCAGTGCATCTCTCTTCACCCCAAACTAAAAATGCAGTTCTAAAGAATATTCCTTCAAACAAGATGCACAGTCTGGAAAACACGTTTCTCTCTGAAAGGGGATTCAATGGAAGCTTATAAAACAAGAACCTTTCTATTTTTAAAGTGTTTCCCATGTATCCTCTGGACATATAAGCCATAACTCTCTGCCTCTGTGAGTGACTGAAGCCAAGCAAGAATCTCTGTGTTAGGCTGCTGTGTGTTTCAGTGCACTGAAAACACACTGGTGGGGATGACAGTGAGTGATCAGCAGGAAGCTGTCACAGAAATCTTGATGCTAGCCTGTTTTCTAAAGGTGGAGAACTACTATTTAGACCTATGGGATCCTAGCTGAGAAGGCAAAAGATGTCAAAGATGGCCAAAGAAAAACCAATCAAAGTCCAGCCTCCCCAAGAGTTTAGTTCAAAAGAAGACTTTACATTTTTGGTGGTAGTCATGACCTCCTGAACCCTGGGTGCAGGCCACAGCCTGGAACAGAGCAGAGAGAAGGAACCTGACATCAGGACCCCAAGGGACAGCTCTGGGAGCAGCCACTTAAATTGCTAGCAGAAAACCACACACCATTTCCCATGTAGGGAACATACCATGGAATAAACTGCACCTACTTAATTAACTGTGCTTTGCAGCTCTATATGATTAGCTGCTGAGGGCAACTGGTGCCTTGGCACAGCAGTCAGCGAGGATTGCACACACAGCCTGAACCTGCTAATTGAGCACGAGCAAGTGCACGCAGCCCGGCTGGCTGATGGCCCAGGCTCCCCCGCACAGCCAGCAGAGCGTCTGGGGTCTGCTGCTGGACACCCAGCACAGACAATTATCCCTGCTAGAGCAGCACCACCTCTGTAACCTACGCACCAGGAACAACTTGCCAAGCACTTGCTCGCTACACGAGAGCAAATGTGACACCTGATTTGCAGGGGCTGTGCTGTGTACAGAAGGAAGCTTCCATCTCCTCGGCTGCATTTCTAAATGAATCTTTATCTGACAACCAAGTACCACCCACATTTGCCAGCTGACACCCTGCATCAGGCTCTGCTCCCGGTTTTGTAAATTCCATGAAGACCCCAGGGACAGCCAAAGTGCAAGAGCAAACAGATCTGGGGCCTTGTTTTGGAGTTTGGTGGTGGGCTTTGCTACTCTTTTACGCCAGTGGAATTTTAAAAGATGAGTACAAATGACACAGACTTGTGTAATGCTTGACATCGAATTCTTCAACATCTGAGCGCTCTACAAAAGAAGTTTGCAGTTTAATTAAATGGCTTACATCCAGCAACTGTACTCAGATTAAACAAAAATTAGAACATAGGGATAGTTTCTTTCCTGAAAGTATCTCAGATAGGGAGAGGGGAGAATTTATGTACATTCACACACTGTGATTTTGTTTCAGAAGCATACTGCCAGGGCAGATATTTGTGGCTGGAGGCCAAGGGGAGACCCTGCAGGCTAAGTTAGAAGGGGTCCTTGTTGTCCAATGTGCTAGTGGGAAAGGAAGAGACTGATATTAGGCCTCTGCCCAGAACACTTTTTTTGTTGTGTCCCAACAGGAAAAGATATGTGTAGTCTGATTGTCTTCATAGATTATTTCCTATCTTTTGAATTCCTCTTCTTGTTGAAGGTATCATGGGTAAATCCCATTAGCTTTGATCTGAGCCTTTCCCAACACCCCATAAAACACAGCTTTGCATACCAGGGCATGAACAGCAATAAAAGGGGTGCACTTAGGTGTAGGATTTTATGGATCCATCTGCCAAGCATTTATTCAGAAGAGGAGAAACACACTATGAGTCTAAGCAGATGTCAGGTCTCACCAAACTGTTCATTGACAGCAAAACATCAAGCCATACCCACACCTGCCTGACCTGGTTGCTTCACATTGGAGATGAATCTGAAGAAACCACTGATGCCCTGACTCTGAGGGAGCACTTCAGGGAATGGAGATGTGAGGAGATGGTGCTGAGGACACTCAAGTCCTTTCTCTGTTTATCCTTGGCCAAACATGGTCCTCCCTGGCAGAAGTATCCTAGGTTCTCTGAGGATGCAGAAGAGGGAAAGATGAACACAATATTTATAATCAGTTGTCACATTCATCCTGATCACATTCCTGATCTCTGAGAATGGCAGAGCAGAAGAACAGGCATTTCTTCTGCAAAAAAAATGGTAAATGGTGTGCAGGAAAAATAAGGGCACTGTTCAAGGATATGGATAAGTAAATATGACCCCACATTAATAAAATTATGAAGTTATTTTAGCTGGAAGGGACATTTGGAGGTTATCTGCTCTGATTACCTTCTCAAGACTGGTCTTGCTTTGATGCTAGTAAGTCAGACCTACCGTAGTGAGGGGGTTCAACTGATCGTAAAGGACAACATGGATTTTAGAGCCCTGCAGTATCTTCTGACACCCTCAGTCCCCCTAAACACCCAGAGCTGTCTGAGGCCCTGTGAGGAGCCAGGGAGGGACAAAGGGCCCATGCAGTGTTTGAGCTGCTGCATAGCACCTATTGAGCCTTCCTGCTGGGATAAAACTCTTAAGAACTGGGTCTACCTCAGTTTTTCCAGTGAGTCAATCCAAGCCACGCCCAATGTTTACATCACCACTGTTTTCAGAGCATGCCTGAGAGGAACTTTCTGTGAGATGGTGAATTCCCCTCTGCCTCTTCACATAGTCTGTGTTTGCTGTCACAGAAGGCAATACTGTACAAAGGTTCTCTGGTTCTCTGGGGTCAAGACACATGCAAAATATCTCCAGATTAGTGTCCTTCCCACTGTCTCCCACTCATTCTTTTCCTCTCTTCTCTCTTCCCACATCAGCTTTTGCTGATGTAGAGATTCCCACTATTGCTTGGAAGAGCTGACCATTCGACTTCTACCTTCCCAGGCCTCCAAACACTTTTCCAGCTGCAAACACAAGGGCAGAGCATGGGCAAGCACTTGCCAGAAGGGGCCATGCCCTTAGACAGAGACATTTCATTTGCACAGACTAAAGCCCCCCAGCCCCTGCGCACCTAGGTGCTAGAAAAACCTGACCACCCAAATGTTTGTGCAAAGGGAATAAAAAGAGCAGGAACGTGATCAGATGGAATCACTAGCTAGCTTTAGCAAACATGGGCTCTAATTAATTTTTTCCTCCCATTGTTTACCCAGCTTTGTATGTAACTGAAAGCTGAACTGGGCTTATCAGTAATTACCAACAGTTCTGAAAACTTTACACATTATTGTGCTGCGTTACTACACAGAGTAGTGATCCATGAAGATGGTGTCTCTGCATTCATTGCTAAGCAATGCCTTAAAAAAATAAAAATCTCCCCCAACCTGCTATTATGGTTGCTGCCACGAAGGGGGAAAAAGGGAGGGAAGGCAGAGGGTGGCAGCGCGTCTGCTTCAGATCTAATTACGAAAGTTTCCGGGACACAGTGGCGTGCTACCGCGGCGGCAGTGTCAGAGGATGCTTCACCTGTTGCCAGACTTCGTTCCCAGCCCTGGAATTGCATTTTCCCATTCCATAGTGACACCTGCTGGGAGCAACTGAGCGGAGACTCCCCTGCTGCTCTGCTTGGCAAGGGGCTGAGCAGTGCAAAATGAAGGGTCTACGGCAATCAGGCAGATTGATTCCCCTCCTTTCCTTACAGATTGAGCCAGGCTCTTGTCAGAGGCAAAACGGATGCCTGCAGCATGATTAATGCTCAGAAACACCCCACATGAGCAGCCCCTGAGACAAGACACTGGAGCATCATCTGTAGGCCTGCAGGAGAAAGGAGTGAAGAACACGAGAGGGCTGCTTGCATGCAGAGGGCCAAATTTAGCCCATGCAGCAAGGAGTTTCCTGAAAGCAGGGTTGAATTTTTCTTCTTTGCAGGAACTGAAAGGTCATATGAAGGGAAAGGTCATGCTCCACTTGCTGTTTGCTGACAGTCTTTCTGTAAATATTGGGCAGTGTAGGAAGAAAAGAGCTTGGGCCAGTACCTTTGGTCTGATTCGATATGGTCATTGTGATGGCAGCCCAAACTGTGGCTTCTCTGCGCTTTCTATTCTCCTTTCCTCCTGAGGATTTCACTGTTCCTGCC
Source organism: Serinus canaria (assembly GCF_022539315.1). Classification (NCBI taxonomy): domain Eukaryota; kingdom Metazoa; phylum Chordata; class Aves; order Passeriformes; family Fringillidae; genus Serinus; species Serinus canaria. Next base: position 85,425,739 of record NC_066313.1, on the reverse strand, counting down.
CAGCATTTAGATTCCGTCATGCCTGGCATGTGGGCTGCAATGCATGCATGCAATAACCAGGGAAATGGAAAAATCTTGCCCTAACCCTGCACTTTCCTTTTCCCCTCTCGATGCTGAAGGGAAAAGACAACTCAGGAGGAAAAGTGCCAAAATGTTTAAGAAATAAACGACAGACACCAGAGTCATCACACATTTTCCTAGGCAGGATAGTAATTTCTGTAAAGTATTTTTAACCATGAGGAGTGATGGGAGGGAAGCCACTTAAATCTAATGCAAATGAAGGATTTGTCAGTTACGCAGTTCGTATAATGTCATACGTAGAAAATGTTATAAAAGTGGAGGGATTATGGTGAGGAGAGACATTTCTAAAATTGGAGGCTTCCTTTTAGGGCTTTAGCCCCCTCACTCTTTCAGATCACTGGGAACATTCTCCTCCAAGGAAGGGCAGGAGTCTCTCTCAAAAACTGTGACAGCTCTCTAAGCTACATGTTACTTAAGAAACTTCACTCTCCTCACTGCTATCTCTTCCAGTTTTTGCCAACTGCTGCTTCTCCTTATTTCAGTTCTTCAGTGATCCCCAACCACTTTAAGCACAGCAGGGCAGTTTCCAAATTCTTCCAGGCTATTTCCTTCCTCCCTTCCAGGCAATGGCAGCTTCTGTGACTAAAAACCTTATCTAATATGGAGGGTTTCTGCTGTTTTGGTTTTGATTCCAGATTGGATTAAAGGTGCTAGAAACAGGACCATTTGTCCGGCTGATGCCAAGTGACAGCACCAATTTATGGGCATATCTGGAATTTCTTCGCAGCAGTGGCTCAATAGGGTTAATTGCACTGACCTCCTTTATAAAGCACTTTGAGATCTTATGAATGAATATAAGTGTTAAAAAAAAAGGCCAATATATTATAGTTGTTAATATGCATTACTCTCATGGATAATTATTTAAGCAAGAAATTATTGAAGCACCCATTTACCACAAAAAGTAGAGCAGCACCACAGCCACAGGAGCCTAGCAGGCTGGAAAAAGCATTTAGCCCAGCATTTGGGGCCGTCCTGACCCACTAATGGCCTCGGCTGTTATTAAGGCTCTCGCGAAGGGTAAAACGTGCTTAAGCGTATTAGCCGCTACTCGGTGAAGGCTGACAGACGTGAGACCCTCAAAATAAACAGGGAGGCCGAGATACCTTTAAATGGCTAACCCGTGAGCTAGCAGCAAACGCTGAGCCGCGGGAGCAGAGCAGCCGGGCTCTCATTAGCGCTAACAAGCCGCTTTCCCGGGAAGCGGCTCCCGGCAGAGCTCCTTTCGAGGGGAGATGAAGCCCCCCTGTGGCCGCCGGACGCCTTGCAGCCCCCGCTGCCGGGACCGCTCCCGCTCCTCTGCCGGGACTGCTCCCGCACCGCTGCCGGGACCGCTCCCGCACCGCTGCCGGAACCGCTCCCGCTCCGCTGCCGGGACCGCTCCCGCTCCTCTCCGCACCGCTGCCGGGACCCCGCGTCTCCGCTGGCCACCCAGGGCTCGCCCCGGCCCGGCCGGCCCCACGGCGCACACAGCAGCACTCCCGCGGCCACGCATCCCCACGACAAAAATCCGGCCGCCGTCTTTCCCCAGGCCGCAGTTATGAGAGCCCAAAGGAGAGGAAGCGCCTCCCAGCCGAGGGGGTGTGCGTCCCATCTGCAGCAGGTTGCGCAGGGGGGACGTGAATGTCACCCATGTTCCCTCGTAGGTAAACAACAAACACAAATCTCAACAAACACGACGCAGATTCTCCCTTTCACAGAGGAGGAAATTGGCGGGCATCCCAGTCTCTCGAGGGGAGAGTTTGGTTTTGCCAACCATTTGTCTTAACACTGGAGTAGTTCAGACGCTGATACAGTACAAGAGTTCTTTCCAAACTTAAAAGCCACACCTTTGGCTTTCTTCACCGGCAGGATCCAAGTGCACTGAAAAGCTGGTGTAGGCCAAATGCTTTATTGCTCTCCTGAAGCCCTATCTTTTTCTGTTATTGACAAGTTTTTAAACAATTCTTGCATCTACCGGTATTCCTGCATGTAGGCATCCAGGCTGCAACTGAACAGGCAGTTTGTTTGTGCTGGAATAAGGATCTGACCAAATAACCCAAGCAAATGGCTGAGCAAGGAGTTTCAGATAGCAAAATGTAGGGCCTTAGCTTCTAAGTGGGGCTTCTACTTTGGGCTATCTAGTTCATTAATTTTTTCTTACTCTGACTGCAAAAGCTCTCAGTTAAATTAAAGAGTCCATAGCTGATTCATGCAGAGTCTTCAATGGATGTGCTCGTTTCACTGGAGAAGCAGGGATATGGACACAGATTACCAAGAGCAATCCGAAGAGTATTTCAATGCCATTGAAATATGCATAGAATTTGTTTGGGTTCCTTTCTGCAGAGCAAAAATGTCAGACATGCTTTTTTACAGCAATTCATAATTGGAATATAATTACTTAATATTCCCATACATCTGAATTACAAGTAATGCTTCTTATTGCAGAAAGGTTATTGAAATATTCACTGTGTGAATCACAGGTTAGACTTATAAGAGGGTCTTACACAATAGAACCATCACCATCCTGTCTTCAAGTGTGTATGTCACTGCCTTGTGACATATTTATTCAGGATTTATTCAAGATCATTTGGACAATAAGGTACTCCTTGGTGTTCATTAGAGCTAGAAAAACTAAGGTGATAGAGTTTGCTTTTTTTTTTAATCAGGCTGGGACTTTTATTTTCTGATAGACAGTAGAAGCAAGTGCCTCCCATGGATTGTATTCTCTGTAGATACAGAGAGTAGCCAGAAAAACCCTCCGGGGAAAGATGAAACTGCGCACAGCTTTTCTATATTAGTATATCAATCCAGCTAAAGAGCTACAACTTACACATACCCTGTTCTGTTCTGTAGGATATGCCCATCCTACCAGTCTCATTTCTCCAGGCACAACTAACACCAGGGAAACCCACAAACTAATGGTGTATTGTGCAACTTCAAAAACATAACAGGCTTTTGGAGCTACAGTACTGGTAGGACCAGAGCACGGGTACACTGGGCCTTGTTTCTGTGGGGAAGGCAGAGAGCATAATCCAGGTTATTGTTCCTCCTCTCTTTGGCCCTCTTTGTCTTGCACACCATCAGAGTACAGTACTTGAGCTAACTTTTCCAAGCTAGTTGTCCACATGCACTGCTACATAGACGCATCCATAGACATGTAGTCTTGGGGACTGCATTCTAAGCTGTCCCACCTGTGGGTCCTGCAGGAGCTCACAAGGCTCGTCAGGGTCCTCTCAGTACCAGGCTCGTGCAGGACTGTTCTGTGCATGGAGCAGCACAGCAGTGCCTCAAAGGCTGAGGTGCTTCAAGGGAAGCTTTACACTTCCCTCCCTAGAGCCTGCTTCTCAGGGAAGGCTGAAAGGATGCTCTTGTGCTGGATTATGTGCTGTACATGCCAAAGAACCAAGATGCTTAACGCTAGTCCCAGAACATACAGGAATATGCTGTACATATTGCTTTGACTAGCAACTTGTTATTTAAAGTTCAGGGCAAAGATTTAAACCCTGAAAAGGTTTTCTCATAATTGCAGGGGGGAGGGGAGGGGGAGGATGATGACGTACAAATGGGCAGGACGTCAGAAAATAGGAGTAAAAAACTTCAGTTTCCTAATCAAGACTCCCTGGAGCTTCTTTGAAAGCACTATCCCATATTTCCTGAGAAAGGTTCAATGCAAGCTGATCACTCCAGCTCCTGAATTTAATACATCTATCAGAGTTCACAATGAGCTGGGCATGAGATCAGTCACTTTGTTTTCCATGGAAAATTCTCCTGTTTTACATTACAGAATAACTGAATTCCCTACTAAATATACTGTATTTATGGTTAATTCTTCTTGGGACTAGCTTTTCTTGACATTGTTCAATGTTTTGTAAAACTCAAGATTAGTCTTATGATATTAAAAGCAGGTTTCAAATCTATTTCAAATCTCATAAAGATATCCTCTCTGCTACAAAATCTCACCCTGGACTGAACATGAGAAGAAAAAATTAGTCCTTTTCAAAACAGAATTATCAAAAATCAATGCCCATCAAAGAGCTTTGCTTGGAGATAAAGAAAGAGGCCAAATTTGAAGATAACGTAGACAGTCAGTGAGACTGGAGTGCTTGAAGCTGCTGGAATTTTTTTAAGTCATTCACAAATACTATATCTACCCTTGACAGGTCATTTCATTCTATTTAGCACTTTTTATTCTCTGTGGTTTATAAGCTCTTAAGCAAATGTAAGAGGGAGGAAAAGCTAACGTGTCTGATAATACACTATATCAGGCTGACAACCTAACAGAATTTCCCCTGTGGTGCTAGCAAAATGCTGTTCCAAAAAGTAATAATGCACACAACAACAAAAAAGTAAAGGAAAAAAAAAAAAGAGAGAGAGAAAGGGGGGAAAGGGATCATAGAGATCATGCCGTCACATTTAATTTCAGAGAACAAAACCTGAAGCTGATTTCTCTTTAGATCAGTTGTATACCAGTTGGAACATGGGTGCCTAGCACTGCGACAGAGTAATATGATCTGAGCTTTAAATAGCTGCCAAATAACCATGTGGTGGCTGGCAGCATTAAACGTGTTGCAACGAGAATGATCTGTTTCAAAGTAAAGCCACATAACAGAGGATTAGTCAATCTGATGTGGTATAGAAGAGGAGGGGGGAACGTTTTTCATTATCCTTCTGGGTTTCTTTCTGGTTTAAACGTCTTCCAACTCAAAGATGCATTAATTTAAGCTCTTTCTCTTAACTGGTTTAAAACCTGAACCATGTCCAGGTCATTTCAGATAACATCGCCTGAGGTACCCAGGTACAAGGTGGGGAGTAACAGAGTGACAAATGTGAAGTAACACCACTGAGACTGTTGCCTTGATTTAACCTAGTACAGAGTGGTTTCCTCTCCGTGTGAAAGGCACCTTCCCTGCACAGGGCTGCTCTCCACGTCCCACCCCACTACCCCACCACCATCCCCCTACCTCCCTAGGTTGTACCACATGCATTCTTGCCAGATTTTAGGAACAGATAAGGAACAGATCTCCAGCAAGTAACATGGGGTGATTTGTACTCCAAACCTTTCCTTACCCTCACAGCAAAATGTTGAGCCTTGCAGCATTCCATGAGGCCCTTCTGGGCTCTTTGGGACACAGGAGAAAATCAGGTGCAGCTTGGAGATGACTAATGCAGGAGTTGGTGCCAGCCCTCCATTCCTTCTTACCTTCAAGTCAAATGGCTCTCCTGACCACTATTGTAAATATGTCTCCTGAGTAGATAAGGCACATAAGGACTGGAAAGACAGACCAGTTTTGGTCTTAAACTGGTAATGTGAGTGAGAGACACAGAGGGAAAAGTGGTGCTGTAAGTACTTGCGATTCTTCATCCCTTCTGTCACTTTTGATTATAGATGACTGACTTCTGTTTTCAATTTCAGCGTCTCCCCCAACTTCAGCTGCATCAGTTCAGACTTACTGTAAGTTAACAGGAGAATTTCATGTGAACATACTTTATCTAGCCTTCACTGCCTGGGAATCACACTGCCAAAAGGACAAATAAGAACAGGAGAGCCAGAGGAGAGCCAGCTGCTGCATCAGAAGGTAAATAGCTCATTTAAGATGTTCAATATGACTTCTTAAAAGATAATAAGCACAACATACTTCACAGCCAGGATTTTGCAGGAATGAAGACAGCTATAGACACTACCTACAACTGTTTTACTAGCAGCTTACTAGCACACTACAGAGTACAGTCTCAAAGGCAGCAGGTAGGCACCCTGAGGAGAAATAAAGCAGGCCTTTTTTTTGCATTTCCTCAGAGGAGAACACTGTTTTACCTCATTAATGTAAATGCCACTAAACAGGCACAAATTTTGTGAAGGTCAAAATTGTGAAACCTACAGCAGTGAAACCTACAGCAGCCATCCAATTGAGTTAAAAGAATAAATGGGGAAAATTCTTTTCTGACTGGTCTTGTCTGCAGCTGCCTTTGCCACATTGTGTTGGTGAATCCCCCACGGATCAACAGCTGCACAGGGGTCTGGCAGATGGCATCAACAGAGGGACACTCATCTTTTTCTCCCTCCTTTCTCACCTCCTTCTCCTTATTTTCACACTGCCTCCATTGTGGGCAGTCATGGTCCTTCCCAGGTTTGCACTGGACAAATGGATGATTTACAGATTGAAAGTAATCAGAAAATGCTTCTTATTTACTCTTCTTCCTCACTCTTCCAAAAACAATTCTTAAAAAATAAATCTCTTTTCTTCCAATATGATCACAGGCTATTAAGCCAGCTAGGAAATTATTAAGGAAAAAAAAACCAACCAAACTCCCAAACTCCTATGGATTTGTGAGGAGCACAGTTCTTTGACCAATTTCACAGAATATTTTGATTAGCGTATTTAATCCTCTTTACAATATTTTATTCTGCTCTCATGAAAATCCCTGCATCCCTGCCAAGGATTTTCTAGACAAAAGCATATCTGGAAGAATGCCACAAAGCAAGTCTCCTTAGCAGGCCTGTCTTCCCCAAGTTCTTACAAACCCATTCCCCTGCACATAGCCCTTTAATGAAATCAGAACAAGAGTTAAACTGTGCTTTTCGGCAAGAATCATCCAGAAATGCCTCCCCACCACCCTTAATACCATTCCTTTGTCTGCAGCAACTACTTATTACATATCACGTGCTTACCTACATACATTTTTTGGAGGGAGCAAACAAACCCCACCATTTCAGAAGGAACCTGACTTTCAGTTCTGCCACTATGAGAGAATCCAATTAAAGCAAATTGATAGAGCTACAGACTGCTGCAAACATATGAGTTTGAGTGAAAAATTTATAATGACTCAAGAAATTTCTGCTGGTATTGGAAAGGCTTCCAGACATTTCCAAGGGAATCCTCAGAAACACCTTGGATCTTCACGGCCATTACATCCACAGTCTGACCCAAAGGGCTGCCTCCAAGAGAGGATGTCTTGCACACAAAAGTGTAACTAATTTAGATGCATAATGGAGAGAGTTCTGAAGATGCACATGGGCTGAATTAAGGGCACCATGGGAGCCTCTACCTCAATCCTTGCCGAGTTTATTAGTTGCTGCTGCACACATGGTTGGGTTTGCTGGAAGAGGTCCAGCTCTGAGGCACCTCTCAATTCCTCCAGCTTCCAAAAGCTGCAAGAAAGTGGCTCAAGCATATTGCCCCCTTAAGCTCTTGTGGAGAAGGACTCTCCCCTGCAGAGAAGCAGACAGGGTTTGGGATGGGGTACCTAGTCAATAACTCTTGATTATTGAGTTTACCTTCACAATTACCAGTGAGTGTCCTGGACTATAAAGAGGGCAAAACCCAACAGAATGTATTATATGAGAAACAGTATGTGATTGTGTAATTAAGGGCAGGAATATAATACCATATGCACAATGAGCAGGGTTAATTTCAGCATTTCCTGACTAACCAACAGCATTATGGTGTAACCCTAATGTTCTCCGGATGGCTGTCATTTATGTGGGGTTCATATATATATATATGTATATATGCTTATGAATACTTGGTTAAAATTCACCCATCATACTCTCTGACACAGTAATTAAAAACATTATGTTATTTGCCAATAAAAATATTTTTGTGAATTGGTAATTATTCTAAACCTCACAGTCCCAGCTTCCCTACCTCCTACTCTTGTTGGTCTTCCTGTTCTATAATGTATAACACTAATCTTGATGAGGGAAAAATAAATAAGTAGCAGGAAAGACTGGAAAGCTTCCAATCACAAAACCTCCCAAAATGGAATAACATCCAATCTGGCTCACCACATCTTCTCTGTGGGCATTTCTTTCCTGCCTTTTAGCAATGCTTTCAGTATTCATAACAGCTGTGGAATTAAGCATTATGAACAAGAACAAACCGACGTGCAGCCTTTACTTTTCCCCATCAGCCCCAAACTATTCTGCATTGAGTTACAAAGTGAAAACCAGCACACTCTCAGATGGATTTAATTTCTGTTTGGGCCCAATGCCAGACAAAGTTTCCCCATTGTTAAAATTCAACCCCATCTTTTCCATACCATGCATACAGTCTCATCTCTACCCCATCTTCCACACAGATGTGCATGTACACACACACACAGAACCAGCCACTCCTACAAAGCCGTACCAAATCCATCTTCCTGGCTGTCTTAGCTAGGCTCATTGCTTTCCCTAGCAAGCCTAGTAGGCAAGTTGGATTTGGTCTATAATGCAGATTTTTAACATGTGGGAAAATGAAGGCTGCACAAGACACACATTTTCATGTCCTAAATATTGTCTTGATAATAAACCTTTTTTAATAAAAAAATTAATTTTACACAACCATGAAAATATTTTTTAGATGAGCCAGTTGTTCCACCGAAAAATAAAAGGGTTAAAACTTAATTAAAATATTAATGCTATAATGCAAAATACAATTTTGGCATAACTTCAGATCATGAAGGCATTTTGGCTTACAGGATCATGCAACACATGGATTTCAGAATACAGAAGTTTACAGCTTTCAAATGCATACAGAAAAGAGAAATGGGTAATAGAACAGTTAAGCTTTTACACATTCATGGCAATTGTCTTCCCTCTTGTCCTCTTCCTATGGATGCTGCATGAACAACTGCACTCTATTTTTATAAAGTGCAGACATGTTTGCTGCCATTAAAGCTAAGGCAAGTAGTGGAAAACAGGAGAGGAGGTAGATTGAATTACTGTGTTTGAATGTTTGCCTTCTCCTCTACCTTATGCCATTCTCTACAAACAGAAGAACAGTATAAATAGCAGCTAAAAGATAAATATATAAAAATGTTGATTTGAGACAATTCATGTTCATCTTTTACTTGCAGAAAAATTTTGTCTTCTTCTGTTTGTTAACCTACAAAAATGCTGCTAATAGTACAATGTGAAGAACCACATGTACTTTCTAAAGAATTAAAAACAACTAGTTGGGACTAAAGGTCGTTTCTTCCTGTAATGAGTTTTGTGTCCCTTACCCTTAAACAAGTAATAGACGAACTTCCAGAAGTCTGCCTGCACATTTAAGATTGGCATAATGCTAATAATGTACAAAATTGTGTTCCAGTTTACACTTGTCACAAAGTTTCACAAGTATTGCTGTATTTCTTCAGCAGTGTCTGACTAGTCTGAGTGTAAATAAATATCACGTCCTACCAACAAGAACAGCATTCCTGCTAATAAAGCAAAAAATACTCCTATAGGAGCCAGCATAAACGACCAGCCATAACGTACATAAACAGCAAAGTCTGGGCAATCCATCTTTTTCATGTTTGTGTAGTTTTCCAGATCAGCCATGGCCTGGACCCAGATGACATACATCACGACTACCAGCGAAAACAAGACACCTGGAAAAGAAACACCAGGTTTTAACAACAGAGTGTGCGACAGACACTGGGTGCATTTACTGTGTTACCTAAAAAGCCATCAATGCTTGAGGTCCTGCCTGCATGGCACACTGAGCCACCACTGGATAATTTTTGCCTTTGGCTTCCTCTAACTAGCACTACCTCCATCTTGCTCTGATTTGTACTGAAAGGTATGCTCCTATGACAAAGGTGATATCTGGTTCTGGTAGGCAGACTTTGATGACAAAATTCATGCAGGTATTTATGTTTTGAATTCAGGGGTCAAGCTGGGAGAAGGAGGGGGAATGGAATGGGACAATCTGTGAAAAAAAAGGACTTTTGCTTCCCAAACTCTGGCATTGTTTTTATCAGTCTTATCGATGAGATATGGAAAGGAGTGGGAAATCTTCCTATTATCTTCACCTCTCTGCATTTGCTTCTTTATTCTTTTGAAAAGGGCTGTGTTTGGAACACAAAAGTTCAGAGTATTCTACTCAAATATTTTGCATAAAAATTCAAATATATTAAATTCAAAATCATCCACCTTTAGAAAAGAAGCTCTTAGTAGAGGAAAAAAAACCCCAACAATAATTAAATAATAACTATGAAGCAGGCTATTAGGAATAACCTCAAATTGGATACAACAGTTTCCTGAAATAATCCACATATAATTCACAGCCTTTTCCCAACCACTCCTCTGAAAGGCCTTTGAATTGTTTATACATGGTAGTAACAGGAGTACATGTCCTTACAAACTTTGATAATCTCCTTGTTACTATACACCAGAAGGAGATATAAGAAGAAAGTGCTTTCCAGAGTATCAGTTGCATTCCTAATATTTCATTTCACTTTAGAGGAATGTGGACACTTGAGAAATGCAAGCCTGCAGAACAGATGCTCCAGAAGAAGATCTGCTAGAGGACTGAGGGCACGAGCCTAAATTTTTTGCATGCTTCAGCCTGTACCCATTTGCTCCCTGAGCTCCAGCTGTCACAGTAAAGTTGCAGCAGCAGGACCATCTATTCCAGCAATCAAATACTTGAGGGACACCACCCCATCACGATTTTATTCCAGAATGTTTAGGTGCCTCACTAAAACACAACTCAGTGCACAGTCCTGGTAACACTCACTGCCAAACTTGAGGTTACAGGCTGTAACTCAAAGGTATTTGTGGTCTCTTCTCCATCCTGCTAAATACTTGCAATGCAACCTTGAACAAATGTGACATTTGTGGCAAAACTCACAAGTGAACTTTGGAAGCACCCACAGCCAGGGATTTGCTTCCATATCCACATGTCCTGCTAAGCTTTGATGGCTACCTTTTCCCCATCCCCAGCCTGTGATGCTGCCTCACAACCTCCTTCCTCACCCTTTCTGCCCATTTACCAGGGAGCAGCTCTTGTCCTCACTCCCTCACTTGATGCAGACAAAACCAGGCAGGTTAGATGGAGCAGCTTAACCTGGTGATCTGGCGATCTTCCTGCTACTGCTTTATGGACAAAATATAATATCTTTACATACATCCTGAACATCTGACACGTGAGAGCTCATGGCTCAATCCTTATAAACATTATCTTTTGAAGACCAAGAAAAAAAGGGCTGAGGCATAATCAAAACATTCCCAGAGGATCTGCAATTTCTAGGAGGCTGAAATAATAGTAGAAAAACTAAATAAAGAAGGAGGCAGACACATTTCATGTCTATGAAACACACTTCCAGGATTACATATTTTGCTAAGGTTCAAATTCCTAACAAAGTTTGAAAAAACCCAACACTCAACTCTAAGAGGCATAAATTCAATTTTGAAAGTATTTTACCTAAGTAAAACTTAATTTTGATGGAATTTAGTACTGTGCTTGTATTAAACATAAAACCACTGAAACAATCAGAGAGAAGGATCGCCTTAGGGCCAGACAAGAAGAATAAGAAATTAAATTGAAAACTCTTCAAATATAATTCAAATTGAGCACAAGATTCCTATAACAGAACATCTAATGATAACAGGTAATGTGGGCAACACAGGAAAATTAGAACAAAACAGAGCTAGTAACTTTTGATTAAAAAAGTAGAAAGATTCAAAGACACATTCATAAATGGAGTTATTAGATATCTGGATTTTGTTCAAGGTTTCAAAATTTGAACAAAAAAATTATAGCACTATAGGAAAGGTACATTAATAATCTGGCAAAATCCACAAGGACATTGGAATTTACCTCTTCAACTAGCTGTGCCTATACATTTTCAAACTAGTCCCCTATTTAATCTTTACATTGTGGAAAACTTAGTCCAAATCAGTAATAATTACAAAAAGTAGCGATGTATATTCCCTTACTAGAGCAGAAGGTAAGTATAACCAGGCCTTGCACATCTGGAAAGCCCTCTGGCATCCTGGGTAGAAGCAAAGTTATGTAGAGCAGTTAGTCAAAAACATCTGTCATTAAAACAAAACTGCATCAAAAGTGCTTTAATCTAGAAACGGGCACCCCTTGCTTTTCAGGCACTCTGAAACAACACCTAGGTGGTTAAACTAGAATCAACACCATGTAGGTGCAAAATAGCAAGCCAGGGCTGTTAGTGGTGAAACAACTTCAGGGAATCTATCATCCATCGGGTGTGATTACACAGCAAGCTGTTATGCCTGTGACAGAAATTTTCAGAAGAAATGTATATCAAGCAGAGATAAATGTCCTTCCTTAAAAGGGAAGAAAAAGAAAGGAAGACTATGTAAACCCTCTAAGTTAATTAAAGCACTAAAGGAGTATTTAAGGGTTCTCATCACCTGCTAATGGAGACTAATTAATAGGTGTATTACTTAGCATGTTCAATAAATATCTTGAACAATAGAATCAGGCTAAGTGAAAACTGACCATGTCCTGTTGCCACCATCAGTATTTCGTTCATTAGCACTCCTTTTGTCTAGTTTTCACAGAGTTATGACTTCATGAGAGTTAAGCACTTAGACAGCTTACTGAATGTATATTTATCCTGAGAAATCTGCTCTTGCAGTCTTGTACTGACAATCTATTGTGAATGTTGTGAACTCTCAAAGGCAAGCTCCAAGACAAAGTTACTGAGATTGAGAAAAAAAAATCCACAATTTCTTGAAGCAAATATTTTTAAGAACAGTGTGTGCTGTGATATATTTCTACATTTTTGGCATTTAGACCTTTTTCATAGAGTGCAGGCATCCTTTTGCCTTTGGCTTTTAGTGAATAAAAATTAGAACAGCAGTTGCATGAATCTGTAATGATGAGGGAAATTATTCCTCAAACATGAAATATGTCTGAGAGAGATTAAGACAAATAAATACTTCCCTCCTACTCCTTTTTCTTTCCTTTTTTCCATTTTCCTTTTTTTTAATAAACACACATGTTTGAAACACAGCTCTGTGCAGTGTGATAAGACACGGACTTCTCTGAGGTCACTCTTTTCTGTCTTTCACATTCATTCTTTTGAATTTCTTTCAAACAAATACTTGTGCATATTGTAGAGGAGAAAGAATACAGAACCTTTAGAAATGTCTGTGAATTCAAGAAGCAGTTTGCTGGCCTTTAGAACTGATTCTTCCCACGTAGAAATGCCTTTCACTTGTCAATGGTGAATGGCTGTTTATGGCATGAATCTTTTACTATGCAGACACGAAGACAACAGGTGCTGGAAAGAATGATGTGAGCTTTTTACTTATGCCTGGAAGTTTAGAACTCTTTATCTCACTTGAGGAAAACTTCTGTGTGTGTGTGTATTCTTTTATTAAATGCATTTTTCTGTTCTTGTCCTTATTTCAGATTCTACCACCTACCTTGACCTATTGTGACCTTTATTTAAAAATAATGGTTGGCATTCTCTGCTAAAGTACATGCAGAGGATCCCATGCAAAAGTTATGGAAGTAGGTACACATCTCTGAAAACAGATTTTTGTTCTCATCTAGGATCTCAAACTAAAGTACCATCTTGTTTTGCTCTTTGGGCAGGAAGCAGCAGTCATACTTCTAATCTTGCTTCTCCACCAGGATGTGATTCTGTAATGCTCTGTGCACATCCTGGTATATTGCTTATTGGCATCAGTACAAGAGGACAGTTTTTAACCACCACCAGGCAGAAAGAGGCACAAGGTAATTATGGACTTTATTGAAGGGTGCTCTAAGAGATCATTTTATGGCAGTTTTCCCTTCTTTTCCTACGACCTTTGAAGCAACTATAAGGCTTCTAACAGTTTTCAGTACCATAGCTGCTCTTGAACCATCCTCTGATGTCGCAGACATGGAGATGAGGCTGCAAAGGCAGGACTCAAGTCCCTGACTGTGGTATCATTGAACTGATACTCACTTTTCCCCACAGGTCTTGCAGGTGTAGTTTTACCTGTGGAATCAGGTGGTTAATACAGTTACAAAGTTTTGCTACTCCCAATTACGGAAAAATGGGTCAGGAAAATGACAGATGGTGCTAATTGTAGTTATAATGGCCATGGAATGGCAAAAGTTAATATCCTAGGAAGAATATGAAAGGTAAGACCCAGAACTTAGGAAAACACACTTCATTCTGTGCAGAGAACTGGTAGGCAAGATCCCAAGAGAGGCTGCCTTGAAGAGCAAAGGCTGCCTTAAAAGGCAAAGGGGCCCAGAAGAATCTGGTGTTGCTCATAGACAATTTCCTGAAAGTACAAAAATGGTCCCTTTATATGTACAAAATTCAAGCAGATCTCACAAAAATGAAAATTAACCTCATACAGAGCTGCATTAGCAAGAACACTTAATATTTGAAAATATTATTATCACCCTTTATTCAACACTTGTGATATCATATGTGGTAAGCTATGTCCAGTTTGGGGACCCCATGTGAAAAACTGAGGTGATGACCACCAAAATGGTTAGGAGAATGGAGAACAAGTAGAGGCTGAATGAACTAGCGAATTTTAGTCTAGGGAAGAATGCAGTCTTCATTTTTCTAAATGGAGATATAGAAAAGATAGGGAAATAGATTTCCAGAGACCTACAGACTTGCCAGGATGAGATGTAATAGCCACAAACTGCATCAAAGGCAACATCAGGTGAAAAAAGAAAACATTTCTCACAATGACATTGGTCGAAATGGGACAAGCACCCAAAGATGCTGCGGAACATCAGTTATTGGAGATTTTAAAAACTTGATTGGATAAGGCTCTGAGCTGCCTGATCTCACTTTGAAGACAACCCTCCTCTAAATGGGATGTCAGACTTGATTGCCACAAGAGGTCCATTTCAACATAAATTTATTTGTGTCACTTAGGATCTCTGTTTAGGCTTCTTGAATGGGTCCCTCCAAAAGGCAAATCTATCTGCCTTAGCACAGGTGAGGTGTCCATCTCAGTGTTTCTTACTGTTGACAATAGAAATTTAAGCAGTTGGTTCATACAAAACAGCTTTCAGATGGCTGAACTGTTGGCAAGAATCTCATTCCCAATAACATCATCAGCTACTTCCTGAACCCTAAGATGTCACAGCAGATCATGCTACAAGCTGCACTCTCCAGTTGAGGGAGAACTTTTATCTGCTGCTAATTTAGAAGTTTAAGTTGCGGAAGGATAAAAATACATCCAATAACAGGTATCAAAATTATTTCATATAACTTATTTTTTAGACAAGTAGGAAAATTACTTTTTCTTCTTCCTAAGAAGAACTTCCAAAAAACAATCATCTTGTCAAACTTCCTTCTCAGAAGACTATTCACTACAGTATAACACATACTTGATTTTTGTGGTAAGACATCATCCAGACTCTTTCAAAACAATGTGTATAATTCCTTTTTTTTTTCTTCAAAACAACCTGCTGGTTTCTGTCTTAGAAGAACTTTATCTTCTCCAAAGCTAAGTCATATTAATCTAAGTCACATTACATCTTTTCATTTTCCCATTAGGTCAGTGTTTAAGTAGATGCTCACCCAGGCAGCATCCTGATGAAGGGTGATAAATATGAGAAGTGATAACTATGCCCCACTTCTCATCACTCTCCCCTTCCATGCCCTGCTTTGATTTGGCAGGCAGTTAAATGAACTCTCTAATCCTGAAGAAGATAGGCACAGGAAGGGATCAGGGCAGCAGGGAGACAGTAGAGCACATCACCCTCTTCTGCATCAGATTCTATCATCTTATCTTGCTCTGTCTTGAGCAAACTGAATGGGTCCTATTTTCTCCTGCCACCACCACTTTTTTGACAAATTATAGCACAATTTTGCTACAGACCTTTGCTTTTCAACAACAGTAATGGTAATAGTAAAAATAACATGGCTTTTTTCAAAAGCCCTGATTGAGAACAGTCCTGAAGTTGAAACACGCTGCATACAGAGAGAGTTAAAAAATCAGGATTTCCCTTGAAGAACATTTGCTCTGTAGGGACAAAGGGTGAAAGGGGCAAAGACACAGACCCAAGGTCACACACTGGGATAATAAAGTTCACTTAACTTCACATACCTAAAGAAATAGTCTCTCTAGATTCTCTTTGCAAAGGAAAGAGAGGTGTAGGGTTCCTCCATAGCACATTCATCTGATCCAATTAGGCCCCTCTTTCAGTGTGAAATGAATCCCCAGCTGGGGGAACGTCTTACATACCTACCCTTTTTACTGCCATTGAATGTTATTGCCTCTTGCAGGCCTCCTAGGGAAGCCAAGGGAGGCTAGCACAGGCTTGGGGATCTAACTTTCCCCTACCTAAATGAGGGCAGATGAACTGACCCAGAGTGGAGAACACAAGCGTCGCTTTGCACCTCTGCCAGTCAGTTCCACATCTTTCAAGTGCCCTTTTCCTCTCAAACAGCTTCTGCTGCTTTCTAGTGACAGCTGAGGTTTTTCATGCATTACAAATGCAGAAAAGAGCAAGACTCACATGGGCTCTTGCCCTGCAAATTAGTGACAAAAAGCATTGAAATATCTTAGAATCTCCGTCAGCCTATGAATATTTTTGTACATCTTTTAAAAGTGTGGAGGGGTAATTCTCAAGAGATAAAATGTAAGTATGCAGGATTTTCTTCAACTAAAATATTATAAAATACTTCCCACACTTCACTGAGAGTCCTTTGGAAGGGAATAATGATCACTTCACAGCTGCATGTGAAGAGCTTAGAGGTGCAGCGGGTAAGCAAGGTCAGGGGGTCAGTATGAGAAGCAAAAAGAGAGCCCAGGCCTTGTGGTCCTGACACAGGTGGCTCTGCCCTGTAACACAATATGTTCTCACAGGGCTGCCTCTCATCAGGCTTCAAACCAAGGAGAACAGAGATGGAGCACATACTATCATTTACATCCTATATAACTATATCTTACACACCAGTGTGACATCTTCACAGGCTTCTCAAGGTTAAGCAAACAGGGTGCCAGTGAGCTGTCCATCTCAGCTGAATCCTGGGAGGGTGCATCCTCCACTGTACGTGTGGGTTATGAGGAAGGAGGGAATTCAGTTATTTGTTATCTTTCATTTGCAGAGGTTTAGAGCTCCTACTTACTCAAACATGACAACTACTTTGTTTAGTCCCATCACATCCACAGCATTTTCCTGTATTGGTCATGTATATATGTGCTGTCTCCCAACTTCTTCAGAGTCCACTGTAATCATCTATTGCGTCACTGATAAAAAGGATGAAACCTTCTCCTTAGCTAAAGCCCTTGAGAATCCTATAAGGCAACATCCTTAAATATGTATTCTTTTTCCTGTTAAAAAAAGTAGATTGAAATTGCAGTGTAATTCCATTATTTGTCTTGGATGTGGTTTTTTTTTAACCTTAACCCAAAGCTTCGCTTTAAAATAGCTTTATGGCTAAATAACTGTGCAAAGAACCTGTGTCCAAGGCAGGCACTCCCCAAGCCAAAGGATAGAAGCATTTGCTTTCTTTTTCTTTTAACCACAATCGATACAATTTTGGTTAAGGAAAATGGAAGAAATAACTCATCCTTTCTACTCTATAATTGACTGAGCAAACAGTATACCCACCAGCAATGATGAAAAAGCCTCCTCCTGCTTTGTATAAAATGTGACTGGCAAAAGGAGCTGCACAGATGATCAGGAAACTAGCCGCCACAATAGTGAGTACTCCCAGGAGCATAAGAACTGTCCAGAAACCTCGATAAACTAGAGAACAGAAAGAAAGAAGAAAAAGAATACAATGCTTTTTAGAACTTATCCAAGTTGGTTAACAAAGATTTTCCTTTCCCCTTCTCTTATCACTTGCCTTATTAAGAAATGAAACACTATTTCTATTTTGCATATACATTGTACTTCATGGGGATCAAAATAGGTTTGATTACCAGTCCTTACCTGATGATCATGGAAAACAGCAAGTAAGTTATTGTGAATGAAATCCATCTGCTGAATATTTAGCAATACCTTGTAAGATAGCAACCTGACCAAACTGACACTCTTTAGAAACTGGTACAGCAAAGCTATAGCCGTGATTCCTTGGGATAAATTATTGGACTGACAGAATACAATTATTTTACCAAAATTGTGGGGAAGAAGCAGAGAGATGTAACATCTTGATACTCCTAGTGCCCAGACTGTATCACCAATAACAATCTGTAAGTTCTTCACAATTTATGGCAGGACAATGCTCCTCATATATAGCCATATTCAGCAGAAAGAAACTTAAGCTAGGAACAGGGAGAAACTAAAAAAATGTAAACTGTATTTCTGAAAAACAGCTAAGTGTCTTAAACCAGCCTATTTCTGCTCTAAAGCTCTTTGTATTTTATTAAATTTAAAATGTGATGTTTCAGAAGCCTGTTAGGCAGTGCCAAGCAGTGCTGAATTAATGGATGCAGCTGGTGATAAATGAGCTGAGAGTTTTGTGACATACTCTGGCCAAAAGAGTCTTTCTAACAATTAGTTTTTAGCTGGTTAATTGCACATCCATTTAACAAAGTCATCATTTTACAAATGCTACAAGAGTGACATAAATTTCTCCCATGAATTTAAAAATTGGTACATTAACACAACCCATTAGTAAAATTATGAGTTGTAAAGATCTCCATCGTCAGATCTGAAAATCTTGAAGCACTGACAATTCAGTCAGTGAAAAACATTTCCACCCAACTGAGGGAAAGCATATAAGCCAGCTGGCAAGTCAAGAAAAGTGTATCACAAAAGAAACTGCCACTTATCATCTGACAGCACCTACTTACTGTTATGGAAAAACACAACCAAGCAACTATTATACTGGTTCATATCCTGAAAGATTCAAATTCATACAGCTTCTTAGAGACAGCTATTCAGTAATAATTCAGGTTTGCTCTCATCTGAAATCTGAAGGCACACTAGGCATTAGCAGCTCGTGTTTCCCACTAATGTATTCCAAAAGTCTACGATTTTTAACTTGACCAGCTTAAAAAAGGTTAAAAAATATATCTTCAGCCTTGTAAATGTATTAGCTAGATCACGCTTGCCACATTACATTAGCCACACTTTTTAAATAGCACCCTTTTTAATCCAGGCAAACATTCAGAGACACAATTTTCCGCCACACTGATCAGCAGATTTGGGCATAAAAAGGATGAATGTGTCTGAAAATACCTGGCAGAAGGGTTAAAATTGTGGTTTGGTTCATATCCAAGTCTCCACTTCACATAAACAAAAAATTATTGTAGTAGTAGGTAAGAAATAAGGCTATGGCTCAGCAAAGCTGTTAAATGTGTGTGTTGCTTTAAGTACTATACCTCTTATGGGATTTAGGCACCTGTTTAAAGTTAAACACATAGTTAAATTATTCACTTAATGCAAATGGACAGTGAATGGAGACCTAGAAAGGTAAATCTCTCAAGTCTTTCAGTCTTGGGTTTCTGAAGCAATTTCATATTATTTTACTCACGGGGCTACTTTGATAAGCTTCATTGCAGTCTCCAAGTCCATGGGACATTACTTCCTCGTTTAAAGCCTAATACCACTAAATCAATCTATAACCACCCAACTCTTTTACATGGGTGGCCCAAGGTACTTCAAAGTCATAGTACATAATAGGACACATTGGCCAAAATGAAGCTTGAAAAAGCTTTCTTGTATATTATTATGGTCAGTCACCTAAGTCATGGAGCAGTGTTTCTATTTTCTCAATGGAGGAGGTCACGAGATTCTCCAGCATTACAAAACCAACATCCATTTTATCTACTTTTCATACAGGAAGCTTTGAAGTCTGTTTTTAGTGAGATTTCATGAGGAAAGCTTGATTTAATGCTCAAATATTCTTAGAAACAGAGCACAAAAGAAGTACAAATGTAACTGATGAAAATTTGTTTTAACCTTTCTGTAACTATACAAGAGAAAAGCTGTTTCTCTGCTCCAACACTGTAACTATTTTATGCATTATGTGGGAAATACTGATTTCATCTAGCTCTTAGCTATCCCCTGACAGAAACTTCCATTCTATTTCTCCAAAACAGTTATTTACTCTAAAGAATCATGGATAAAATCTGATTATCCTAATACTTGTTTATTAAGCTAATTAAGTCATTAAACATCAATTAAAAAATAAAATGTAGCTGACAGGTACAAAGTCTTCTCACAAATCTGTGACTTTTGAAGCAAAATATTACCCCCTCTAACCTGCAAGGCAGGAAGTCATTTGGTTCATTTGTGGCACAGATCTGAGGAAACACCCTACGAGCACTTAGACTTTTACTTTTGTAAGGGAATTAAAAAGCCATCATTTTCCTGCAAATATGGCTTCACTTATTTTATGATCTGATTGTTTTTGCTTAGATCACATTTCCCATCATCTCTGCCTAGATGGGAAGATCAATTGCTAAAGGGCTAGTCATTCAAAATAACAACTCAGGCCTGCTGCTGTCATTTAGCTTATCTGCCATCCATAGATGAACACAAAAGAGCTGGTTGAAATTAAATCTTTCTAAGAATGAAATTACTCTTCAAGTCAAAGACTTTGCTGCTCTGAGGTTGAGAGACACAATGATAGATAAAATGCAACAGAGGATGATGCTTTGAATTACTCTTCTTTACATCCCATGAAAAGGGCTGACACTGTGATCCAAACAGTTTATTTCAATAAATAATGTTTCTATGAACCCATACAAAATGTATCCATACAAAGTGTTAACAGAAGTTTGCACAATTTCAAGTCTCACTGAGGTATTTCATAGGATAGCCCATGTTCTGGTCCAGATGACAAGGAGTACCCTTGTCTCTTCCTGATACTTTACAGATATGTTAGAGTTACCCACCTCAAACACATGCATTATTCCAAGTGTTTCCTACAACAGAAGAAATAAATTACAAGCACTATTGTAGAGTGCAAAGTAAACATATCTGCAGTGTTTAAAATCTTAGATACCATTGCTCTGTGTTGCAAGAGTGCTAAACAGAAGGTTTTGTAACTCATCTTGGTAAGCCAGCCCTTGGTTGAGTACAACATTTGCCTAGGAAATGACAGGCAGGCCTAAAAATAAAAAAGACTTAGTGGAAAACAGGGAGTACACACAACTGCACTGTTGGGGCAGCATAGTAACATTATATTCCTCCAAAATTGCATGACCTGTAGTCTCCCCTTGCTACTTGTTTTTCTCTCTAAAGATCCTAATTTAGGTCCCTCCAGAGACTTTAATGTTATTTGAAAACTAGAATTATCTGGGTTTGCACAGTCCCAACTTTTGGAGAAATAGGGGAAAATTACCACAAGCCCTCTTTTCTAGTATAGTAGATCCCAGCATTGATCACAAACTGAAGTTGCTGATATTTTATATTATTATATTATATTATATACATTTTCTATTATTATATTATTTACATTACATTACATTACATTATATTATCTTATATACACATTTTAAGATGTTACTGATACAAGATGCGAAAGAGAAGCAATAATTCATTTGAAGATTTACAGAGCTGTGTCACCTACACCACACACTTGTGCAGCAGTCATGAACACCTCTGGAGCTCCATAATAGCTAGTCAGGAATAGCTTAGCTAATGTCACAAAGCAACACCCTTCTACCAATGGAGATGTTAAGATCAGCATCATATCAAGTATTTCAGATTTCATGGCAGATATTTTCCAGATTACTTTAGGTTAATTTCAACCCATTAACAAACCTGCCAATAAATTTGATCTCACAATTTTAGATTTAACAGTTTCTGAATCAGATTTTTGCTTCAGTTCTATAAACATTGTGTATTATCTGTTAGGCATTACTTCAAATCCTGGCAATGTGCCCAGCACTGGACAAAATAAGATACCCATGGTCAGAAAAAAAATACTGGCAGCTAAAAATCAGAGTATTGAACTAATATGCCAATGCTGCCCCATTAAAATGCTTCCACTTCAGCTTCAAAAGGTGTTGGGGTGATTTACAGCACCTATTGTGTATTTCCAAATTAAGTTGAAAAAATCCCCTCAAAAATAAAAATAATGAATTAGTGACTAAGTGTTAGATTTTTCACTTCTTTTTCTTACAAATAATTTCACTATGGCCGATGGGACTATTTCTATGAGTAAGAACTTTGCACATTTTCCGAAAACAGGCCTAGTATTGTCCTATAGTAAAAGAACTTTAGGAAAGTGTGATAGTCCTTGAACATCATATTATGCATGAATCTAGCTAGCAGTGAATTAATATTAAAAATACTATACTAATATATTTTCAGAATAGCCTGATGGGGCAACTAATCTGTTTATAATTAACTAATCTGTTTATGATAATATGTCTATTTTAAAATATATAGGTTGCTGCTGTGGTATTTCTATTGCATCGTCTAATTTAATTTTTTTTTTATTCCCAGGTTGTAGTTTACTGCACTTATATACGCAAATCATCATAAAAATGAATTTGCTAGCAACACAATGTGGTGCTAAGTCAACTTGAGAGCTGCACACTATAAAAGTTGTCACTCTAAACCTCTGTACCATCACAGAAAGTCACTAGAGTCAGGCTTCCTCTGAGTTCATTTAGAACCTGTTTCAGGTTAAGATAAATGGCCTACAAACTTCTTAAAGTACACTAACCATAAATGATGGATCACACAGCTTTTGATGATACCTTACACCACAGCTAGGGGAAGTCCTCCCCACTCTGTTAAGATAATTTAACAAAACCAATGAATGCACAGAAACATAACCATGATTAAAAGATATAGCAAACTGTAATTTTAAAGCAGTGCTATCTGGTGAAGCCCTGTGAAGCTGGTCATGCATCTAACAGTAAGGATTAAATGATCTGATACATGAAAGTTTGCATTCAAACCTCCAATATAAACACCCCTTAAGCTTTTCTGTCTTTACATTTCCATCTAAGGCTGTAGTCCTTGACACCAAGAGCTCATAGTCTAGGTTTGTACATCAGAATGAACCCAGCCTTTGGTCTAAATCTTTGTAAGGCAGACTGAAACACTAGAATTTCTCATCCTCAGTGCTTTAAGATTTTTGGGAACTATAACACAAACACAAACCCAACATACAAAATGATGTAAATAAACTAAGAGAGGACAAGTGAGCCTATTTTGAGTTCTGGCACAGAAAACCTCTGAGCCACATTCCTACTAAAGCTAAAGGAGCTATGTCAACAGAGAACTTGGTCCAGACACTACACTCAAAAAGCATCAGAGATTTCATGTTCCTCAGGCAACTTATCTTTGTCTGAGCTGTTCGAGCTGGATGGTGACACGGCACTCCAACAAACCACACTTGTGTCTTCACACAAGTGACTGCACAAGGGGCTAAAGTTAAATTCAAACTCCTCTAACATCCAAAAGTCTCTTAAGCCAAATAGTCTGCAAAAAAATCACATGCTTCTACTTGTTCAACAACTAATAGTGCTCTGAATAGAAAGTTGGAGATTTTTAGAAAATGTGTTGTATACATGTTTGATTTTTCTAATGAAGTTTGAAGCTCTTTATTCAGCTGTTTCTTTTTCTATGAAAGAGGAAATGAAGATGACAGAAAAATTCTTGTTATATGGTTATATTTTGTTAAAATAGAACTTGATTGACTCACTAAAAATACAATGATAAACCTAGGGAGAAGATTTGGGCTTTTTATCATACCCAAAAGAGAATATGTCGAGAAAGCTATGAGCCATGAAAATGGTAATATTTTATCAAGAAACAGTAGCAGAACCAAAAAAGGGGACAATAATCTCAAATTTTTGGTAGTTTGCTGATGCAAAGTATTAGATGCAGACAACTGGATATACAAATCATAAATGAAATCTTGTTCTTCAGGGAACCAAATTGGGGATTATTGCCACTGGCTTTATAGAGAACCACCTCCTGCACTGGGAGTCAGGAAGAAGAGGATAACCTTCTAGCATTTCTTAATTTAGCAACTGCAGTTGAAGCAAGGTTTTTAAACCCTGTTTGCCAAATATCATGAGCAGGATTGTCAAACTAGACTAAAGGAGAAACAAGTTTTAAATTAACAAAAGAGATGATGACATAACCTTCTTCTTAAAAAGTTGTGAAAGACTCTTGAGCAATCATAACTGTTTTAATAAATAACTCAGCTTGGATGCAGAAAATGAAATGTAGGCATAAAAAACCCCAAACCGTCTTCAGTTTTAATGAGCTCGAAAGCAATCCAACTGTATCTATTTATATAGCAGGAATGGCTCTGAATATACTCTACCTGGGCCAGCATCTATAGTACAGTTCTGCCCACTTTTAATCTCCTAATATGAAATATAGATAGGAAAATTATATTTGAGCAGTGGTTCTTTTGGCAAACATTACCTAAAATTAATTAAACTTTTGATGATATTCCTTCTCCTTTCCTTTTTCTTTGTTTGTCCACTTCTGTGTAATCATGCAATATAATTTGAGGAACCTTTGTGAATGTATGAGTGAACAGTGGAATACAAACTCTGTCTAGGCTATTAGGAGCTGATGACTCTGTCACTTTCAAATGGAAAGATAAACTGTTCTAGATGTGCTGTGAAGTTACAGATTAGATCTCTGAATGTTGAGGTCTGAATTCTTCCTGGACAAACAGTTCATAATTTCTAAAGATTAACAGAACCATTATAATTCTAGTTTATTTTCTTTTTCATGTCTGCAGCTTAAAAATTGGATTCTAAAGACACTTGAAGGTTAGCAAAAGCATAATTACAGCTTCAGGACAGGAAGGGATCACTTAAGTCCCTTAGTCAGCAAGCTTAGAGACATGTAGCATTCACACATCACAGATTGTTTAAAAAGTCATGTGAAATATATATCAGAAGTTATTTACTTCAAATATGTTTGTGTAAAGCTCTTAATATGAATAAGTGTTCCTGATATTTTTAAGTCAGTCCTAAGTGTTGTAAAGACAGAGCTTTCTAAGTGCTATTCAAACATAAAGTTTTCTATTAATGTTTATCTTTCACATGTATATAAATATATACTTACATGTATCTCTGTTACAGTACAAAAGTTTCTCAGTGAAGTATATCTGAGTCAGTTAAAAAAACTCAGATAGCACCAAGGCTCTGCTCCTCCTTCCACATAAAGTAAAACTGCAGTAGATTTCCATACGTGTTTATTTATTTAACAAAAGCAAAACCCTCCCAAAAAAAACCAAAAAAAACCCCAAACCAAACCAAACCAAAAAATTCCAACCAAAACCAGTTTTATTGAAATACATGACAATAAGTACTTGTTCAATGTGTTCAGCCCAAGGAAGATAATTACTATGTTGGAGAAAGCACCAAACAGGAAACATCTCTGGGGTTTTTTTTTGTGTGGTTTTTTTGTTTTTTTTTTTTTTGTTTTTTTTTTGGTTTTGGTTTTTTTTAGCTAAGCATTATTTATGTGCTTTGTTAAACAGCAGATTAAATATGCATGTTGTAAAATTATGAGAAGTATGAAATACCAAAATTCTGTTAATTAAACTGTGTGGAGCGATAAGGCTGTTTTATTTTGAAGCATCCAAATTGTTTTCTTGAAACTATGGGCATTGTATTCATTTGCACCAAACAATACTTACTGATTGCAGAGTCATAGGAGGTGGAGTTGTGTTCATCTCGGAGAAGAGGAAAGGGGGACAGGTAAGCATGTGTACAATTCTTAGAAGGTGACTGGTTGGCTAAAAATGAAAGAAAGCTAAAGATTAATATTTTAATGCCTTAACAATATTGTGTGTCTGTTCTTCAAATGGGCAAACTGAGGTTCATAGGTCAAGATTTCAGGTCCTTTCCTAGGCAACAGCTTACAGTGAATTTGGTTTGGTAAGAGATACAAGCCTTGTTATCCAAACAAGGATATTCCTTAAAGAGCAATATAGATTTGTACACTGGGACAGTAAACGAGCCCTGCTGAAAGCACATTGCAATTTACATGTGATGCATATGTATGCCTTTGCATGCATATGTACCTTTCTCATTTGAGGGTTTGTTATATTCTTTTCATTATTACATGTGCAGAAAAAAACCCCAACCAAATAACAAAATCCAGGCAATTACTTTATCTTTGTAAAAGAACAATGAAAATATCAAGCATCTTCAGAGAGTTTACAATGGCCCCAAGTAAGAGCCTAATCTATGGAATGAATATCCTCCAGAAAAGGATGATTTCACCCTTTATACTAAACACTTCTAAAAATATCAAATAACACTTCTAAAAATATCTTTTTCTTCCTGGCAAAAGACAAAAGCTGACTATAACTTAAACCCCATCTAGTTTCAGATTCCTGATCACATAATTTTCCAGATAAATAACAAGAGGAAATTAATTACAGTGAATACTACATTTCCCACCCAAGACAAAGCAATATATTTAGCCAAATATGGGCTAATGAAGTCAAATTTGTATGAAGGCACCTGCTTTTCACAAGGATTATGGAAATCTTGCAAGAAGGTGAGGGAGCTCCCTACCTCAGAGTGCCAAAGATTGGAGAAGAAATTTTGCTTGACTTCTAAATGGGAGATTTTGGTTGTAAAACACTATCTGATCTTTTAATTCTGTCTATCTTAGAATCCTGGATGTAGTGAAAGAAAGCAAGAGGTCATCTGTGAATGTAATACAGAAACTCTTCTAGAGATGGTGTGACACCATCTTCACACCATTTTCACTGTGGAGTTGCCCATTCCTTTCTTAACCCACTTGTAGTCAGTTAAGAACAGGTGGAGAAACTCCCCAAGCAAAAATTCATGGACCAGGCTAACCACGAAGCTCTTTTTTCCCCTACTTAACAGAAATAAACCAACTGTTTAACAGTAAGTGGTAAAAGACTTTGTAGCTAAGAATGGACTCAGGTTAACAGGGCATCCACAACAATCACAGTGTAATCTGATAGCTAAACTTGTATCATTTTGTCCTGGGGTTTCCCGTAGATTACAAAAGCGTGTGTCAAGAATTTATTTCAGGGTAGCTGAAGAACCTGATCCCCAAAGAAGCCATATGAAAGCTAATGATTCATAAGAGAGAAGGAAAAACAAAAAACACACCAAACCCCAACAATTATGAGAACAAACTACTGTAGATAAAGTAAAAGGAAGAAATTACTTACTATACCAAAACTTCCACATGCTGCCATTATTATCTCCTACATTTCCACTAAACCAGCACCTCCAGAAGAAACCTTCATGATGGAAAGTGGCCTTCTCTCCCTACAGAGGAAGGAAAAAAAGAAAAAGAAAGCCATTATCATACAATTTTTGAAAGGCTGAAAGAATTAAATTCAACTAGATGTTGATGTAAAAAACACCACCATCATAATGACACACAACCTGTCTGAATTTAGGACAACTACAGCATTTATAAGCAGACATTCTTCTTTTGAAAGAATGTAATATTCCAAAAGTAGTATCACAAAATAAAAATTCATTTTAGAGTGATTATAAGAGTTTCTGAAGAAGGCTTGTAAACTTCCAGAAAGTCAAAATGAGTATATTCAAAAGTCTATACAGAAGTAAATTCTTAGAAAATAAACAAAATTAGTATATTCAAAAATTTATAAAATAAACACATCCAAGAATTCTAAATATATAATTCTCATTATAAATAAAAAGTTAATACTAACCCCAGCACCTTCAGGTGCTTCTGAACAAGTTCCTATTTCTGTAGCAAGAAGCCAATAATCTGTTCCAAATGCCACCAAAAAAAGCAAAACCCCCAGAGCTGCAAAGAAACCTCCAAAAAATATCCCCACACTCAGTTTCATTGTTGAAGTTATTAAAAAAAAACCCAAAAAAACCCCAAAAAACCACCTTAATTATTTAAAAGGTTAGCAATAAAATAAATTTAAAACAACTTATTGGGAAAGTAACTAAAAAACTGTATGGAGAAAACAGCTCATATCTGAAGAAGTTTCTCTTCACTTGACTTTCTGCCTGTGCCCTTCTTCCCAATGCCCTGTGAGTCGATTTGTGTCTCCAAATTTGTGTTCCATGTGGCTGACTCAAGTCTGACAGATGAAAAGGGCCTTCTATTTTAGGACACTGATGGCAGAGCTTTGCTCTGTTTCGCTGTCCGGGCGAGGCCAGTCAGAAATAGCTGACCTTCCCCTAACTAATCAGGGATTGACTTGAAATATTATTCCAGCTGGTGCATCATCACCAGTGGAGATGGAGTTGCAATGGCTCTGTCCATCTACGTGAGCAGCGTTACAGAGCATGCTGGAGCAGCAAGGACTTCTAAAGTTCAGGCCTGGTGGTGAATGTCTCCTTAGCTGCTAGCAGGAAAGGAAATACCAGCAAAGAAGTTACTATAAGTCATGTTATAAAAAGAAGGCTGAGGATTTTTTGTAGAATTTTAAAATATGGTAGCCAAAATGAAGAGATGCCTCTGAAAAATCCTATATAATAAAAATACAGTTATCTTAAAAAATTTACATCCTATGTTTAAAGTAATAACTTTGGCAACACTAAACACAAAAACACCTAAATGCTTTATTTATTCAAATGCATCTTTTTTGCATATATAAAAAATTTATGCAGTTAAAAATTCCTTCAAGCACCTGATAAAAAACTTCAATCTTTTTAAAACAAGAATACATTTTCCCAAGAACATGCTTTGGCCATTTTGGAAAGTGAGGAGGTAAAACATTTAAATTACAAGTGCTCACTGTACAAGAAAAAAGCTTTTTCAACAACTTCATTTCATGCCAAGCAGGCCTTCCCAATCATGTCTCATGGATTACAGAAAGGTGTAGAGTTTATAACATGCACCAGATCCTACAGTCCTTATCCAATAAAATTTCATTAGAATTATTTATCACCAGAATAGAATTTTCCATTAATACTGCATACTGGGAAGTGCTGGGCTAAAGAGAAGAATTAAGCCAGTTTACTCCAGAAAACATTTGTCACAACAATTTATGGCAATAGACATAGGACTCCAGAGGGACTCCTACTTTCAATATGCCAGTCTTGGTTCGGAGAGTGCATCAGCAGGCTTGAGGACAGCAAGGAAAATGATGTTTCTGCCATCTCCCTTCATTTCTACACAGATGAACCACTGTTGTGCCCTCAGTGGTTTTATACCACTACACAGCGTGTCCAACATCATATTCACATTTGTTATTAATCATATTTTATTCAAACCTGATACTATACTAATTTCATACACAAGCACATCTAATATTCTGTGACCTTTTTGCACTTCAGAGTTTCAGTGTATGCAGAGCAGCAAATGAATATTCAAACAGACTCTTTTTGTCATATTTGCTTTTCCTGACAGCCACTGATGCAGTTCATTTTGATACAGCAGAAGAGAGGTGTTTGGAAACCTAATTTTGGAAAGTGATGTTTTATTGCTCATTATTAAGGAAAACAAAAAAAAATCAAGAAAGGAAAAACACACAGAATGTGCTATAAAATAAAATTAAAATGATTACTTGCAATTTGGAATAATACTTCAACTTTTGGTCAGCCCTGAAGTGGTCAGGCAGGTGGACTGTTGTAGGTCCTCTCGAGCAAACATAGCAAATGTTCTATTGTGCTCTGTTCTGTTCAATTCTATACTAATGTGTCTAAAAAAAAAAAAAAAAAAAGAAGTAGAATTCAGTTCAGCACTAAAATGCCCAAATTTAGACAATTTCATATAAGCTAAATGTCTTTCCATCATAATCAATAGTGATCACACTCAGTGGAGCCAGAGAGCAGCTCATCACAACCTAAATTAGACTCACAGGGCTCCACTCAGTCACTTGGGCAGACACTTAGCTCTAGCCAGTTCCAGAGTATCCTGCTGGCTCCCAGCTGCCATCCCAGAAGGGCATATTTCCCTCTCTGTTTTAAAATACCTGCTAGCCCCACATGGGATCTTAAAAGCCCCCTCTCCCCTTGGAGGGCACTAGGACCCTACATGATGGTGACTGAATCATGTCTGGAAGGAGTGACATGGTGGCCTTGCTGTCATCTCCCACAGTCAGGTGCTCCAGGATGTCTAAGGGATCTGCATTGGGCAGGCAGGTACCACAAGGGACTTAGAGGAGGCTGACACCTTTCCTGTGTGACAACTACAGGCCAGGTTCACACCACCTGTGCCATCCAGGCCACCTGTGAAGCCAGGCTCCATTAGCTTGTCAGACCATCCTGGAGGCACCGCTGGGTGTTTCAGCCAGACCTTGATTAACTCTAACCACAGCAAAGATCCATATTTCACATGGAGATGTCTGAATGCAAAGGCCTTGATCTGCAACTGAATCCCACTCAGTGAACTGGAGTTCCCATTTTGCAGGTGTATGAGTGGCCTTAGAAAGCATTGTCCCAAATTTCAAGAACTTCATACAGTCAAATTTAAAGATATAGATAGTCACAGCAGAAACAAAATCAATTTTATTAAGTTCTTCATGATATCTATTAAAAATTAATTCTAATGCACTGTTTAACACTATGCCACTTAGCTCATCATAAATAATGGGATGTCTTATAACATCACAACAGTGAACTTTTCCAACATTAAATCAGAGGAAAAAAGAGAACTCCAGACCCCTGTCTCAGCCACTGAACCACAATTAATAAAACAAACAACCAAAAAATATCAAATGGCTAGTTCTAGTCATGGTGCACCTACCTGTCCTCAGGACAGAAATATGTCAGTGACTCTGTGAGTCTGTTTCTGCATGAAAGTAACTTATTCTTGCGAGTAGCTTCACTGAAATCAGTTTGCGTGGAAAGTTTCACTGAATTCAAATGACAGCTGAATTACTGCCTGTGCAGTGCAAGTATTTATTTTTAATATACTGTACATGCACTCTGGTTTCAGTTTAGCGTGTTCATCCTGAGAGGATCTAATTTAATTATTCCCTTTTATATTTATGGCACATTCTCTGGCAGTGTTATCTTCCAAATACTCTAACATCACCAGTATTATGCCTGTCTATGTCAAGAATGAAGCAGAAGCCATGTTAAGACTTGTTATGTCAGCTTAAAAATTCATGTTATCCACCACTTGAATACTCAAAGAAAGTCTCAGGGCCTTTTTCTTTAATTAAATTAAATTCTGAAGGTTCCTCAATAGAAGAGAGAAAGTTTCAAGGGAGAGAAAACAGGGCCAAGCTTATCAAGGCAAAACAATCGTTATTTTGAATCTTAAACACATTCCCCAACTCCTTTCAAAACTCCTAAATTTCTGCAGAAATACTGCCATTTTAAACCAAAATGACTTAGCCAAATTTATCCCTACTATAATAATGAAGTAATTAAATCAGCTTTAATATTCAATTTGGCTACTTAAGACAAATAGTCATGGATTTTGTTGACTCGAAGTGGGAAGATTGAAGGACCCACATAATAGATGGATTCCAGTCTCATTTAACAAAGCTGCAAAAGTTTTTTGATTTCATTTTTTTTTATTCACGAGATAGATAGGTCTAAACTAAGTCCTGAATCTGCATATTTTATTTATGCATATAATAGTTCCAACTTCAACATAGTATCTGAACCCCTCCTTGTATTTAAAAATAGAAAAGAAAAAAAAATTAAAAAAACAATAGCAGGCTGTTTATTTTTTTCCTTTTATATCTGAAGGGGAAAAAAAGATATTTATGGGAAGGGGATGTTGTTTATTTGCTTGTTTATGTTTGTGTGTGATTGAGTAAGTGTCGGGTGCGTATGTTTGGAATTGGCAGGCAGCTCCTTATCTGCACTGGCAGATATGCCCATGATCTAAAAACAGCCTTTTAGAACTGGCTGCATGTCTCACTATATACCAAGAAACAATTTCAGCAACTGCCTCAGAGCTGAGTCCTTCTGAGACCTCAATGCTCATTTATGTTCTGAACAGTAATGGGAGTATCTCATCCACTGATTCCGATCCTCATCCTGTCCATGTTCCCCAGCTGGGCAGATGTTACCTACTACACTGACAAGATCACTTCTCAGCAGAGTAGTAGACAGACAGACAGACACCTACAAAGCATACCCTGCACACACCTTGTCCATTAAATGGGTGGCTGAAGTTCATCTTTAAGCTGGTCACTTCAAGTTTCCTCTACAGTCATACATCACTTTTATGGCACAGTCTGTCTGACCTTTTCTTGGACGACCACCTAAATGTTCAAGCAACTGCACCCAAAAAGTACAATTACTTTGGTTGTTTATTGGTTTGGTTTGGTTTGTTCACTGACCAAGAGCGGGTCTGGAATAACTAATTTGAGATTTGACCACTTTTTTCATA
Source organism: Serinus canaria (assembly GCF_022539315.1). NCBI lineage: Eukaryota > Metazoa > Chordata > Aves > Passeriformes > Fringillidae > Serinus > Serinus canaria. The sequence goes on along the minus strand of NC_066313.1, from coordinate 85,393,769 downwards.
ATACTACAATAAATGATCACAAGCCACACAATGACAGAGTGACTGAGGTTGGAAGGGACCCCTAGAGGTCATCCAGTCTAACCTCCCTGCTCAAGCAGGACCACCTGGAAATGATTGCCCAGGGCCATGTCCAGGTGGCTTTTGAATATCTCCGAGACTAGATAATCCAGAACCTCCTTGTGTAACCAAACACCTGCCAGTGTTTGGTCACCTTCACAATAAAAAGTGTTTCCTGATGTTCCAAGTGACCCTCTGGTGTTTCAGAGATTCCCACTTGTCCCCACTGTCTCTGGTCCTGTCAATGGACATCACTGTAAAGAGCCTGGCTCCATCAATATAAAACTCCCTCTGAGCCTTCTCTTCTCTAGACAGAACAGTCCCAGTTTTCTCAGCTTTTTCTCATAGGAGAGATGCTCTGGTCCCTTCACCACCTCAGCTGTCCCTCATTTGACTCCCTCCAGAGTGTTCATGTGTCTCTTGTACTGCAAAGCCCAGAACGGGACACAGCACTCCAAGTATGGCTTTACTAGTGCTGAGTAGAGAGGAAGGAGGACCTCCCTCAACTTGCTGGCAATGCTTTTCCTAATGAGGACCAGGATACCATCTACCTTCCTTGCAGCAAAGGTACATGGCTGGGTCACGTAAAACCTGAGTGGAGATTGTAGAAATGTGCTGAAGACCCCCACAAAAGGAGGAAATCAAGCCATTCTGAACACAGGTATCACTAAGACATTCATTCTGCACAAAGCTAGAATAAGTTTACAGAGATGATATAAGAACAGAAGGGACATAAGCAGCTCATATGTCAGCTCATATGTCAGCAAAAGCTTCAACAGGAATTCTAATAAAACAACAAGAAAAATCTTCTTTATGAGGCATTACTTTTACACATCTTCTGTGTATCCAGGACCCACTGTTAGACACCTGCAGGAACACTTGACAGACTTGCAATCACCCTGATGAGCAAAACTCCAGGGTGAACATCCCATTTGGACCCTGCCTTATACCTTCTCTGTGTTCAGGACTTTGACACTACAAAACATCACAGATTTATTCAGCCACAGAAAGGAAGACAAAACTAGTATGACTGAGTGGATCACTCTGTTCCATATATCCTATTCTATATCCCATTCCCATCCCATTCAATCCCTAATCTTGTATTAAATCTATATCAGATAAAATAGGTAAAAAAACCAGCAAAGCGTAATTTCTTTTTTAATTGTGTCATAACACTGATTCAAGATGTGATGAATCCATGTCCCTGAAAATTGGGCAAGATAACTAGAATTATCAGAAATACAAGAATGTGCTTTCCTTTATCACATCACCATCATGAGTGCTCTGAATTTTTCATACAATTATAGGAAAGCCAGACCAATGCCATTAATGTTTCCCACAAAATTTTAAAGTCATGACACATCACATGTGCAATTTTCAGAGAAATGAATGAATTGCCTAATACTAGGAGGTATTCCAGGAAGTTTCCTATGAAAGTAGTTTTGCATAAATAGTCAGAAATTAAAAGCTCGAGTCTTTACCATTCTTGTTGCTGCCTTACATGGGTCCTCCCACAGCAAGATGCTATTATGAATCTCACTCTAAGGCTGTAACACCTTCCATTTACTCCACAGACACTTTCTGATATTTTTATTTTTGGGTTTATTCAGGAAGTCTGAGGAACTAGCCTTTAGGTCTTTCTGTTCCCTTCCAGCTTCTACAGAGCCACTGGCTGTTAAATAAATAATTACCTAAATAAAATCATAGACTCAGTGAGGGATTGGGGAGTCCAGCACAGAGAGTGGGGAATGATGTGTGTGATGTAAGAGTACTCTAATATACCAGAAAAGAGACTGAGGTCAACAGGAGTCCTGGCAACCTTCTGCTCCAGAGAAGTATCAATAGTATCTAAACCATTCCCGATTTATTTTATCTGTTAAACATTAATTGAAAGAAACACAAAAAGCCATGTGGCCTTAGTTATGCTGCCATGAAAACTCCAGAAGGGAAGAAGTAGACCCAATGCCTGAAATAATTCTTTCCCTTAACAAGCTGTTTTATAAATGCTTTCTAAGTCTCTCTGACATACCAATGTGATTCATTTACAGCTTTGAGGGTGGCATCAATTAAAAGGTTTCTTTCCACATTCCTTAAATTTGCAGATCTTTTCAGACAGATTACACTTTAAATGTCTTTAAGATTAACAGCAGATTCCAAACTCAAGTTCATTTACAAGTACCTCTTAAAATGTTCTAGACCACTGGATTGTAACTTTTCTACTTCACTCAATTTGTATATGAAAAGTTGAAATGACTGTTGAAGTTACCGTTACGATCTGAAGCAGTAAACCAGAATGAAATAAGTCATTGTTAGATTCACTAAACTTGATGACAAATTGCACATTTGGGGGTCTTGACCTTACCTATTTGTAATGCAGGAATTCAAGTATATATTTCATATATTCCATTTACTGGAATAAATCAGTGTAGTTTTCTTAGACCCGTCTCACAGAAGTATTTTCCAAACTTTTTAAAGAATTAATAAGGTTTAAAATTTTTTCCACTATTGAAGTAATGTGAGGATAATTTAAAAATAATTTTATAAGATTCCAGATGACTTCCATCAATGCTTTCACTATGTCAGGGCTTGGAGCACACATAGCCACAGAGCTGGCTGAGGAAGGGCAGCTGCAGACTGCCTCAACCCCTTGCTTGGCAGGTGACACCAAATATTTACAGTAGATGTTTTCACTAAAGGGCTGAAGATTCCTCACCCCTTCCCCTCATGAGCAAACTGAATCTCAGACATTCTTTCACAGACTAGTTCTCCTCCCAATCTTAATTTGAGGCAAGAATAGCCCAACAAGGCTGAGGAAAATCTGATCTCTGGCAGCCCAACACTAGAAGAAATATTCCTTCTGCCATTAAGATCTCTCTCTCCCTCTCTCTTTTTTTTTTTTTTTTTTAACCCTCTCTATTTATGCAAAATTGATCTTCCATTAGGATAGCAAACCTAGACACAATGTTTTGTTAGTATACAAACTGAAACACTGATACAAATGTAATAAAGCTTTCCTGCTTTTTTACTTCTGGTTCCTCTTATTTCTAGTCAAAAGATGAGCCTCTTTTGGGAGGGCAACACAATAACAATAAAAAACAGTTGCTGGCTTACTATGACTACCAAGTTCATCTCATAATCAATGTCACAACAGAGAGGTGCAGCTCCTCATGCTTTGTTTCTAGCATGATGCACCTCACACTTACACTACTTACATATAATGGAAACAGAGTACTTTGATTGTGTAGTGACAGTAGTCTCCATAATCTTCCTGGTTCTAGTATTATCCATAAAATCAATAATTTTAATTCAATTGCTACTACCAGGTCACAGGAAAAAAAAAGATAGAAGTAAGAGAATCATCTAGGCATTTCTGAGCACACATGCTGCTGGCCACTTCTGAGTATCTACTGTGTACTTGTTTTTAAGAATCATCCAGTAACAAGTCAAACACCTCAAATTAATGTAAGTGTATTAATAATATAATTTTAATCAACCAACTATGTAATTCTGCTCCCAAATATAGCAGACTAGGTCTATTTTCCTTAGGACTCTGATAAGTGGTCTTCATTGTATTTCACTCCTTTAATTGCTGGTCAATTCCCTTACCAGTCATAAAACCACTTTATTTGAGAACAATTACCTTAAGATTTATTTATTTGGGAGATTTTATCTTAAATTTCATAATTGCAATTACAGAACATGAATGGGAACCTTGAGGCAGCTGAAATCATCGGCCTTCAGTTCAAAAGTAACAGATATTTGTCAATTACTATATATTATTGCCTTTTTCTTATATATTATGTAAATTTTGTAAACATGTAAGATGCACAATTCTTTAACAATATGATCAAGTTCACTAGGAAAAAAGCAGTAAGAGATCTGTTAAAGGAAGAGACACCTATGTGTTCTCTAAATGCTTGGGGTTTTTTTCCACGAACAGTTTGCATTGATGTCATAAAGTTTGGTTATTCTCTGCTTTACAAGTCATTGTGCATGGAGATATCTTGAAACAATATACAAACCCTAAGCATTTTCATTGCCAGGGAATTCAATATTCCTGCCTGTCCCCATGATATTTGATCACTCTGATCTTCAGAACCTGAGAAAAATACAGAATAGCTAACTGGTTTTGGAGACTTATGGCAGAGACTAACACAAAACCTTAAAAATTTCAGCTGGGCTCAGTGTTTGCATAGAAGTCAGTGTCCCTTAGACTCCAGGAAAAGTAAACCCTTGCAACATCTTTTAATCATCCACCTCTTTAATACTTTCTTCTAATAAATTTTCAGGCACTTTCCATTTCTTCTATCAGGTAAAGTGACCAAGGATAGAATTAGGGCAATATTGAGCAGACAATGTAGCGGCAATTCCCAGGATGCTCCAATATTTCAGCACCTTGTCACCATTTTGTCGATTTCAGAGAAATTGTGTGCAGCTGATCTCCGTTAGTGTTGTATCCAGAATTTTAAAAACCTCACTGAGAGAATTTGTTATTCAAAGTGGCCTCAAAGAGATAAATTAATAGGATATATTGGTTAACCCAACACAAAAACATCACATCCACTGGGATTTTAAACAACTGAGTTATTCTTGTCTGGGCTCTGATGACATCTTTGTCCCTATGCAGATACTAAATTAAGTTTTGCCTTGGAATCTTATAAATAAGCTGCATATACAGAAATATGTCTTTCTTTATAGTTTTAGTATTTTGGGGTTTTTTTAACCTCAATTTTTAATAATAATGGGAAATCCACATTCCCCATTCCTTTTCTTTTGTGTGACCTAAATCTGTAAAAGATCCTCAACGCTGTGATATTTATTTCTTCTGGAAATACGAAGATAGAATTGAAGTTAAGCTATTGTCAGTTATTGAATGATTTTCCTCAAACTTTACAACTCATGGTAACTAATCAACATTTCACAAAAGTTTATTCTTACTGATAATTTTAAAAAAGTTAAAGTATCTCCCATTCCCTTGTGCATTTTTAAAAGAATTTAAAATTGCAGCAGTTTTACTGATCCTTGGCCAAGCAACTACATAAAAGAGCGAACCTCTGGCTCCAACATAAAGCGGGGCGTCACATTTTGTATGTGACAACCATTTCCACCAGTGCTTCTGAGAGATTTATGAAGTTTCACTGGTTTGGATGCAAATGCATTAAAACATAACAACATAACTAGTTGTCAGCAATCCCAGCTATCCCCGATTTTTAACAATAACACAGCATAGCAGCGAACGTGCTAAGCAGAAAGAGAGATGCCCTTCCTCCTTGGCTCAGTACCACCATAAGCCACGTAACAAGGCAGGAAAACACTTTGCTGCCAGAAACACTTGATACAGGCATCGGGCTGAGCCCGAGAGATGGCCGGGGAGCAGCAGCAGCGCTGGGGCACGGCCGCTTTCCATGTGGATCGGTAGGATCGGAGGTGCCAGGGCTAAAAAGCCATCTTTCTACAGCCACCACAAGAACTGTGCAGGGGATCCATTACCACTCTCCTATGGCATATTTGTTTCCAAAGTCCCTCGGCTCCACCTGGCTCTTCCTGCCCTCCTCAGGGCCCGAAGGGGACGGGTTGCAAAATTTTCCCGGTACAAACACGCAAGAGGCAGGAAGGGCAAAGTCCTACAGAGGTGTGTGTGGGAGGGTGGAGGCAGGCATCACGAAGGCTCCTGAGGCCGGCAGGGAGCCTTATTCTTCCTCATCTTCGCCCGAGAAAGAGGACACACTTGTGATACCGCGCCAAATGAAATAACACGGAGACCCTGCCCCGCCGCCGCCGCTCTGTTTCCGCCGCGCCGGGAGCACTGCGCAGGCCCGGCGCCGCCGCCCGCATGGAGGAGGAGGAGGATGAGGGTGGCGGCGGCCGGGCGGCCACGGCGAGCCCGGCCGCGTCCGCCCGCTTCGTGCGGTGCCTCTATGCGGTGGGATTCCTGGTAAGCGGCGGCCCTGGGGCCCGCCCTGCGCTGGCTGCGGCGGGCGGCCGCGCCCGGGAGCGGGAATCGGCTCCTTGGCAGGCCGAGGGTTCTGGGGCGCATCGCTGCAGCGGCCCTTGGGAACGGCAGGGCTTGTAGCGCTGGTGGTGTGCAGCGGCTGGGCTGTTTTACCCCTGCAAACAGCCGCGCCGTTCGACACAAAGGTCGGATTTTTATCCTGTGAATGCCATGGAATAACGTAGACCCCGAAAAGCTGAGTCTTGCCTTGGTGCTTATAAGAGAGCTGCTTCCTGTTCTTGAAATACCCGTGGTTCCTGTAAATTTACCCCCCAAAAAAAAACCTAAAAATAGGTTTCTCTTAAAAAAAAAAAAAAAGTCCCCTATTGAAAGAACAGACTTTTTAAAAGGTTCATACTCTCTGGTGGTTCCCGAGCCTCAGGAAAGTGCCGTTTAATTAATTTGAAATTAAAAGCGACGATTTGGAAAATGAATACAAAATGAGTACGAGTTTGTACTGTGAAATGTCAAGATAACTGTCTTACCTACTTTTAGGTCGGGCAATAGAAACGACCCAGCTGGTTTATGTCCTGGAGCAAATATCGCAGGGATCTTTGCTCCTTTTAACTGACTGTTGAACGCTGTGGTTCTCCAGCCCTGAAACAGCTTATTGACACTGAGCTGGAGCACACAGGAAAATCAACCAAGCGAGTGTCCTTTTAGAGGATGCGATGATGCAAACTTCCTGTAGGCAGACAAATAAATACAGCATATCTGTCACTCCACAGAAGGAATTACACGGTGGAATGAGACATAACTGCCCATCAAAGGATAGTGGTTGATGGGTCTTGCTCTACCTGCATGCCTGTGGCAGTCCAGTACTGCCAGGGTATAGTCTGAGACTTATACTTCTTAATGTCTCCATTGATGACTTGGATGAGTTCGCTGAACCTTTCTTCAGGTTCACAGATGACACCTAAGATTGTATTACTGAAGATGTTTGTAACTGGTGTGCTCTGTGTGTTCATGCTAATGTGTTTCATGATTCTAACCTTGTAACCCTCAATTTCAACCATAAAAAAAAAAAATAATGATAGACTGTGAGAATTCACTTAGTGACACACATTGTTGCAGTTAATCAGTCTTTGAGGTAGTCTAGTTCAGTTCAAGCGGTGATGAAAGGTGACTGTGCTCCAATAGATCTCCTAGGGACACTGGAAGCTGTGCCAGATTGTAGTAGTACTGAGAGAACTGCTGGGTCAAAGTGGTGAGCTTAACAAAAAGTAATAAAGCAAAAGGAACAAGCAGGAGATCCTTGTACTTCTCAGGATGGGCAGTGTCCTTTACCCTCCTCTTACAAAATGTTTTTCAATTTTGCTTTGCCTTTATTATTTTTTTTTTAAAGTTTCTGTCTTGTCACATTTCTTAAGCTATACAAAAAGGCTGTTAGTAGGTTTAGAACTATTATATTGTTAGTAGGTTTAGAACTATTTAGAACTATTGGTGAGTTCTAACCCTGCATTCCAGAGCATATTGGTATTTTTATGGATTGTAGGGAGGAAAAGAGTGGGGTTAGTAACAGCATTTCTTGGCATTTTCTTCCCCATTGTAGTTGGGTGAAAGTACTGTTTTTAAAAATATACATTCTTTGCACAAATAAAAAATAGGTTTAGGTGATTGAAATTAGGCCACTTTGGATTTAAAGCACTGATATTAAATTTTACCTGTTCAACTTTTCTTGTTGAACAGGTAAAATTTAATATATTTAAAGGAATATTTAATGCTTAAACATATATCTTCAGAAGGATTGCATCTAGAGTGGGGAAAGAGAAATGAGGTTTTCATAGGTTTAACTCCTCTGCGAGGCAATCCTATATCTTTCAGTTTATGTGTTTTGTAATATGAAATATTTTCTTTTAACATTGTGTTGATATGGAGATAATTTACTTTTTTTTAATTTTTTTTTTTCTATTGATGACTGTTATTAAGCCAGGTTACTGTTGTCTTTGTGAAAGTTACTAAAACTTTTCCTGCCTTTTTTTCAGGATTTATTTGGGGTGAGCATGGTGGTTCCTTTAATGAATCTTCATATCAAATCTCTAGGAGCAAGTCATACAGTTGCTGGAATCATAGGTGAGTTGCAGTACTTGATCTATGAAAGAGTAAGATAAAGCCTGAATTTTGCCTTACTGCAAATTGGACATTAGAACACAATTCTTCCTTGCTAATAGCATAATAAAAAATAAAGACAATTTCCACGTGAAACTCTAAGGGCAGCCAGACTTTGTTAGACCCAGAGACCTGTCCAAACTGACAGTAGCCAAGAGCACATGCTTGGGAAGGAGCACAATTGGAAAGAACAAGGAAGTCTTGCAGTAGCATTTGTACAGCTACTTTCCAGCATCCAAGAATTCACAGCTTAGCAATTTAGAGAGCCAGAGGTGTTGCTTGTAGTTGTGTTGTTATTTATACTTTGCAAATGGTGCTTCTGCAGCTGGTTCTCCAAACCTTTCCGATGTCCATGACTGTTCCCAGTTTGATTAAAATCCTTACAGCTGTCTTGGCAAAATATTATTCACTTTTACAAGTGTTTACAAATAAATTCTGAAGATTTGGAATTTTATCTTAAAGTATTTAGTGCTTAGGTAAGCTCTGTGTCTTTAAAGTACCTTTTATGGTATTGTTTATGGTTTGGAGTGATACAGTATTTTCTTTATTCCCAGACATAGGAGCTGGGAATAATTCAGTTTTATTATTTTGCATTCTTATTTAACACTTTGTATGAAATAATTCTGCTTCTACACTGAGTTGAAGGTATTATTTTAAGCAGAAACTAGTCAGACATATGTTTTTATTTCAATGGTCTGCTTTGATTTTTAACATTAGGAAAAAAATAGGTTTGAGGTGTATTCTTATAAAAGAAAAGAGTCTAGCAGATGTTTCTCTCTGTTTCTCTTTGCTCCTTCTCTTCTGTCACTAAATGCTGCTAAGCTCCTAGCCTCCAAAATGAGAAAGCAGGGTCTGTATTTTCTTCAGGGCCTCTGTAGTGCCTTGTAGTAGACTGAAGCACCAAGTGGAAAGTCCTTTCCAGTACAGAAATTCTCTCCTGATTCTGAGGAAGCAGTTATAAATGCCAAGATTGGTTTTGTTTAATACACCATACAAAGCAACATCATCTTACCTTATGTAGTTTTACAACTTTTCAGCACTTTTTTCTTTTTTATTTTGTCATTCCCTGAAACTATTTCCTTTATTAAATGCTAAATTCCACCCTTGGTTTGTCCTGCTCCCTCTTCCCATTCTTCTAGTAATCATTCTTCCATGATTTCCCTTTTTTCATAATTTAAAATTTTGTACAGTTTTCATTTTAAAAAAAAAAGCTGAATTTTTAACACTAGTATTTTGTTTGTTTTAGGATCTCTCTACGGTGTAATGCAGCTATTTACCAGCACAGTTGTGGTGAGTTCTAACACTGCATTCCAGGGCATATTGGTATTTTTATGGATTGTAGGGAGGAAAAGAGTGGGGTTAGTAATAGCATTTCTTGACATTTTGAAAATGCTTAAAGTGTTCATATAAGAATTTTGGTTGGAGGAACCAATTTTCAGTTTGCATGAGAAATGGCAGTTTTCTTTATGGGGAATTGCCAGGTTTTTCAGGCCCAAACAGAATACAGTTTTTAGACAAAAACTAGAATACAGATTTGGGCTCAGATACCTTACTGAGCAGGTCACAGTTACACAGGGTTATCTCCTCTAGTGTTGGTGCTAGTAGAGCAGTTTCCTGCAGTGCAGAAGCCTATCCAGAAAGCAGTCTCATGAGTCAGCTTTTCATAGCCTGTGATCTAGTTTGCTTTCCCTGCTTAATGAGCAGTGTCTTGTAATTCCCTGTATGGTCTAAATTAATTGTTGCATCTTTACTATTCGATTGGTTTTGTTTTCTATTAGCTATTGATATTTTATATCCTAATATTACCCTGGTACTAGTTTTCTAGTTTTGAAGAGAACAGATTATGAGAATGTCTCATAAAAGAACTGTTTCAGGGTTTGTTATGCAGGACAGCTGAGATAATTTCCTGCTGTAATTTTGTGGCATGTTCTTGGAAGTGCAAGACCATTGTCTGCTTTCTTAAAAAACTGCTTCCTCTTGGAAATCATGCTGATCTAAAAGCATGATAAATGCAAGTTTTCTGTTTGCCCTCTGCAAACTTCTTCTTAACTGTCTGCACTCAGATAACAAACTCTTCATAGCCAAGATCATTGCTTTTAGGATGTTCAACAAGTGTCTAATACATAGCAGCCTGAGTAATGCAAGCAAATATTTGTGATTGATTATGGTAAGATTTTCAGAAGGCTTCTACTGATAATATTTTGTGGTATTTATTGCAAGACTGTCTTTTTTAAAGGGTGATTTTGATTTTTTTTTAAATTAAAAAAATTCTGTATACACAACATTAAAGGGAATCATAATTTTGGCAGGTAGCCTGCCGGCAGGCCAGAGCTCTCCTTGTGACTTCCAAATTTTGAGCGCTTAGGAATGTTGTGTAATAAGCTTATTAGGCTTTCATTGACTGTCCTTTGATGTCTTGTCTCAGTTTAATGTAAAAGTACTGACTGATCTCTGCACATAACTTAGTGTTGTAAAAAGCTGATCTTTTTTTCCTGCTTTGTGAAAGGGCTGCTGGAGCGATATAGTAGGAAGACGGTATTCCCTGCTTGCTTGTATTCTTCTCAGTGCACTGGGTTACTTCCTTCTTGGAAATTCCACCACAGTGTTCCTGTTTGCTATTGCTAGAGTCCCTGTAGGTGAGTAAACACTTGGCATTTTTCATTTTGCAGTTTAAATTCTCAGGTTGAGAATTAGTGTGGGAAAAATCGTGGTATATGGATGGCTGCATAGCATCATCACGCAGTAGCACCACCTGAACCTTAATATTGGAAAAGTCTCTACAAATCAAGAATTCTCTTTTTTTTTTCCTGAAAATAATTTGAAATGTTGAGGCCTAACCCACCAGGATCTAAACCCCACAAAGCTGCTTACTCCAGCACTGAAGAATTTGTGATTAATGGAATTTTAAAAATATAAATCATATAAATTTGGGCCCTTGTGAATTGAGGTAGATTCTGTCTTTTTTTTGGATCTGGAGATATTAATGTTTATTGATTTGTTTCTGTTTTGTTGCAGGTATTTTCAAACACACACTTTCCATCTCTAAAGCCCTGCTGTCTGACCTGGTCTCAGAGAGGGATCGCCCTTTAGTAATGGGGCGCTTCAATGCAGCCTCCAGTGTGGGCTTCATTCTGGGACCTGTTGTTGGAGGCTACCTTGCAGAGTTCAAAGGTGGCTTTTATCAAACGTCTTTCATCTGTGCCTCTATCTTCCTTCTGAATGGTGGTAAGTTGTATGTCACATTCTGCATCTTGGCTCCCTTCATTCCTCATTTTGTCCTTTTAAGCCATCTGTAATACCTTGAATGCACAATGTGTTTATCATCTATGGCATAATCATTTTGTATGCCAGTACTGCTGTTTGAATTTGAACTTGTGCGGAAGGGTGGGAATTTTGAAATGGTTATCCTCCAGGTGCTTCTCCTTTGTTCTGCCTATGTCCTCTTTACATTCAGACACAAATGGGAGTTTTTCATGTGCCCAAAGATGAAGACTAGAAATCAGAATTTTAGCTTTAGCCCTTAGATTTGTTTGTATTGTGTGAGTGTGGCATTTCAGGGCTTTCCTTTCTTGCTTTCACTGCGTTTAAAATTGAACCAATACTATGAATAACGCTAGACTTAATATTCACAAATTCTTTAAGGACAAGTATTGTTGAAGTATTTTTTTAAATTGTTACAATCAAACTAATATCTTCCATGTAAAGTTGATGCAATTGAATGAAATCAACTAATTTCTTCATCTGTATAGGTCTTGTATGGATGTTACCCTGGAGTGAAGAAAACATTGGCAATAGGGACCATTACCAAGACAAAGAAACAAACAGTTTTTTAGCAAAATCAAATCATGACCATCTCTTTAAATCAGGAGCTAGTACAGCTGTGACAAACAGTAGTTTTTTCCAGTCTCCATGGATACAAGTTGCAACAGTGCTGAAGAAAATTAAAGGAATTGCGTGCTCTAATTTGTGGGATGTATTTTTAGTGCGGTTCCTGATGTCTGTTGCTATACTGCTGTATTATAGTAATTTTACTCTGGCCTTGGAGGAGAGATTTGGGGTGAAACCCTTGTTTGCTGGATACCTATTGAGCTATAGCAGTGCGCTTGGAGTCCTGGCTGGCTGTTTGCTCGGACCAATAACAAGACTCTATGGGCACGACACTTACAGACTTTTGTTGCACTCCAGCACTTTTACCTGCACGCTGATTCTCCTGTATGCATCGGCACCCAGCATATGGATGGTCATTCTGTCCTCCACGTTCTTGGCCTTCTCCACTACTATTGGCCGTACCTGTATCATTGATCTGGAGCTGACCGTCGGTGGGAGCGAGGCCAGCGGGACACTCCTAGGTGTTGGACAGTCAGTGACATCAGTGGGACGTATTATTGCCCCACTCCTTTCTGGAATTGCTCAGGAGTTCAGTCCTTGTGGCCCTCCAAGTCTAGCTGTGGGACTAGCATTAGTTGCTATTGTGATAATGAATGCAAACAAACAAAAATACAGTAGTCATGGAAGTGTGAAGTTAAAAAATCAGTAGACGCAATTTTGGATTGCACAGATGTATCTTCACCTGCCAGGCTTGTACAGTAATTACATGACTTTAAGGAGAGCACATTATGTTCTTATGAAGGAAGTATATACATGTACTTCTGCTGCAGGGATTTTATGTCTAGACAGATGTTATTCCAACAGGTACCACCAGGGCATATCTAAGAGGGGCAAATGTTGCTGTATTGTGCTGGTTGTGATTTTTTAAATGGATTTTTAACTCTTTTGGAGGGTTAAAGCACAAATAAGCACAAATCCTGCTTATAGCTCATTTTTGAAACAGTGTTTAAATTGAAAGATTGTTTAAAAAGGGTGAACCTAATCTAAATTTTTGTTATTTAATCAGAATTTGTAATATGTTTGGCCTTAATTTCTTATTTTGTGGTCTGTTTCCTTTTGTCTGTTGTGACAGTAGCTTCTCTTACAGGATGTTTGCTTATGTGATTTTTGTGTAGCCTGTTTTGTCCAGAAAACTTTCTGTGGACCATGGTTAGGCTCTTTGGAGTAATCATGCAACCCCTGCTGACTCCTGGTCTTTCCCAAGTAACAGAATTGGGTATATGCTAACTTCATGTACTAGAAGACCTAATCTTATAATAATACAAGGCCATTCAAGCTGAAACTGAGGCTGAATTTAAGTTTTATTGAAATTTGAACTGGTGGCTTCTGTTTAGTAATAACTTCTACTGAGGAACTTTGTCATAATTTCTTTATTTATATTTCCTGTGCAATTTTTCTACCTTCATTTTAAGAATAAATTTCCTTCTTAATTCTCTCAAATGACTGTAAAGGTGTGAGCATCTAGTAGTAGTTCATGGATTTGGATTAATACATCCTGTCTCATCTCAGGCATAAGTGACATTTTGGTGACAAGAGAAGTACGGTTTTACTGGTATTTTAGTTCCTCATTTGTGTGCATGGCTTAACTGAAGAGAGGTTATCTCAGAGCTGTACAGAGTTGTAGCACTCCTCTGCTATTTACTATTCAAGCTCATTACTTGCCAGTCACTATTGTTTGTATTTCATATGAAACATGGAAAAAATGTATTTTGCTCTGATAATGTTCTCTATGATCTTCATTGTATTACTTGATGAAAGTACAAAGTCAGCTATGTAAGTGTTTGTTTGGGGGGGTTTTATGCAATTTGGTCATCCCTTGAACACATCAGTGCAAACACTCTTCCTGCTTCAGGTCAGTCATGGATGGTGCTTGTATTTTTTATTTTCATTTTCTTCTTTACCTTTTCCGCATTCAAATATTTTCTGAAACCTCAGTGATTCCAGTGGCAGCACCATATGAATTCATATATGGAACTCTGAATTGTTTTAATTTTATTTATTGACATAATCAGTATCTTATTCCTACTGTGATTTCAGTACATATACTCTTGAGTTCTTTATTACAGTAATACGTGTTTCATTTCTCCTTAGGAACTTGAGGCATTTTCAAGTCTCTTCTCTTGCCATTCTTGGTAGATTTGTTGCTCTAAATTTCCTATTTTGTTTCTTTCCATCTTCTAATTTTCTAATGTTTTTCCTTTACCTAAAGCCTCCATTCTGTAAGTAAGGGCATTCTGTTTTGCATCTCTGGCAAGGGGTTAAGGAGAAGAGTTGGAAAAAACCTTCAAAAATTAACATATATTAATGATTTCATAATTTTTCCAATACTTTTTGATTATATGACATAACATTTACCCTTCTAAATTGCTGCACTGATTTAATCTGACTTCTGTGTACATCTATCCTAATATATATATCCTACTGAATAGACGTTATAGAAGCTTCACATTTGAGAAATCTATGGAAGCCTGTGGTCTTGGGGACTCATTGCAACACATTTTACAGAAGTTTTTTGCTTGTAGGCCAAAATTATTCCTGAAGTGCCACAGAAACATTTATTTTCTGTACAGGTACAGAAGAACTGCACTATGTTTTGTTTTTGTTTTTTTTTTTTTCTTTAAGGACTTTAAGAAATAAAATGAAGTGACATTCCATTTGTATCATTATGTCACTGTGGTTTTTTTTTTCCCCCCCATCTTCCTCTGCTGAAGTTCAAGTCAATGTGATGGGTGGATGGTTTATTTTTTTTCTTCAAGCTGTGGTTAAAATCATTTGAATCTGTCTGCATTTCTCATAAAGGCACAGGAACCAAGGATTCAACCAATAAGTGGCTTGGCAGTGAATGAAAAAGAAGAAATAAAATAAAATGGAGAACTCTGCAATTTTGAGATGAAGTCCTTAAAGCTACTGTTCCTTGTGCCTGGAGGCCACATTTGCATCCCTTGTGTTGCCTCTTAGTTGGCATAACCATTCAAGTTCAGAGAGTGAAGATTCCTGAAGACACAGAGATGTGATTCTCTGTTTTAAGTTGAGGATGGAGCAGTTGCAGCTAATTTTGGCTCCAGTCTAGTGGGCAAACTACTGAATTACTCAGCTGTTTCTTGAATCCAGTTGTAGGATCTTCTGTAGAAGACTGTAACAAACCAGATCTGAATATGGACTAAAGGAAAACAGTTTCTGCCAGCAAACCACTGCAAATTAAGATTTTTCTCTTGCTTGCTGTTACTTTATTTTGGGTCAGTTTTCTTGGGCCTGTAGGAAGGGTTGGGTTTTGGTTTGGTTACTTGGGTTTTTTTGATCTTTGCCCTTCCCTTTGGTAAGTTAAGTGACTTTTTTGACAATTTTGATCAGCTCATGTTGAAGAGGCTATGTACTGATATAAGTACTGATTTTATTGCTTTTAAATGATGAAACAAAGGTAAGATTTTTTTTTTCTTTTTCCTGTTGGGGTAGGCTGTGTACTTTTGAAGAGATCCTTAATAAACATATCAGTTGGGGGGGTTTGATCCTGGCTGGACACCAGGTACCCACCAAAGCCACTCTCCTCTGGAACCAGACGGGGAGAGGAGAGAAAATAGGAGACGAGTTAAGGACAGGGAGAGATCACTCACTGATTACTTTAATGAGAAAAATAGACTCAACTTGGGGAGATAATTGAATTTATTACCAATCAAAATCAGAGCAGGATAATGAGAAGTAAAATAAATCTTTAAAACACCTTCCTGCCACCCCTCCCTCCTTCCCGAGCTCTACCTCCCCCCCTGCTGCAGCGCAGGGAGACGAGGAGTGAGATGGTCAGTTCATCACACCTTGTTTCTGATGCTGCTCAGAGAGGAGTCCTTCCCTTTCTCCAGCGTGGTGTCCCTCCCACAGGAGATAGTCCTCCATGGACTTCTCAGTGTGAGTCCTTCCCACAGGGTTCAGTTCCTCACTAACCACTCCAGTGAGGGTCCCTTTACCACAGGGTGCAGGCCTTCAGGAATGGACTGCTCCAGTGTGAGTTCCCCATGGGGTCACAAGTCCTGCCAGCAAACCTGCTCTACTGTGGGCTCCTCTCTCCAGGTCCTCCCAGAAGCCTGCTCCTGTGTGGGCTTCCCATGGGGTCACAGCCTCTTTTGGGCATCCACCCGCTTTGACATGGGGTCCTCCACAGGCTGCAGGTGGTATCTGCTCCCTGTGGTCCTCCATGAGCTACAGGGTCACAGCTGCTTCACCATGGTCTTCAGCACAGCCTGCAGGGCTATCTCTGCTCCAGAGCCTGCATGGACCTTGGTGTCTGCAGGGCTGTTTCTCTCTTCTCTGGCCACAACTGCTTCTACAAAATTACTTCTTTTTTGTTTTCAATATGTTATTAGACACTGGTTGTTTTGGCCTTGGCCAGCAGTGGGTCTGCCTCAGAGCCAGCTGGCATTGGCATGGTCAGCAAAGGCAAGGCTTCTGGCAGCTTCTCAGAGAAGCCACCACTATATCCCCCTGCTACCAAAACCTTGCCATGAAAACCCAATACACCAGTTCTGCAGACTTCCATTTCTTGTTGTTTTCTTTCTTCTGAATTTACTCACTGCAGCACCATCACAGATGTCAGTACCATTCTCATCTTCTGATTATTGAGCAGATAATGCAGCAACAAAATAGGAGTAGTGTTATTTGTGACCTGGCTTGCTCATTATTTCAGGTTCTCTGTAGTGCCATAACATTTCTGCTGCTGGGAACCTGTATGGGTGCTGCCAGTGCCACTCTGGTTGTGGGTGTTGCAGGGTGCCCTTGGGTAAATGATCCTTTACAGCCTGGCACTTTGGCATTTGAAAACCCAAGATTTGCCTGTGCTGTTATTTCTATAATATTGAAGACTAATTCACAAAGAGCTGATCACGAATCTTGTAAGAGTGTACTGGAGCCTGAACTTTGAGAATCAAATGATCGTGAATGGAGGTCAGATTGGTTTTAGAAATGAAAGAATATACAGCTTATTTTAAAGGGAATTCTTGAAAAACTTCTGTTTTAATTTACAAAGAGAAATTAATTCAAAGTTTTAATTATTTTAAATCTCAGCACCAAGGAACTAATTTTTGAGATGTGCTGCACAGTAAGAACCAGTCTTCCATTCTGTCAAATATCTGATAAATAGGAGGTCTCAGAGAGGAAAATTGAAGTAAGCTGAAGTATTTAAAATTTCTCTTCCTTTTTTGGCAAAAAATTACTGTTTGAAACAAAACCTGTGGCAATTAGGGTGCCATATTTATGCACATTAACAAGGATATTTTTATTGGACCAAAGCTCTTGTGGTACAAAAAGCATTCCAGCATCCAATTTCAAAATCTTTCATCTTTTCTTCAGGGGCTGGGGGATGTTGACAGAACTTGGACAATTTTGGAAATGGTGACCAGCTAAAGCATTTCTTGGAGTGTCAGCTGATGTCCGGAATTGGTGGACTTGGCAGCTCTTGAAAAAATTGGTGCAGGGTGCAGTGTGTTTGCTTCCAGAGAGCCCAAGATATCCTTCATAACAGCAGGCATGTTATTTTGGCAAAAATTTTAACTTTGTTTTTCCATGTGATTTCTGTGTGGCTTTAGTACAGAATGATATTCTCTAATTTTTAAATTGTAATGCAGCAAGGTTTTCTTTTGTTGAACTGGTTTCAGTGGAATTTGCATTATATTTTAGTACAAAGTAGTACAGCCCTTAAAATTTTAGCCCTTTTGGCAAATTATTCTTGGGGTTTTTTCCAAGTATCTGCCTAAAAAAGGCAACAGGGTGTCTATCTCCTCTAGGCCTTGTTATATCTACTTTCTTATCCTATTTTAATTTATAGGCCTCTCGGGAGCTGAGAGGAAAATCTTTAAAACCCTAATTCAGAGTGGAACTGTATTTTCCCACTGTCCCTAAAACCGAACTTTCTTCATCAAAAATGCATTAAAATATCTGTACTGCAGAGTGTACTGGGGAGTCCATTTGGAAACAAAATATTTGTATGTGGCTTTGGCAAGTTTCCCAGTCACTGCTGAAAATCCGGTTTCCTTGAAAAAGCAAGGAGCGTTGTCCTCCGTCAATACATGACTTTCCCCATCAGATGGTGCTCGAGGACAGATTTATTGGGCATTTCATTCTCCAGCAGACAAACTGATACAACATGAAGGATGTCTCCTCTGCAGGCTCAAAAAAAGTGCTCACGTGTTTTTCCTTTGCAGGGAAGGAAGAAAAAAAAAATAAAAGGCAAAGGCAAACCTCTGACCCAAATCAGAGTGAGAGTTGAATGATAAGGGTCCACTGGAACAACACCTGTGCCCCCTGCTGCTGTCATTGCTCCTGAAAAGGAGAGTGCCCAGAAATCAGTTCCCAGACAGGGCAAGGGTCTGATTCAGCAGTAGTGGAAAAGAGCCTGAAAAGGGTGGGAAGAGCAGAAGTGAGGAAGGCAGAGGGTTGCTCACAAGGACATGGAGCTCCAGAAGATTTGTAATTCTGTTTAACAATGTGACCATGCTGGAGATGTGCCTTGATGCTTGTATTCTGTGGATTTCAAGTGCTTTGGAAAGGTAAAAACATGCTATCATGTTTTGAAGCACCAAGAGCTTAAGACTGTATTTCATAAAAATGACCTTCAAATTGATGTGCTTGTACTATGGGGCACCACTTTAAGCACAAATAGTGTGAGCGTGCCCTGCATTAATGGGCAACCAGCACAGCAGTAAGGTTCCTGAAACCTGCATTCATTATTTAAAATTGTGCCATAAAAAATAACAACTGTTTGAAAAAAAATAAATGAAAGGCAGCTCTCCCCAGACAGAAGCCACGTGCTTGGTCATTACCAGCACATGAACAAGAAAACTCCACAGAGAGTAAACTAAATGTTGATGTGCAACATTTCACATTTATTGATTTGGTCAGATTTTGGATTGGCCTGATATAAAACAGCTGATTTAAACAATCTGATCTGTAAGGAGGATGTTGTCTCAAAACTGAAATCAAAATTCGAGGCGTTTTTCTTATTCAAACATGATCCAAATAATGCAGTGACATAGCATTCCCTGTCAATTTTACAGATGAAAGTACCTTCCTGTTGAAAGACAAATTTAAATTTCTTTTCAAAACTTGCTGGCTTTGCTTGTACCCAAGTTTATTTTCTAACAGGAGATGATCATTAGAGGACAGCTAAGTATTGATTTCCACAATAATCATTTGTTGAGAATACCCATGAACATTTAACTGAGGATTATAGGGTTCAGAGAACCATTCCTCTGCAGCTTAGACTTTGCATTTGCCACACAGCAGAATTTTCCATAGCTGGAACAGAGGAAAAAGACTAAAAGACCTAAGGAAAGAGTTTGGGAAGGTTTGATATTTCAAATACATACATGAAATAAATATTTTGGAAATGCTGTTAGAAGAAGGAAAGTCTTACATACCCACCTATCAACCCCCACCCATGAACATTTGAAAGAAATCTACTTTGTGGTTTTAAAAGGAAACTCTGATTTTTAATAGTTCTTTCAAAACAAGCTTAAATAAAAAAAAAAAAAATCTTATTGCCCACAGATTTAGAAATGTGCTAATGAAAGAGAAAAGTTATGATTTCACAGTGTACATTCTTCAATGAAAATTATCAATTTTGTAACAAGTAGAAAGAAAATTATTTCTGCATTGTACTGAAATGTGTATCTGTGCTAAAGCAAGCTCAGTACTTAGATTAAGTGGGACAGAAAGTGCAAATTCCTGAGAGCTACAGTTAAGTATCATTTATTTTAATGCTTCCCATACGCCCTCGAACGGCAGCCATTGATTCTAGGATCAAGAAGTCCATGTTATTAAGGTGCACAGGGACTTCAGCTGATTCCAGGGCCCCACTGTGCTACTTTTCTGTAAAAACAAATTAGATGGAACATTTTTGTTCCTTGGAGTGCATAGCTCAGACAAAGAAAAGATTACCTTTCCCCTCTTACAGATGAGGAAACAAAAAGTAAAACAAATTAACCAGGGTCACAAGCATGAGCTTTCTTGAGTCTCAGTGGTCCCTGACTCAAACAGGAGACTGCTCGCTTTGTCTATGTGCAGTGCTCTGCAACTATTCTACTGCTGTGTTTGCATTACATTGCAACCAAGTAACTAAGGTGCAAAAAAGCAATTTTGATTCAAAACATTATTTATCCCTTTGAAGTTTTCTGGTTTTAGGCCTTCTGGTGTCCTGGTAAGTGCTCTCAGTTCTTGCTGACATAAGTGAAAGCCAAGGTAATTCAGTTTTTCTTTGGTGATCCTTAGTACCTTTCGAAGGTAACATATTGCCAAAAATTCAGAAAGTAAAAATTCAAGCTATTCAGGTCTTTGTTGCAAGTCCTTTTTAAAAGCCTTATTTGCAATTCCCCTACAGCTCATTTCTCCTCTTCTTCCTCTTTTTCTGCATCAGAGGTCTTCAAGCAAACTAGGCTTAAGGAATATATTTATTCTTCTTTAGAAGTCTATATGATAGGTGCATTGTGCAATTTTCAGTGGTATTCATGTTGACGCTCTGGTTAAAACAAGTATTATTGATTACAAATAAAATCTGAAATGATACACAAATTTGGGGGTATTTTTAAGAATCTATTCATCACTGGACTTTCAACAATGACTTCAATGGAAAACTGGGTATTGAATCTTCGTGACTTGGTTCCGTGAGAGATGATGTGATAAGGCACGTTTCCATACTATTTTTACAGTGGAAATAATGTAATTAAATTAAAGCATTGCCATAAGTTATTTGTAAAAGAGATATATTATTTTTTGTATCTTTAACGCTGCAATTGCTGCAGTATTCCTTTCACTTAGTTAATGGAGTTGACTTAACTCAAATGGAAGTGGTTAGACCCAGATGGAGGCTTGTTTTGTTATTTTAATGGATCCCACAGTCTGATCAGATCATTTAGAATCCTGATTCAGTATGTCCATGGTTTATTATCAATAGTTCTCCTTTGGCTATGTTCAGTACAGCTGGTTCTCAGGCTTACTTCTCTGCCTGTCCCCTTGCGATGCCTGCCTAACTAACCGTGGTGGTGGCATAGGTCTTGCTGACCCATGGTCTGCAGTCAAATCTTCCCTGCTCAAAGTGCCAAATCTTGGTCTCGTCAGCAGTGGCTGCCTGAACCCAATGGATGGCTGAGGCAAAGTGCTTGGGTCCTGCTGCTCTCCTCGTCCGTCCTGGCTCCCGTCAACTTCGTTCTTCCATTCCACCCTAAACTCAGGTAGTGGCCTCTGTTGTCTCAGTCTCTGGTCTCTCAAGATTTTCCCTGCTCTGGGCCTTAGATTGAGCACTGTGGTAGCAGCATCCAGCTCAGAGTCACTGCTGTCACCCACTGTTAATTGAAAACAAAAGTATAGTTTTAGGTGTAGAATATAACTGTTTCAGGAATATTTGAGTAACAGCACACAGAGCCCTTGCAGTCATAGAATAAAGTTTCCCCATATTTTTCTATATTCAGTGCTTTCTGATTAGACCCAGTAACAGCCTCTTAACTCTGCCAAAACAGGGGATAGATTTGACTTAAAAACATCCGTACCCTCAAAAGTGTGATTTTTAGAAAGGCCTCACTTAGCTGCTCCTTGATTGCCAAGTACTCCCTTGATTGAAGCAGCATTTCCCCAGTTCTGGAAAACTTCCAGTTCTCTGGACAGAAAAAACTGCATCTCTCTGAGCTTAGGGTCTAGTCCCTGCTGACATCCTAGCAGGATACCAAAATGAGATTTCTCAGCCCCACATCTCATGAAGTCTAAACTGAGAGGCATTTCTAGAGCACAACATGTACAAGGGCTCTAGAAACTTTACTTTGGAAAAGGAGCATCAATACTCTTACCAGGCAAAGGATCTCTCAAGGTCAATGTACAGATGGGTGGAAATATCCCATCCTTAATAAGGCTGAATGTAAGACAGAATGAAACAGAATCAACAGGGCAAATCTTATAGGTTGCAAGCACTGCAGACTCACCCTCCCACTCAGAGCAGGGTAGAATATGCTCTAAGGAAAGGTGGCATCATTGCTTAGGGAATGCCCTTAAATGATCATTGCCATGTAAACCAAGATGGAGATAGTCTGGATGTGTACATGTGCATCTATTTTTCGCCAGCAGACTTCTTATAAAGAATTAACATCTTCATCAAAACTTGCACACTTGAGTCATTTTATAGTAATTTTAACAATAGTTTATGAATGCCTCAGATTTGTTCTTAGACTTAAATCAGATATGATGTTTTAAATACATCAAAGTAAACAACTATGCAACTGTCATATAAACAAATTAGATTAGTGTTATTTCTTTTAAAAAGGTGAGGAAGGGGTCAACAAAATATATCACCGTGTAATTGTCCATTCACCCAGATAATTATATATCAAGGCAGGTCTTCATCAGACTGTGTTTTCAGGCTTTTTCCCTTCTAAATATGTCAAATAATATATTTTTTGACAATTTAATAATCTGGAGGCATATTTTCTCTTTAATTCTAGGTGACAGTAGGTGACCTCTGCAGACTAACTACAGAATAAAAGGCATCCTACACTCAGGAGAGCAACGATGTCTTTATTAACAGACAAAAGCACAGTCTATTGTTAAATTATTTGGGAATAGTGGAAAACTAACTGGGGTGGAGATCAGGAAATTTTAGAAACTCTGCACAGGTTTCTTCTTCCCAGCAAGAGATCCTTATGACAGCTTGTCATGAAAGAAAATGTTCCCGAGTATGATATAAGCATGGCAATGAAATCAGTATCAAAAGTAATATATAGAATTGGGCAAAGTTTTCACATCAAATATTGTACTCCAACAGATTTTTTAATTTTTTTTTGTAAGAACTCAAGAACTACACTATAAAACATATGTGAGTTTAGGCAGAGGAAAAAAGTTAACAATTTAGTTATAAACCTTGTAGACCACAGCATTTTGAGTTCTTCATGAGAACAATAAACTAGATCTAATGTCCTCATTACCTGCTCTGGTTTGCTTCTCAGAGCAGTGTCCTCTACCCTGACCCCAGAGAGAGAAGAACCAAATAGGCTCATAATCCAGGAGGGATATCTGGATTATGGAATAAAGATGAGAAGAATGAGCCATGGCAGTGTTCCTGGTGCAGAAGTGCAGCAGGCTGACATGAGGAAATGTGCAGGGAGGACTATGCCAGTATGGGATAGGAAGTGAGAATTCCCCACAAAACCCTGCTGTCCAGGGCATTTCTCGGCACTCACCTTTCTGCTTTAGGACACACTGTTTTAAATGCTCTAGTTTGCTTATTTCTCTATATTATCCCTGGAAAAACCTTCCTTCTATGTAAGCAAAATGACTGCAGCACAGCAAAAGAAAAGCATAAAAATTCCATTACCTCTGGAAGATGTTTTATTTCTCACTCGTAGTTTCTCTGGAAGTTTGGTGTTTTTAGGAAGTGAAAGAAATCTTTTTGTATTTGCTGCAGCCTGCGTGCAAAGAAAACCAAAACATTTTAAGTCACTGCAGCCTAGTGTTCCTACATAATGCATGTTAAGATACACAGCTGAGGTTTGAACAGGTTTCTGTAGCTAAAGGGCTGGAGAGTAGTTTTGAATTAGCTAATATGTGATCTTTTACTACACACTCAGTGCTGATTGCTGACTGAAGGCTGTGCTAAGGTAAAGACTGAATAATCTCAAGCAGTTTAATCAAATGAAAACCTAGAGAAATGCCCTCTGAGATCAGAGTTAATAAATGCATGGTCTCTAACCTCAGCCTTGCCTGCACAGGCTTTCCTAAGGAAGGCAAATGCCACAAGCATGGCACTTCATGCAGCTTAAAACTTGTTTAAAACTTTTTATTAGTCAGCTGCAAAAATCTGGGTGAGACTGTAGCTTGGACTCAAGAACTAATCTGCATTCTGATCCTGCAAGCACTTTATACATATAAATGACTTTATACAGTTGACTAGTCTCACTGAAGTTGATGAGGAAGTTAGGCACCAGCATGATCATTTACCAGTTCAGGGCATAAAATCCTTGTTTCCCCCAGACTATGATTTAAAGGCTCTGGGAACAGACCACACTTCGTTCTTCTAGAACATGAAAGGTACTTTCCAGGACAAGTTGCTTTTTTTAAAAATTCAAAAGTTTCTCAAGGACATCCTTTCTTACATTTGTTACAAAGATTTTTAAAATCTTTACAGTCTACCAGCTCTCCTATGCTAATACCATTACTTGTGGCAGACCCAAAGGGAACCTGAAAGGAAATTTATTTTCCCTTAGAGATTTTTCCTCTTTGGATTTTTATTATTTTCCTCTTTCTCCTCTTCCCTCTGTGGAGGATTTATCCAAGGATAATTATGCTTAAAATTATAGCCGGTGTGTTTTAAAAAGTTATCAGACATCCTTTTTCTTTCCCTGCCCCAAAAGTCCTGCTGAGTCTCCTCACTATTCCACACAGCAAATAATTTAATTGTATGAAAAAGATAACATATGTAACTGTGGTTAAGAAGAAAAAAAAATCATTCAGGAACAGTCTTCTTGTCATAATTAACACCACAGTAGCTCTGGTAATGATCACCTATGAGACATTATCAGCCTTTTAGAGACATTATTCCAGCCTCCACTGCTGAAGGACAACTGTATCAACGAAGACAACAGTCACTAAACACTCCTGTAGCATGAAAATACATAGTCACAGGATGGCTAATTTCCTTGATACCTGATATGACCCAAAGGATCAATTTCCCTGCCTAATTAGTGTGCTCCATTCCAATATGGTTGGAAATTCACAACTGCCGGATTGCCTCAGAGAGCCAAATATTATCATGCCACAGCAATCCTTGTAAGTAGAAGCAGTTTTCCTAACCAGTGTCAAAATCTGAAGGCCTGACTACATTTTATGAATACTAAAGAGCATACAATATTTTTCAAATGAAGAGCTTGCTCTGACTGATGTGGTCAAAAGTCCTCTTCTATATTTTGGAGCTTATTTGTAAGTAGCTTTTCTATCTCAAAGTCATTTTTAACCTTTAATCATCCACACTTCATCAAAATACTAATAGAGAATACTGATCATGCCTACATTGTGTACAGAGCCTGTCCAGCTTCTCTGAGGTAAAATTATGGCAGCAGATCCCATTCCCATATCACATTCTACAAGACTGAAGCCTTGCTGAAGGTGTCAACACAAATGAAGGGGCTCAGGGGAGCAACTCAAGGTGTGAGTGTGATATTACATGTGCAGTTGTCTTCCAAATTTAGGATTTTTCCCTGCATGTCAGAAGATTGCTTCTTCTGCATGACAGTCAGCTACAAAGAGGTGCTTTCAATAAAAATTACATTTTAAGAAAAAAACCAAACCAAAAAGAAAACTAAACGAAAAAACACCACAAACTGCAAGTACCGGTCTTTCCCTTGACAGGCTGTTTGTTTTCCTCAGGCTCTCCCGAAGGCTGTGCCGGCGACGGATCAGAATTTCTTTGGCCTGCTTCTCACTTGCATCTGCAGCCAGGCTATGTCGGTTGTAGGACATTGTCTGAAATGGAAAAGCAGTGATCACAGCCTGGAAAGCATGATGTCAAATGTGCTGGACTATATGAACAGGGAAAAACAGGCTTTTTGCTTTAATAAGCATCATAAATCCTTGTGAACAAGATCGTATTGCAGATGAGTAAGAAAAAGAACAATAATTATGCCGAGAATGTTTTTATTCATCTGCTTCACAACCACCTGTTTTTTTTTGTTGGTTTTCGTTCATTTTTTTTTAACCTGATGATATTTATAATGAAAGACAAAATGGAAGAAGCTGGCTTAATACTGTGTTTACCCCCACACTGCAGTAGCTTGGTCAGTATGTCAGCGGAGGACGCATATTTGAAAGTGATGAGTCCCCTAGAGGGAAGTCATTTTTACCTCCAGGAAGCCAAAGCTTTCTCAGTTTTTGAATGTTTTCCAAGGGCTCAGGCATTCAAACTGCTTAGCCACAGGAGGACAAATGTCAAATGTCCTTTTGTTTTTGTTTCACTACTTTTCCAGTTTATCTCTGCTCTTAATACAAACAATTTTACAACTGGAGGCAAATAGGAAATCTAATCCCATATCATGAAGTGACCAATATACTGAGACAAGTAGACAATGTTGGGTTGAATTGGTACCTATGATCCTACTTTAATACTGTGGTTGCATCAGAGGTAATAAGACAAAAACATTAAGCCCTATCAATAGTATAAGATCAAGTAAGTACTTACACAAAGGAATGTGAATATGCTACTGTACATATGACAGGATATGGATTCAAGACAACAGAGGCAAATAAGAGCATTATTTGTTATTATATGATAGAGCAGATGTACTAGCTCAAAGATGTGTTAAGAAGATAATCAGTATATTACAAGAGCAGTGGGATATTTATGTAGGCAAAAGTTCATCCTTACTCGGTGTCGTATTTGGTAGAGATTCTTTGTTAATATTTCTCGCATGTTTTCCATTTCAGTGGGAGAAAGGGGCTTTATCTTTCCTTCATGATAGTCACTGTGGCAGAACAAAAAAAAAAGAAGGAAAATAGGGGAGAGGGAGAGAGAGAGAGAGAGGGAGGGAGAGAGAGAGAGAATGTTTTTATTTTTATGGTCAGGAATGACATTTCCTTTGTTAGAGGTGGAAACAACATTTCAGAACAACTATGTAATACATAAAAATGTAACATGTAGAAATGAAATCCTGATTTGATTTGAATCTGGGGTAAGATGTAAAATGTGATAAAAATTACAGTAATTTGTCCGCTGTATTTAGGTACTATTCAAAATGCCCCTCAGGCTTCCCTCGTAGCTGCTCTCAGCAGGCAGGCAGGCGGGCACGTGTTCGAGTCCACCTCCGTTCTACACGGCAGATGGATGTGCCAGTGAGCAGCTGTCCCAGTAAACCGACACACACCGGAAGAGCACAGCACTACACCTGAAGCTACAGGCAAAAGGCTCTTGTTTCACACCCTCTCACTGTTCTGGTGACATTAGGACACAAAGGATCCTAAGTCAAAGTGATTATCCTGCCAACAGCCCGGGCTGTAAAATAAATTGTGTGACCCAGCTGAGCTGCTTGGCTGTGCTGGCGTTGCTTGCTTACCTGAGAGACACTGATGACGGCACCTTGCTTATCATCCCACTCTCTGCCATCTCAATGGCATGCTTGATCTCGAGCTTCTTGTACAGAGAAACAATGCTGGATTTGGGCTGGTTCTCACGGATTAGAAGTCTTCGCAGGTATTTATTGTCAAACTTTTTAAACCTGTGCATGAGGCAAACCAGCCCAACCTGTTAATTTTTACTGTGCATAGTTAAGGAAAGCCAATATATTGCAGTTAATGAAATTTTAAAGGACTTTTTTTTCTGGGAATGTGTTTGTACATGTTAACAACCCAGTGCTGAGTAACCTAAGAAAGGGTCAATTTCAACTTTACTTCAGATAAATAGTCTTAATAGGTTAGATAGGTTAATATGTTAATGGGCAGTCTCCCTAGAAGCAACTTTAAACTTTTAGGTATTCTGGTTTTAGAAAATATTATTTTTAATTCTCTGTTTTTATCAGGACAAAGAGAACATTAAATATTTACTGTAATAACAAATAAAAGGCCAAAATTTGCATCAACTGCTTTTTCTTTGAAATTTTATCCTGCTTTTGTAAAACTTTGGAAGTTGTTCCTTTCTCTAAAGCAACTGCACCCTCTTGGTTGCTTAGTGAAAAAATATTGATTACAGCTGGTGTTGATTTTGTTTGCCAGAAAATATTTTGCCCTCCAAACATTCTGAAATTACTCTTGAATTTGGGTGTGAAGGTCATGAAGAGGTGGGACTCTCCTTAGCTCTGCAATCTTTTCATTAAAGATCTCACACAGACTGGAGGAGAACCAGGCTAAGTAAAGAAAAATTGCGCCCATGTCACGCAGCCTTCAGGAAAGTGTCCTCACTGTGTCACCCCCAAGTCATTTGGAGAGGGCTCTCCTCAGCCATTCCTGCTGGTGCTGTTCTCTCTTTATATAAAACACTTAAATTCTTCTTGGAACAGAGACTAGAGCAGGGCCCATGCTTTGGGTCTAAAGAATTTGGATGTAAAAGGAATTAGATCCAACCTAATGATGATGATGATTCAGCAGATAAAGTAAAAATATGAATTATTCAGATATTGCCAGGGGTAATCCTCTTAACTGATACTAAGTCTTAAGGAATACCATCAAGAGCTGTGGAGCTCCCTACCATTAGGACCTCTCATGTATCTCATGCCAGCTGATACCTTAATCTTTCTAGAAGAAATCCACTAGCTTTTGTATGTTTACTGCTGTCAAATAGGAAACTAACCCATCACTTAACTGCCCTAAGAAATACAGCTTGTAGTACAGCTGGGTGGGAAAAAAGGCTCAGCAGACATTCAGGAAATGCTCTGCAAGAGTCAGAATCATGCACCCTCAGAAGGTACCATCCTTCACCGTGGGATCAGAGGGCTGCCTTTCTTCCCAGCTGGAGATTCTGTTCTACTTGCTTGTGGTTTAGTAAAAGGCATTGTTTTGCTACTTTTCCTTTGAAACCCACATGTTCTAAAAACAACCACATGCTTTTAGGAATAAATGCTGAAAATGAAATTTGATGCCCAACAGCCTTTGTTTGTTGCTGCAGAGCCGCTTCAGCCTCTCCTGTATAACAAAGAGTTTCAGTTCTTACTTATCTCTCCAAAAGTTGTGACCCCAGTGTCCACACACATCTTCAATTCCAGTCTTCACGTGGTCAAAGAACTAAAGGAAAACATTAGTTCATTACATAAACTTATAGACATCACTTGCCTTGTCCTTAGACCTTATTAGTTTCCAACTTGCTTTAAAACAGAAGCATCTAGTCACAACTCGGGAAAATGCTCCAGTCCTACCAAAAGCAGTCCAAACCAAGCTCAAAGACAAAATCTATTTCTTTCCCCCTGAATCTTCCTTAGCTCACAGCCACAATAGGACAGAAGTTAGTTGCTAATTTCCTCAATGTCAATCTTGCTCAGCTCCTGCCTGAAACTAAAGGTTCTTCCCCGATTTTCACTTACTTGATATACCCTAACCACTTACTGCTATGCCTGGAAGTTCCCCAGGCCTGCCAGTAAGGCAAGTATGACTTTGTGGAGAAGAGAATCTCAGCAGACAGAAGCTCCCTACATCAGCACCAGCCCCTCAGGATGCACAGACAGAAACTGAGAGCCAGCATTAGGTCCTGAGATCCTATTTTAGGAATTTGTTTCATCTTAAAGCATCCTGTCTGCCTAATATTAGAAACACACACTTCCTGGGTCTATTATCAATTAGGAAAAACTGAATCAGCTCAGCTAAGGTCTCACTTGATCCCAGAGGCAGCATGTTTGCTTTTAATTCAGGAACCATTGTAGGGGTCTCTCAGTCTCAGGGAAAAACCCTGGTAGAATGTCCAAAGGATAAGCTCTAAAAGGACAGATTTTAGATGCCTAGATTGGCTTCTTTCCCAAATGTGGCCCTTACTATTCCTCCCTTTTGAAATTTCAAACCACTTGCCTCAGGTACGCTGCAAGGAGAAATACATTCAAGAAGATGCATGCCTAATAACCTGCAACAATTGGAGACACACGTGTACCAAACATATATCCATAAAAAGGCTGATGATGTAAGAGTTTAGTAAGTTTAAGAGTGTGTTTAAGACAAGTTTGCATTTGTTTAATTAGATTAAATCAAATGCAGTATAATGTAATTAAATAAAGCCAAAGGTTTCCTGATGTAGCTACATTATAAAATAACATGTATCTCGTGTGTGAAATAAACTACAGAAAGTTAATTTACTTCTAGATCTCAACAATTAAGAAAGTGAGAGATCCCAAAATAAGTAACAAAATATGTAACAATCATTTCTGTAACTGCCAAAAATTAAATATACACTTTACAATTGTTGTGCTTATAACAGCCATCAAAAAGAAATCTAGTACACCCTCTCCATAATACTGATGCTGAAAGCTTGTCTGTCTGAACATGACTAGGAATTTCATCTATACAAGGGTTTCACCTATGATACTGAAGCTGCAACATACCCTGTTATAAATCTCTTCACTGACAGCAGGCTGCTTTTTGTTTGACCTTTTGACATCAAGAAACTCCACGAGTGGGCGAATTGTTATTCCCTGTGAAGAAAAATAGAACACAATAATTACAAAAGGGAATTAATTCTTTTGATTAAGGCTTTGTACTTGGCTATGAAGTCCTTGTCAATTCAGACTCCATTAATGCAACAGGAGGAAGAAAGGGGCACCCTAGAACTGAGAGCTCCAAGAGGGTCAACCTAACAGAAACTCTCAGGAATACATCACCTATCCCATCCATAGTAATTTTAAACTTTTTTTTTCAGTTTTGTTACGTGTTAGTAAAACATGAATTAATAAACTGATTACCAATTTCAAAATGAACATGTAAAGTACTCCTTTTTAGTACTTACATCCAAAATAGGTATTCAAAGATATGCAAGCAGTACTATTATGGATATCTAAGATCATGAAACCATGGTTTTTTGTAAATATGTATCCTTGCCTGACCATTCTCAGAGAAAGAACAAAAAGTTTTGGCTATTCCCTGAATGATATAATGGTTTTCAACAAATATTTGTGGAAGAATTAAGATAATTTGTTTACTTGTACAGACACATTGGCACAGGGGAGAGGAATGAATCTCCTGTAGTGTTGAAATCAGTCCCTACTATCCCAGACACCCAGGTCACATTTCTTTTCGCAAATGAATCAGGCTTTATTTTAAAAGTAGTTAGGTTTCTTTGCCCCATTGCTCATAGTGGAACACTCATCTTGAATCTTATTGTTCTGATAATTAGTAAGCTGCTTCTTAATTGCATCATGGTCACTGTGTACCACTTTGTTCTTGTGCCAACATTTGTCTTTTTAGTTTAAACAGTGTTCACTCCCTCATATAAACAGTAATTATATTCCCTCTTCTCCTTCATCTTGCTAAGGCCAAGGAATCCTGTTGTCCTTTCCCATGACAGGCTTACCAGTCCCCTGATCACTCCAGAATGTGCCACTATGATCTAATAGAAGTACCTGTCTCAGGTATTGTGTCCCAAGATCACATTTGCCTTTCTTCTGTCCCCACTGTATCATTGACTTAAAATCTATCCAATTACCAACTAGTACACCTGCATCTTTTTCCCTTTCTATTTTTTCCAAATCAAAGAAAAATTCCTAGTAAGAAAGTCCTCGCAAGAACACATTTGCACACATTACTGCTCAATCTCATTCTGTTCCTTTCATATTGGCCCTCCCTCAGTTCTTTCTGCAGGATACTCTATCTCACTGTCACCCTGAGAACACTTTTCAAAATCTGTCATCCAGAAACATCAGCAGCAAAAACTCCTACATCTATGTGCCATGGTCAGTTAACAAGAGTATTAACTTATCCTTGAGGAATTCCTTTAATAATATCTCATCAGCCTATTATCTGGCCAGGGTGGTTGAACACTTGAGCAGGTGCCCAGAGAGGCTGGGGTATCTCCATCCATCAATATATTCAGAACTCAGCTTGACATGGCCCTGAGGAACATGATCTAACTTGAAGGTTGCCTTGCTTTGAGCACAGGGTTGGACTAGAGACGCCCAGGGATCCTCTCTGACCCAAAGGACAATTTGCTTCTATTTCCATTTAAAGGAGGAACTGTGAGCTCCTTCCTAATTCATTTTACAATCATCCTAATGCCAATGTAAACCTCAGTTTAATGAGTAGTTACACTAACAATCTCCTCTGTAGCCCCCTCCCCAAAGATTTTACAAGAGTCCAGTTAAATGAGATTACTCTAGAAAATAAACTGCCTTATGAAAGAATGATACCAGGTTTTTCTTTGATAAATCATGTTGCATCTCACAGCACATACCATTTAGCTCCATATTTTAAATTATTCTGCCCTTCAAAATTAGTTTTCACAGCAAGGATGAGCACAGATGCTTGCTTCCCACAGCAACGTTTTCCATGCAAAAGGCAGAGTAACAAAATTCTATTTTGTTTTTTCCACAGACCTGAGATTTCATTAATAGCCACTCACATTTCTCTCACTGCTCTGGATAATGACCAGGCTGACATGTTTATCTGATGGGCTTGGCCTCCTCTACATTTTGCAGGTTTCAGTCTCTTGCTCACCCTTGACGAGGCCTCCACGGCCAGGTGGTCATCAGAGACAAGTTCTTCATGTCCTAACACACACCTGGTGCTTTTTTAGGGCTGTCCAGCTGGTTTGCAGCATCACTTCCTAACACCCAGATTCCAGTTCACCCATCTGGGACCTCAGTGTCTTTAGCTCACTGTGCACTAGGTCCAACACTGAACTTCTGGGTGAACACACAAATTTAAACATTCTAGAAAAAGGAATTAG
This sequence comes from Serinus canaria, assembly GCF_022539315.1. NCBI lineage: Eukaryota > Metazoa > Chordata > Aves > Passeriformes > Fringillidae > Serinus > Serinus canaria. The sequence continues at coordinate 85,361,361 of NC_066313.1, read as the reverse complement.
TGCTGAAGCTGTGCCCAGATTATCTTTTGTCTCTACTCCAACCTCACTAGACTCAAATTCTTAGTACTACTTACAAGTTAGCATAAGTACTTGATATGTGGCATACTCTTGCTACCTGCCTGTGGTATGCACAGCATTTTTTCTACTATGACTATGGCAAGTACCTTCAAGTACGTTCCTTACAGTAATTAAGTTAGAAAATTTCATTTTCTACCTATTAGAGCTACTTATTTGCAACATGTCTGAGAAAGAAGAAGTTCAGGAGAAGAAAGGTACTACCTGAATGAAAACAGTGAAGAATATCACCACGATAACAGCAGTGATGAACAATTTCTTCCTGGGAAACACAGCAGGAGGAAGCAGAAACACAAGTGAAAAACAAATTGCTCCTCGGAGACCTCCATAGGCAATAATAAATTGGTCCTTGAAAGTGAGAGGTATTGTCCGGAATACATTAATGATCTGAGTCAGAACAAAAACACCTGAGGGAAAAAAACAGAAATACAGGGAGGAGGGGAAAAAAAGGGAACTTCAGAACTAGCCCATGATGCTAATATTTGTTTAAAAACACCTCTATTTGCTTCATACCTTTTATTTGCTTCTTCAATATATATTATTGAAGAAATGAAACATTACTTAGCAGCTTGAAATACCATAATAATAAATTAAAAAGCCTTAGGAACATAATTTTGAACATATTTAGTGAGCTAAACACCTCCAGTCAGCTGGATTTAGGACCTGAAGCAGCTAATAGATCTCCACAAGACAGCTACCTGCTAGACTACACCTCTAAAACAGCAATAATTCTCTATGTCAGTATAGACCAAGACTCCTAATTGCTTTTTCACTGCATTTGAGGGGATTTTGAAAACTGGCTTGTCTCCACCATCAATCTGTGCTTTGAACCCTGAAAATTCCTGTTCACTCAATTTTACTCACACAGACATGAAGGATGCAGGACTGGGGATGGGGGGGACAAGACACCCGTGCATGCTGGTGTACCTTGGGAAAAGGTTCCAGGTGTGTGGCGGCAGACTAGAGTAAAGGAATAAAGGCAGGTGAAGGGAGCAAGCACAGGGGGCAAGAGCTGGGTGGCAGTCAGGGTGTTTGGCTGCTTTCCAGCATGAAGTATGGATTGTGGGGTTGCAGGTGCAGTAGGAAAATAGTCCAGGTTTCTGCTCTGGAAGGAGACTTGGGAGCTGGATTAGAGCACGACACACCTTTACACATGCAGGGACTGAATCATGAGAGATGAAGCTGGGGAGAGGAGCAGATTTAAGACCTATCAGCCTGCCCTGCACTTAGCTCTCTGGGTAAAAGAAAAAGAGCTAGTACTGTAAATTCAGGAGGGATCAGTTTCTTGCAGGAGTTTTTCTTTACACTTCAATTACAGCGTTTCCTGGTTTGATACTATTCTTGTCAATGCCTGTGAGAATCCCAAAGCTAGTAAACATATATTAAAAACAAAACCAAAAACAAAGGAAAAATCCCACAAACAAACAAACAAACAAATAAACATCCCCCTCAACCTCTTTAATTCCTGAATGACTGCTAATTTCTTTTACCAAAATTTGCTTATTTGTAAATAAATGTTTACTTAAATACATGTATTGTGATTAACAAGCAGACTGCCTCTCACTTTAGGTAAGCAGGATCAGGGCAAAACTGATTTTTAGGTTCCATTTTAGGGAAAGGTGGAAGCTGACCCTGTGATATAGGGCATGTTACTAATACAAAACCCATTCCACAAACTGATGGGTCTCTTTCTAGTTTTTGGCATTTTCTACTTGACAAGAGATAAAATATTTCACTTGCAAAGAATACTGACTCATAGTCAGAGACTTGCTTACCCAGTGCCCTCCAGATTAAACAGAAGAGGAGGGTGAAGCTAACAAAGGCCCAGTTCCACTCATGGTTCTTCCCAACTGTAGACACACCCATGAAGATGAAGATTAAAGTCTCACTGACACTGCTCAGCATCTTCATGAAATATTTTATCGTTGTGTAGGATTTCTGAGAAACATTTTCCTCCACATATTTATTCATGGTCATGGCACAAGCTGTAATCCTGGAAGGCAAATATTATTCCATATTTCATTGGCTTTTTTTTTTTTTATCCTCTCTTATATCTACATAATATTATTCATTTTCCATAGTTCTCCTTAAAGTGCAAAGCATAACTTATTCCATAGCCAATCTCAAATTTATAGGCTTGGTGAACCTACAATTTTGGGCACATTTTTTTTTTTTTCCTGCAATGGGAAGTTTTCTGAGAAGACATCAGAAATGATGCAGAGTTTTTTCACATACTAAATGCACGTGATCTGTGCAGGGGTCACTCCAACTGTTTTGAAAGGGGCAGAGATGAGGAGAGACAGGGCCAGCCTTGGAAAACAGGAGTTGCTGCACCTCTTGTTGCTGAGGTTGATGTTGCTGACATCAGAGAGGGTGGGAACTGCATATCCTGGGGCAGGGCAGGACTTCCCTCCTTCCCTACCAGCAGCTGTCCAACCTCAATGGAAGTGACAGTAGCCAGCTCCTCTTTCCAAGCAAAGTAAGCAGCAAGGCTGCAGACAATCTGTCATCCTTCACCAGTTTAGGTCTGCTCTGCCTGCAAATAGGGCTGAATAGGAGAAAAACACCAGCAGAAATCACACTGGTGCTGCTGCACATTTAAAGCATCTAAAAATGAATGAAATGGGCATTTCAGCTGATACATGATAGAGAAGAAAGGGCTTACTGTAAATGCATCCACAAGTCTATTTTCTGTGTTAGCAAACAGAGTTTGTTAATCCTTGGGAAAAGCAAAGAATGACACTACTGGTTGTACATCACCTGCTCAGTGTGGCTGTCCACAGTACAGGGATGGCTGAGGACCACCCAGCTACACATTTACAAGTTTAAGGGTAGTTAGCAGAGCTGGCTGGAGGATAACTCCAAGGTGGTGTCTCAGTAGGGAAGACAGTCTGAGCTGACTAATAATTATCAGGGAGGACAACTAAGGCAAGAGACATTGTGAAACAGCTGTCGTTCCTGGTTCTACTGTCTAGGACAACAACATCTGCTCTGATTTCCCAGTGAAAATCATTATACATATCCATGTATGGGTTCTCAGTCAAACCCATCAAAGTTTGTGCTAAAATGTTTCAGCACACTAAATCTAAACAAAGAAAGATGTATGTACATTTACATGTCATTCTGAATACAGCCAACTTGTCTAGGGTTATTTATGCCAGTTACACCAGGTTTTCAGATATAAGTATTTGCTAACATAGGGGATATTTGTTCATGCTGAAATCTCTACACTTCTCTCTCTCATGGAGCGGAGGGTAGGTTTGCTAGCATCTCTGAAAGTTTCTCTTGAAATCTCCTAAGTCTTGTGGAGATTTCACTGCAGAAACTTTTCTGCTAAACATGTCCTTCCTCTAAGCCAAGAGCCTCATCTCTGAACCACTCTGAACCCAACATCTCTCAATGTGAATGTAAACACAAAGGCAGACTGGGGCAGAGCTCAGAAAAAACTCACTGACATTTTGAAAATACATGCCTGGGTTCTTTCTTCTAAGTAAGGGATTTTAAAAACTTTTTGCAAAATGGGAGGAATCCCAGAAGCAGCAGTAACTTCAAAAGGACCTCCATACAGTGAACTTTGTATTTTGCAAGAGGGAGTCTGTAGCAGCAGCTCAGGTTGTAGTCACTGGCAGACTCTGAACACATTGATTAAAATTAGTTTTCTCCAGAAGTTTCATTTTCTTACATGGAAACACATCTACATCCCCAAAGAGGCTGGGCAACAATAATTCTGAAGGACAAGTCTGGGAGAACATGTGGACACTGGGAGAGGACGCAGTGTACTCTGTTAACCTCTTCCAAGCAGCAGAGACCTTGAATATATATCAAAGTGAAGAAAACCCAAGGAAGAGGATGTGATATGGGGACAGATGCAGTCTGATGGGGCAGATAGTGGCTTACAACTACAGGCAGAACAGTGCACCTACCCTGCCCTTCACCCTGCACTTCTGCCCACCTACACTTGGTGATGGACAAGGATCTAGTCAGCACAAAATAAAATGCCTTTTGACATGGAAAGCTCCATCCCTGAGCAAAGTCCAAGTCTAAGAAGGATGAAAGCCTCACTAAGACTATCCCAGACCCCCATCTATATTTAGCACTGATATAATTGTCAGCCCTCCCCTCACTGTCAGCTGATTTCACCACAGTCCTGAAATATCCTGTGTGGTAGCATACTGCCTGGGAAGCAGAGCTCATTCTGACTACACAGGGTCCACTGTGGAAGATATAATGTAGTTAAGGTAACATTTCTAGATTGAGCACATGGTTAGGATAACAGAGGTGCCAGTACTGACAAACTGATGCTTTCACAGCTTTCCTTCTTGTTCTGATCTTACACTTGCTCAGACAGGGGACTTACAGCAGATCCCACATCATGTGCCTGAGCAAGAAAGTGGGAGAGGACCTGGCACACACATAGATTTTGTCCTGACAAGAAGCAGTAACTTGGTCAGGACATGCACTCAAGCCCAGAAGCCTTCAAACACTCCCAGGTTCCTCAGTTTGTACATTGTTCTGATGATCAACCACAAAAGTACATGCACAAATCTTCTCAAATCCACTTAACACTTCGACCTGCCAAAAGCCTCCTACTCAGTGGCAAACCAGCTCTTCACTGCACTTCCACAGCTACAAAGATGTCAGGCTATGCCTGGGTTGTGACAGCTCTCCTGTGTGTACACTGCTTATCTGCACAAGTGTAACCAGTCTGGTGCAGCCTGGCTACTCCAGCCGATGGCACTCAGTGGAGCTGGCAAGTGCAGGGGCAGCAAATGCAAAAGAGCAAGAAGGCAGTGGGTGGGCTGGAAAACAGCCATTTCTGGGCCCACAGGCATTTAGAGTCCCAAAGCAGCAGCTTAGTGCCCTGCAGCATTAGGACTGTCAGGTCTGCATCAAAGGCACAACAAAACACACAGTACTGTTTATTACCTTCTTAAAATAAAACGTTTTCATGATTATAGTAATTTAGGAAAGCCCTGCAGCATGGGGAGCAGGGAATCGCTCTCTGGGCATGGTTTGTTTTTGGAACCTGAGGTAATGGAGACACTGTAAATGGATGTCTGATAAGAATCTGTCACCAGATTAATCAGAATCCTTGCAAGCTGTAACTTAAAACACCTACCATGCTTACCCAGTAGAATTTAAAGGGACAACACTCTTATTTTCAGTCACATCTTGCATTCATTCAATTAGTGTCAAGCAACTGAGGAGTCGGTTCAATGCTACAAGGAATAGAGCTGCACATGATTTGTTACTCTTCAGATAAGTAATATCCCACACCTAATCACTGCTTACTTGGAATCAAGTATCTATTTAGAGTATTTATTTATATGAGAAAAAAGTGTTGAAGTCTACTCCAGTTGAAAATTGTGTGGGGATATAGTGTTAAAATTTAATATAAAATCAATGTCTTTATGCAAGATTTTATATACATTATTATAATAATTTCTTCATAAACTAAATTTTTACTGTCACAATAATCAAAGCCAAAGCTTAGATGTGTTTTATTTTACATTTTTTACCCACATACATTAATTCTGGATTCCAATTCTGTGACCTGAGTGGTTGCCTTGCTCCAGAAGGGGAAGGAAGGCACTTCATGGCAATTAACCTGCAACATTCTGTACTTCTGAAGAATAAAAGTCTCACTGTATAAACAGTACAGTTTCTGTCAGGACTGCAATAAACTAGGCCACTGGGTTCAATCCTCAAGTTTCCTTGACCTACTAAATTTACAGTAGTTTCAATGTTTGCTCCTTTCAGCCTGCTAATTCATTGTTGCAAAAAAAAAAAAAAAAAAAAAAAGTAAAGTAAAGAAAAGAAAAGAAAAAAAAACCTATATTAAAAGTTCTGCTGCTTCACAGCCTCTATAAGAAATCAGTAAGCAGAAAATGCAGCATGGAAGCAAGTGAACAAAGTTCAGAAGCAGATCTGTATGTTTTACAGCTGTGATCCTCATTCATGCCCAGCTCTAGTTACAGGAGAAACTCTTTCCTCTCCTCCTGAAGAGATTTTCTCCCTGCAGCTCCCAGGGACATGGTTCAGTCCCTTCACTGTTGCAGCCAGGTAACCTGGTGCAGGGGTTACACACGGACATTTCAAGAATCGTTTATCCTCAGAATGAGTACACAAACTTATCAGAAAAGGGACAAGTGCCTTTCATTCCCTTCTATTCCTCTGCCAGTGAATTCCTACTTGCCCAGGAATGAGGCAATCCAAGTATCTTATTTATTTGGTAACACTGTACGTTCCTGCTCATGTCCTTCCCCTAAAGTATGGTACAGCATGTAACCACAAGGTCTCACTGAGTATCTTTATAAACCTGGTTATGAAAGAAGTGGGAATCAGTAGTTTAACAGGCTCATGTGGATATTGGTGAAAAAGGGGAGACCAGGCAGTTATCCTTCATAGGCTGAACTGTAAATGACCAAAGAAGCAAATAATACATAAACAATGTCTCAGTTGTAAGGGACATTCCAAGGTCATTTGTTCCAACCACCTGCTCAAAGGAGGGCTGACTTTTAAATCAGACCCAAGCAATCCTTACATGAGGCAGTCGCTGCAAAAAGCGACAGGGAACTCTGTTTAACACTGGTGTGTGTTTTTGCACTGTGACACAGAGCAAATTACTTTCTGTAGTTCAAAGGCCAAAGAAATGTGACAAGAACAGGGCAGATTTACTCCAAGGGGATGCAGAGATTGCAGGAGCTCCAAGGCTGTCAGCAGCACTGCTGGGAGGAGACAAGCTTTATGGCTTACAGCAGCTGAGACCCTTCATGGCAGAGAAGCCCTTTTGTCTCAGCTGGGGTGTTACTGCTGTACACAGTTCTGTCAGCTATTACAAAGTATGTTTAGAGACAAAAACAGACAGAACATTTTAAAGATAACTCATTTTCTACTGTGCTGTTTGAGGGTGAAAATACTTTGTGTTTCCTCTTCTGTTCTGCACCCATTCAGGGGCCACTGCACAAATGAAAATGAACATATTCTTAGTGCTGTGGGAAGCACTGGTGTGCTGGTGGCAGGCACTGGTATGTGGTGGGTCCAGCAGACCCACCGTGCCCCATCCATCGTGTCCTGGATGCAGCAGGTCCAAATCAGTATTTTCATAAACACTGCCTCAATTTTTTCCATGTACAGTTTAGCCACATGTTTTTGGTTTAGAAACCCTTTAAGCATTTGATCATAGGATGTCAAGGACATTTGGCTTTAGAGGTGGAGGAAACTAGAAACCACACAACCGCTATGAATAGAAGCTATGGAAAGAGATGGCGCATTTATGAACTCGGTCAAAGTGGATGCAATATGTTGCTTTATTTAGGCTCATATCAGAGAAAGAAACCCATGTAATCTTTAGCTCTTTACTTACATTAAAGTTCTAACCCTTGTTATTTCATGGCATATTCCTATTTTTATACTACTGAAATCATCACCCATAAGTTTCCCTGCAAATTGCTTCCCATCCCCAGAAAACCTTATACTGGCATGACTATGACAGTAAACCTATCTTCACTTGCCTAAAAGATAATAATCAGGTGAGGTATTATCGAGTATTAGTGACACTCAGCAGTAACATCTGAGCTTACACAAAAAGCTCTGCTCCTCATGCCTGACTCATATTTGCCACTAGAACAATAAAAAAATTATTAAAGAAAGTTGACTTTAAAAATATTACTTGGAACCAGAGCAAAATATTTAATTATATCAAATGTCATTAAGGCTCTTTTAAATGTTGAAGTTCTTTCAGTATAAACAGAGTGAAGAGAGAGGCTGTGCTCTTTTTTTACTGAAGACGAGGAGTGAAAAATGAGTAGTGAAAATATTTGAATCTGTTGGAAGTGGGAAGAAAAATATTATTTTATACATAATGATGTATACAGAGAACATTGTAACACACAGGCACATGTATCAAGATACTAAACTACAGGATTATATTACCACTGGACTGCAAATTTTACATTCACCCACTCCTTACTGTGCCTGTAATCCAGCAGAAGTTTGCCTTAATGTATACATTGTCTTCGTTGAATGGTATTTACTGGCTGCTCACATGACTAACTGTTGAACACAGTTTCACAATATATTGGCATCTGTGAAAGTGAAGGCAGCTCCTGAAGTTCCCTGCTACCTCTGCCAACTCCCTCCCTGCCACCATTGCCCCTACATCACCGCGGGCCACTCCTCACCCATGCCCTTATGAATAGTTGAAGGGTCACATGAGGACACAGGTCACCAAAGTGACCTGGGTTAAAAATAAGCCCACTGAAAATACAAGTGAATATTTTTAACTTGGAACATTTCAAAGATACAGCCCATGATGTGGTGCCATGAGCAGTTTTAGTGACACAGCTGGTGTGGTGGCAAGCTGAGAAGACGGGGCGGAAGCGGGAGGGAAGAGGCCGGAAATCCTCAAGCCAGCAACTGTGCCATGCACTGTGGAGCAATGCCACATGGCAGGGTTTGCAAAAGCTGATCCTCTCCAATTCCCTTTGGCATTCTTACTTGGATGCTACGATTACTGAAGTTTGTGGTACTTACGCCATGATGCCCGAGAGATGAAACATTTCGGCTGTTATGTATGACAAGTAACTGTACAGGAAGACAAAGAGTGGCTCAATCACTCGGATTTTATGGGTGAAACGGGTGGTAAAGGCTGCTACAAATCCCAAAAGGATTCCAATCAATACTCCACCGATCCCCACTATAAAGAAGTTAGCAATCCCAGCGAATATGTCAATAACCTTAATTGTGCGCATCTGGCAGAAAGACTTGAACAAATTGTACAGGACCTATGAGGAAAAAGAAAGCACATTATCTTTTTGAACTATTCTTAATTTCCCTTCATGCCATTATGTTCCTCTGCTTAAATGCTGAACTTTGAATTTCTCTATCTACATTGAATTTCTCTATCTACCTTGAATTTCTCTATCTACCTTGTTTTTTAGATACGCTGTTATTTATATCTGGCATATTATTTGTCATCCATATATACCAGGGAGATACAAAAGACAGATAAATATAATTACTCCCATTTTTGCAAATAGGACAGATTTCTTCACCCATGCCACTCTGGAGGCCAGGAGCATAATTCTATCTAATTATTCTTTAAAATTATTTATTTACAGAGCTCCTAATGTACATTTTAGATTTTCCCCAGACTAAAAGAAATAAAACAGAAGGAGAAAAAAACCCAGTTTCATAACCAGTGAAAAATCAGGTTATTTTCAAATCTGTTTGATCTACATGACACTGAGAGGTAGAGTACTGAACTAGACCACAGATTCATCTAAATTGCTGGGGTAGGAGGGGTTGTAGAGGCAGCTGGGGATGGACAGTGACCACCTCAAGGAGTAAAAGAAACATTCATTAAGCCAAATGCTCTTTCTCAAAATTCTTGACCATTAGGAATCCAGTGGTTTAAAGACTGTTCAAAATATTGAGTATTTATAGAGATTTGGATTTCGTTGCCATTAAAATACCTGTTCCCATGTGTTTGCCCAGTTTATTTTTCAAAGCATTTACAACCATCCTCCAAAACAAACCAGGTCAATGGGATGATCACATTTTCTTAGCCAAAGACCCTTTTGTTTTATACAGGAAACAGAACAATCTAAAGACCACATTTCTCTAATCCAGTGTTTTAGTTTCTCCAAAAGAGAAATCAATGGAATCAGTTAATCTTAAAAAAACTTTAGAGGGTTGCCCCATCTGCAGATCCACTTGGGAGATTTAACCATTCTCTGGTGTTGCATGTTTGCTCCCAGCCCTGCGGTGCCAGGGTGGCTACACCATCCTCTTGTTCAGAGCTAAGTTTGGTCACAGGCACCTGCTCCTACCACAGTGGGTTCACAGACTAAGCCAGTGAAGAGCAGTCATCTTAGACAGCTTGCAGGAGTTAAATCTCTGCTTTCTTTCTAGACTTCTTAGTGCACCAAACAGGTTTCTCTATCAGGAATGCTATTTGAGATCACAATGTTTTATCAGTACTTGCATTGTGCCAACAAAGTAGGTGTTTGAGTAGTGGCTGTGGAAGGATTTTTCATGTTTGCAGTCTTGTTCTCTCTCACAGGACAGAAAATAAGCTGTTCAGCCCTTCTTAGTCAAAACTGGGTAAATTTTACAGAACTGAAAGTTTAATGTGAAGGCATGGCTTATTATGGCTCCTTTGGGCTAAGTGAAAGTAAAGAAATGAAACAGAAAAGAGAAAATATATTCCAGAGCAAGCATGAAAGTAGAAGGTTAAATCAAACCTAGAATGGTCACCAATAATTTTCATTACAAAGCAGCAAATACAATAAGAGCAAGATCATGAACTATTTATTAGATAACAACGATGCTCTCAGGATGAGCATCCTTGGGAGAAGTGTCCTTTTTCATCTGCACAAACCCCTTGCTGCTCTGAGGCAGACTCCCAGCCTTTTTTCCCCATTCCTTGTTACCATGTACTGTGCAGGACAGGAAAGCAATTCATAGGCTCCACAGTTTTTCCACCTGTTTTGATTTGTAGACTTTATGGATTTGCATGGAGAGAAGTATACCAGAAATAAACCTACTGACAGTAGGAGTGCCTTTGCTGGTCACTTTACACATTACTATCATTCCACAGACTCCCAGGACTCCATTAATCAGAGTCTGAAGAATACTGTTAACTTGTGTTTTGTGCAAAGAGTTCCCCTGGGTCACTTGTTGAAACTTGGGATGATCTCAGAGTTGTGTGTTTCTCTAAGACACCTACAGAATTTGATCTGGCAGAATACTCTCTAGGTACATATTAGGGAAGCTGATTATTTTTTTTAATTGGCATTTTAAATAGTATGTTTTAGATTTTAAAAAGTAACTATATAAATATATACAAGGCTAGTTTCTAAAGGTTCTTTACAAGGTTCCTGTAAAGAAGCAGAGAATTCTGATCTATCCATGCCTTTCCATAATGTCACTTCCCAGCAAAGTATTCACCCTGCAAACAGAATGAAGCCTGCTGCTCCACATGGAGACATCCTCATGAATGTCAAGTCTAATGCCATAAATTATTTGAAAGTAGAAAAGCCATTTTCTCCTTTGTACCTCAGCCATGGTTAAAGCAGCAGCTACAACTATGAAATGTCATTAACAGGATTTTAACCTCATTCCTATTGGTTTGATTTACACTGTTGCAAATGAGATCAAAATCAGGTTCACTTCCCTTTACTCTACAGCAGTTCAGTTTTACTGATCTTTCTCTACACTTCCAGGTGCATCAAACACCAACTCTGGTCATATTTTTAATGCATCTCATGTGATAACAGGGATTTTTTGAAGTTCAAGATTTTCATTTACTTAATAGCCTTCATCTGAACTCACTGAAGGTCACACCAAGCAATATTAGTCACTGATCACTTTTTAATCTTGTCTCAGAGTATCTCTGAAACACTAATTGCTTATTTTCATCTGTTTTGAGTTATTAAGTTTTTAATTCTAAAATTACTTTGGAGCACTCTGAAATAATGCTGTCAGCAGATGCAGAGTACAAAGTACTGCTGTAATGTTTTCTAACATGGGAATAATATTACTATAATGACACTGGCTCCTTCTTTCTGATTTTAAACCCAGAACTGGAGTTTGAACTGCTAACACTCAGCTGTGATCTTATCATTTATTATCACCTTGCTCGTTATGTCTGACTCAGTTTCTTGGTAAAGCACTAACTCTGATCAAGAACCCAATTGTCAAACAATGTCCTCTGTCAAATTCAAGTTCCAAAATTCCACCAGTGGGGGAAAAAGAGCATTCAAAAGCACAGATATATTGCAAAAAATATTATGCATGGAAGACAACCTGAAAAATGCAGCAGAAATACTCCTGAGAAAACACACCTTTCTTTGTATACAAAATGAAGGTGTGGGAGCATGTTCTCTGGAAAGGAAAGCATAGATGACACTGCTCTTCTAGTAAAAGCACATTTAATAAAGCCCCTGTGTTTTCCACTGCCTATCTGCATAGCCCCTGGTTTTTTGATATTGCAGTGGTCATAGGAATTAGGCAGCTTCCATGGATGGCCAACCTGCATTCAACTCCCTTCCTACTTCATCCCCACATCCCACTGCAGGCCCCTGCCAGGGCAGCTGGGACTCAAGGGCTCCAGAGATGAAAGCTGAAAGGTTCTGAGCTCTGCTGGACGCTGGTCTTGTCAGCTCCCCATAAAACAGGGACAGAGGAAGGGAGAGTACAAAGCACCACCTCCTCCAAGCCCAGGGCTGAGTAGCCTGGCAAGGGCTGCTCCAGCAGCATCTGCTGTGGGCAGGGAAGGTAAGGTCCTCTAAGGACAGCCCCAGGAATCTGTGTGACAGCCCGGGTCACATTTTAGGTATAATCACATGATTGCAGGTGTGCAAAAACAGAACAAGGAACCATTAGCAGACCAATTCTGTGCATGTGGAAACAACTTGATCTCTGTCCAAGTGCTACCTTTAAGCGATAGGAAGTAAGACCAAAGGTACTCTACATTCCTTTCACTCCTTCATAAATATATGTAAGGCCATAAGTGCATTACTGGACTGTCCCTACAGACTCCTCAGGTTATTCTTCCCTCTGTTAGGGCATCTGGGAGGCAGGCCATAGGGAAACCTCCAGAGAAGACCATAATGGTGTCTACAGAAAAGTTACACATTAAACTGCCATGCCAGCCCCTATAAAAATGGTGGTTTAGAGAAATTTGCCTTTGGGAAGTAGCACATATGAATATGCCAGTGATCAGGATGCAGAGTTTTCCTAGCAAATCATGCTGTATTAACTGCTGCCTCAAGTGGCTGGCTTTCATTGAAAAAAGTGATTTTGTTTGGAAAAACCCACTAAACAACAAGTTTCAAATAAGCAGATCCTTTCCCCCCCAAAAAAATTGTATGAATACACATTCATTGCACAAGGGGCCATTAGAGGGACAAGACACAGACCCAGCCATGGCTGAACTGCTAAGCCTTTTGAAACTCAGTATCTACACCCATTTATTTACAGGACTGGCTTAAAGTACCAGTTTAGCACTGGTAGGCATCTCCAACTGTAAGATAATGAGAAAAACTAGGTTTTAAGGCAAGCCTATAAGAGGAGATGTGATTCAGCTGACTGGATAGCAACAGATTCAGGTAAAGCATGCAGTCTAAGTGAAGAAATAATACAGTGTTCCCACAGACACACAAGAATTTATCAATACCAAGGCTCAAAATAAATTATGACATATACATGTGTTAAGCCGGTGAGGGAAAGCCCATGACAAGGAAAAAATAGGTAAGGCAAAGTCCAAGAGAAGGGGAAAACAGGACAATTTTGCATAGAATGGGACTAGAATAAGAAGCCAGGGACAGAAACAGGAAAGTGCAGACCCAATTCATTAATCTTTCTGATCCTTCCAGCAAATGAAAACTATGCTTCTATGTGTCAGAAAGCATGCTAGGACATGGTTGGCATGGGCAGGATTTCAAGGCATGGATAAATGGGAGCAATGACTCAGTGTCATCAGGTACAAATGAGGGACACTGAGGGGGGATAATGGAATTTGCAGATTGCTGTCCTCAGGTCAGCACCACAACCCCAATTCAGCTAGTTAATGATTAGAAATTACTGCCTCCAGGTGGCTGTCTTATCTCATCTGTAGCCTGGGATACATGTATTGGTGGTTTCAGGGCAGTTCCAAGTGGATGGGCATATGCAAGAAGTTAACCTCAGCAAGGTCCTGTGCCATCTCCATGATTTGCCATCCTCCCCATTAACACACTGTGACACCCCTGGCCCTTTGCCCTTCCTGTCCAACAGCATTTCTGCAGGTGAGGAAAATCTAGTTTCAGATTACAGAAGTAATAGAATTGCAAAGATACCGAAACTGGAGTGATCAGTAGTAAAATCCCTACACTAAATATGCTACCATTACTCTCAAGTAGTAAGACTGCTATGATTTCTAAATCTAAAGTCTAAAGAATTGGACACACTAGCACTTCTTGACTTCCATCTAGTAGCAAATTGTAATAACCAGATACAACAGAGTGGCATGTAAACAATCATTCATCATTTTTATCGAGTAATCACTTATCAGGTAACTTACCACAGTTATAGCATCATTCAGCAAAGACTCTCCAAACACCAGGATATAAAGCTGCTCATTGACGTGGATATTTTCAAAGACGGCCAGCACCGCCACAGGATCCACAGCTGAAATGAGGCTGCCAAAGAGCAAATTCTGCAGCAAAGTGATGTCAGTCAAACCAAATGCACTGATCTGGCAAATTCCATACAGGGAAATTCCAATGCCGATGGCATTCCAGAGCGTGCCCACCACAGCATACCAGAATATGGTACCAAAGTTCTCAAAGAACAGACGAGTTGGCATGAAATATCCAGCGTCAAGTACAATGGGTGGTAACAGATACAAGAAAAACACATCACTGTTCATTACAGGTGGGGACTTCTCCTCTGCTCCAAAAATAATCCCACCAAGAAGCAATCCAACCAGGATAAGGAGACAGCTTTCAGGTACTATTGAGGGCAACTTGTGATAGAGATGAAAGCCTTCAAAGGAAATTCAAACACAAGAAAGGGAAATGGTTACTTGCACAGAATCCATAAGATTATTCTGGATTCTGTCATTGTCATTTCTATGCTAAACAAACAGTGATTGCAGGGCAATTTCATTTTAATTGCAAAGACTGAACTGGACATCCACAATGGGTCGAGGCAAATGTGTTGGCTAGCATAGTTAATTCAATTGAATTGGTGGACATTGATAGCTAGACATTCCACTTATCAGCTGTGTGCAAGGGTACTCTCTGTGAAACTGTGAGGGTTTTTTTAAATGTGGAATCTTCCAGAAAAACAATCCAAACACTCCTCTGGGGTAAATCTAGATAGAGAAAAAAAAAAGCATACTAACCACTGCTTCCTCTCTGGACAGTTTCACAAAGGAGTTTAAAGAGTACTTTAATTTCATTTTTACTTTTAGAGTGTCAAAGCTAGTGAGGGGAACTAGCCCATGTGACTTCCACCCAGTCACCCATGATCACTTCCCCCACAACCAGAATGAAGCATTTACAAATACTATTATTATTTTTAGTAGAGCCTCCAAATTAATTTCACAAAAACCAACATATTTTCCATAAGTTGTGGCCTGTATTATTATGTTTATTTTTCTGTATCATATGAATTGTAGTAGTGCCAGGATTCTCTCATAAAAATTTGTGCAAAGCACTGAAGAAATTAATTTCAAAAGTTTCTGAATGAGGACATAGTGGTTGAATGTTACTTAGCCTTCTAAAACTCTCATGCAGTTTTGATTTAAAGATTCCAGTTACTTATAGAAGTTGGCTGTTTTAAGGATAATTCTGGTTAGGAATGGGAAAAGCTTTGAAGGAACCTACTCTGGCCAACCTAATGGAATGATCAACCTTATGCTCCAAGGTCACATTCCAGGTCCCAGCGATGCCAATCTTTTCCAGACTCCTCCTTATCTATATTTGGCCCCCATAATTATATAGAAATTGATCCACACCCACAAGATCCCACAATCCCTGCCTAGCTAAAAAGCATTTAAATTATTTTAAATGAGAGCTGCACGGAAACACTGGGTGTGGTAATAACGGGCGTCTATTTCAGTCAAACTATTTCAGAAAAAATCACACCTGTAGTCTAAACAGTTAAATTTCTGCAATCTTGGTATAGTTTACATCCAGTTTCCCAGTTTCAGGGTTATGTATCTTGTAACACCTATTTTGTTAACTCTCCTTTCACCATGGAATTTTTTTCAAGTTAAAGAAAGCCTGAACTTATAATTTGGAAAAACACATGGTTAAGAAGGAGCATGAGGAAAGTTGTTTTAATCTATGGACTTTTTCCTTTATATTCTGTAACTATTATTAAAAGCAAGCAGCTCAAGCAAGCATTTTTTTTTCCTTTTTGAATGAACACAAAATGCTTTAAATAATTAGAAACACAGCCTATGTGACTCATTAGAAGGACTGCCAAACTCATTGCCATTCTTCAAAAACCAGAATCACTAATGTCCTGTATTGGCAGAACAGCCAATGATCCTGGAAAAATCAGGAATTTGCAGTTGGAGACTTGACTCTTCACCTTTCAGCCGCTTACATATAAACATTTTATAATTCATCTTGCAGTGGCAGAAATACAATTCCAATACAATGGTCAGGAAGTTTCCCCTGAGTAAGTAGGTTTTGCCAAAAGTTTTTTTTAAACCCTTCAAAAGTAAATTTTAAATCATTTCCTCAATAAAAATTCAACAAAAGGGAAATTTTGTAAATGCAGCTTTTGACAAAAACAAAAAAAAATACCAACCAGTTGTAATACAATGGCAGTGAAATGTCTACTGTGAATAAAAAAAATTAAAATCTTTTCTTTCCTTCCTTACAAATCACTCTGGAAAGTTCATGGCCTCTCAGAGATTTGGGTTTTCACCTCATTCTTAAAGATAACAGCAAGCCTCCCACTAAGTTAAATATGCTTTTTATTAACATAAACAGCATCAAAACTCCTGGAAGACTTTCTGCCTACATGAAAAGTATTCAAGGGTGATTAGGGACAGGCTCTAGTTCCTGATTTGAAGGCAGAGAGCTAGGATTTAGTGTCCAGTGCATGTCAAGTCAGTAGGAGATTCCCTGCCCAATGAGGGACATCTTCCCTGCTCTGATGGATCCACAGCCACAGGGAGAGGATCACCCTGGGAACAGATCCCCTGCAGTACAGGAATACTGAGACTTTCATGCTGAATGCAAGACTGCAGCTCCTTTCTTCTCCTCTGACCCTGTCCTTGGGCTTCAGGTTATGCAGTGACTCAGCTTCAACAGCATGGAAGATGTTTATTGAGTAAGCATGCTGCATATATCATGGCAAAAATGACAGTAGGATACTTATCTAAAGTCAAGTTCAGTATGTTTCAAGATAAAAGTCCTTAGAGTCTCAGTTTCCTTCTCTTTTGGGGGTGAATTCCAGTGCTTTCTGATGCTGGAAATGCCACTGAGAGAAGTACCTCTGAACAGCATAAACCTTATTTCAGGAGAGCAAGTTTGGAAGGGTATCAGCTCAAATGCCAGAAGAAACACTTCTCACTATGCATTTGTGATTAAGCATAGAAATAATGGGAATGTGGATCGGTTACAAAATATTTTGTAGGTTTAGTAGCATAAAAATTAAGCAAAACTGGGGATCAGGTAGACTAGTCTCACTGCTTAGAGACTCCAGCAAATTCCAGTGCAATGGTCCCACTCATGGAGTCCATCAGCATGTGAGTAAAACACCTCTGGTATCAACACACAAAACAAGAAATAAGTGAAGGTAGTCATAAAATAATTCCATTCAAGGCAATTTATTAGATTTCAAATTGTGCTCGTGTCCTATATTGGAATAAAAAGCACCATGTTCCTAACATCCTTGTGAAAATGTACCTTGTCAAAACGTTCAAGTTCTGCTTGACAACTTCAGGCTTCCCTTTCTTATGCTGCCTTCTTTGCTCCCTTTAAACCAAGCTTACAGTGACATATCACAGTGGGATCAGACAAACCTTTCAGGTAAATTCCCTAGAAAAATTAGCAAATTCTGGAACATTTCAGCTCTGGTGAAACTTCACTTCTGCAAAAACATACTTGTTAAAAGATTCATAACCAGGTGCTGCAGTTGAGTATTCTTTGGGATCTTTCACACACTGAGAGAGCTGCTGTTACACAGGACCCTATCTTCTGAGCTCCTCACAGCTGAAAAGACCTTAGGGATCTGTTCATAAAGGTTTGATACTCGGCAGTGCCAAGTGTAAGCATTCAGTGCCTAGCCCCAGAAAGGAATTTGTGATGCCAGATTAAGCACCGAAGTTTCCTGGGCAGTGCGGGAGTCTCGAGGTGGATTTTGTGCCGCCTGGCATGGCAGGGGCAAGATGCCCGTGCTGCCCAGCAGGAAATGATGAGGAGAGGAATGCTTCAGAGAGCCTCCCCTCTCAGAGGGCCCCTCTAAGAGCCACGGGCAGTGAGATAGGCTGGGAAACCCATCACCATCCTTTTGAATCCAGACACATGGCTCATTCTTAGTAACAAGTAAGACATGGCAGAGCATCATTTAGATATCTTGGTGGTTCAAAACTGCCTATCTGAGCTACCTTCAATAGAAAAGAAGGCATAAACCAGTGAAAATTTGGTGTGGAATGTGACTTAGGAGCGATGGGAGCTTGACCTGGGAAGGTTTACCTGATGCACTCACTGGATAAGGAAGCACAGACAGAGCTCCAGGAGTAAGAACTGGATGTTCCTAATTCCAGTCCTGGAGTCAGGGCGCCTGCAGAGAGGTGTGGTGAAGCTGAGCACTGCCACACCTAGGGCCACTCCTGGATCTGGCCCTCATTGCTCTGCGCACACGCACTGACAACAGCATGCCCTAGATTAGCCACACTTGCTTTCACGTGGTGTAACTGAAAGGATTTTAAAATAATATGTGTTTCTCTTCACCTGTGCTGTTTGCTTGCTTACTTACCAGAATCAGACTGGAAAATTAAAGTAGTCAGGCAACTTTTTTTTTTTTAATGTAGCTTTTTAGATGCCTATGCAGTCATTACAGTCAGAATGTAGAGCTTTAGAGAAATTATATATTATTGTGTCTGTATGTGTATTTACATGTTTGAAATGGCTTCCCTTTTAATAAAAACCTTTAATAAAACAGAAATTTTTTCAATAGTTTTAGCTTATACAAGAGTTTTCACTTCATCTAAACTTGGAAGCCAAAGCAATTTCCAGTACTCAACAGGCTAGATTCTCTAGCAAACTCCCTATTTCCTGGTTATTAAAGTTTACAATATATTTGAGTGCATCATATTTGAACTCTGTTCTGATTCTGCCAACACCTAAACGCATACTTAAGACCAAGCATGCACCTTTAATGCTTAAGACATGCATCAGGATGCATGCCTGCCTAATGGCTGCAACACATTATTTCTGCAGGAAGTAATGGTAGCAGACCAGGTTACTTGAGTCAAGGATAAGGCCCCCAGCTACAATGTTAGAGATGGCAGGAGGTGAGTACAAATTTTTGTTTTTTCAGAATCCTAATTACCTGATCACTAATCAAATTGTGACACAGTCGATTTAAATGTCACAAGCAGAGAGGTTAAAAGTTTTAACTTTGATAAAAACGTTTTATCAGAATGAACATGATGGTGTTTTTAATGATAATCTGTGCTGCAAAGTCAGAGTTCTGAATGAAACTGTAGTGTGGGTAAACTTACTTATTTTGCTCCCAGAACTTTATTCCTTACATTATCTTCTAGGTAAGAAGATACAAAGTTCACAATTCATAGAGACTTACCGGATTTTAAATAGCTGTCTAGCATACCATCACCTGACAGTCTTTACTCCTTTCTCTGTTTGGGACATAGAAGCTAACTAAAAACATGGTATATAAGCTGCACAAAACTCAGCGAAACTATGCAATGCAAATGTTTTCCACATGAGGGAAGAGGTGGCCTTCTCTACTCTTACAGTGCTGTCTTTTATATTTTTCTCGGGACGTAAGTGTATGGTGGAAAAGCAGAGTAAGGAGGAGGCATACTCTACCCTCATAAATATTTGCTTTTCATCGATCCGTTTTTCTGCTTTGAGACTGCCATTATACCCAGCGTTATTTTAAGAAAAAGAAGACTGTGCTCAAATGACAGCAGAGGGATCAAGAGAAAGTCAGTCATGCACCGGGTGAACTCCGGGATTTACGGTCCTCGCAGCCCGGGGTTTACCCGTCTCTTTTCTCCTCCGCACCTTTCCTAACTGAGAGGACCCCGACTTCTTCCAGCCAAATCCCACCCGGGCATCCCGCTCCGCGGAGGAGCATCGGCCCTCTCCGTCCGCCCCGCGCCCCCCGCGCCGGGCACGGACCGCCCCAGCGCGGCTCTGCGCGCCGGCCCCGGCACCGGCGGCCCGGCCAGGTACCGGCACGGAGGGAGGGTCGCCCACGGCCCCGCTCACCGATCTTGGCGAGGGAGGCCAGCAGGATCCAGAGGGTGATCTCGAAGGGGATTTGCACGTGGGGGTAGTCCAGGGTGAATACGTGGAGCCGCGTCTCCTCGAAAGCGGTGCCGCTGGGGCTCGGAGGGGTGCCGGTGCCCATCGCCGCGGCGCCGGGCAGCTGCCCCTCCGAGGTGGCCCGCGCCTCCGCCGCGCCGGCCGCCAGCGCCGCCAGCACGGGCAGCAGCGCGGGCACCGGCAGCAGAGGCGCGGCGGGGCGCGGGGAGCCACGGCCGCCCATGGCGTCCCCGCTGCGCTGCCCTACAGCCCCGAGCCGGCCGCCGCCACCATCCCCGCGCCGCGGGCACCTGCCGCCGCCGCGGCCCCGCCTCCTCCCCGGTGACTGGGCGAGTCCCGGCCGGCGCCTCCAGCTGCCCGCGGCGCTCCGCTTCCCCCGGGCCGCCCCCGGGGCCGCCCCCGCGGGGCCAAGCCGTGGGGCGGCCCCGCCGCAGTCGCCCCCGCCGCCCCCGCCGCCCCCGGGTCCGGCCGGCCGCCGGCGGGGCAGCGCCCGGGCGGGACCCTGCCCCTGTGCCCCGGGTCCCAGCCGCCGCCAGGCGCTGCGGCGTGAGCGGGGACCCCGGCACCAGCTCCTGCCCCCCGGCACCTGCGGAGATGAACGGGGCTGAGCAGGTGTAGGCAGAGCCGGGGGTGTTCCTCTAACTGCAGGTTGCTCTAAGAGAGATATATAAGCAGTCATAAAAATACTTACATATATAGTCACACCAACTAATCTAAAGTGTTAACACACTCTGTTATGGATACGCCTGTGGATACATATAGAGTCTTTAAATATATGCATCTAAACGCAATTTAGGGACTTTATATGTGTCATGTACATCTATTAACGTACGTGTAAATGCATACATATGCATACATGTATATGCATATGAGTGTTTCTATATATACATTAAAGTAATGTTTATGTATGTATGTGGGTATAAGCGTATGTATTTTGCCATTACCAAGTGCAGAAAAGGTGCTTCCACCACATATATGAAATATAGCATATTGTTCAGAATTACTAATTAAAACTCTGTTAATTTGGATAGTTAATGCACACTGTATACATATATGTAGGTTCATATATACATCTGTATATGCCTAATATAGAATAGAGGTATATTATATTAGTATATTATATATTCAATATATAAAAAATATATAGTACATTGTGCATATGTTCCTACCTCTCAAACATGTGATAGGCACAATCTGATTTCTGTTAATTAATAGATACACATTCTTTTAATTTGGGCAGTTAAAATTACACACTGTATAAGCATATATGATTGCTCATACATATATTCTCATATATGTGTATATAAATATAGGACTGATAATATATGTTTGTGTGTGTCAGTGTGCGTTGTAAATACTGAACATGTGACTGGCAAAATCCTGTTTCTAAAGGCACTACGATCTGATTCCATCAGGTACTGCTAAGCACCAGGTTTCTGTATTTCCTGAAAGAATGAATCTCACCCATGATTTACTTATGACTTCACCACTTATGAGTAAGATATTATTCCAAAACTCAAACTCATAAAATCTTTAGACCACACCATTCTACATGCGTCTATAGCAAAGCATGTCTTTCTTGGCTTCCAATAAAACTAAAGCAGGAAGTAGGAGTTATTTTTTCCACAAATTTATCAGTGGCTACTGTTTCTGTAGGGTGTTAAAGATCAGAATCAATTAGCTGAATATCTGTAATTGTCGTTTACCTTCAGAACCTGAAAAACAGGCACTGTGATTTTAATGACAAAGTTTAAGACATGATATTAATAGGAAATTTTTCTTTTTTATCTACAATTCAGTCAGGAAAAAATATATTAATATCAAACCAGTATATACAGCATCTAACTCTCTAGCTTGATGCAATATCTTCATATCTTCTTTTATTTGTTTTCTTAGATTCTCTGATATAAGACAAAAACATAAACATTGCCAGTTCTGAGGACATTTCCTTTAGATGGAAAAGGAATATAAGAAGAAAATGGCCTTTCATTTTTGAATCTCCTTGTCCCAGTCAGACCATCCATAAGAAGAGAAGTCTAACCCTCAGGTAAAGGTGATAGCACTATTTATTATAAATAATAAATTTAATTCAGTCTAAAATTATAAGATCTGTAATGGTATTTGCATGTCTCATTTTATGACCTTTTCTACAGATGAAGAAAACCTTTCTGAAAAAGAAGGTTGCGAAAGAATCAATACCTGCTCTCCTAGGATCCCTTCCAGTTATCTACCTGCAGGATGCTGCACTGAACTGCGACTTTTCTTCAATGGTGTCAAGTATTGACAAGAGCAAGCTGTCCCATTGAACCTTTTCTCTAAAATCACCTTATAATTCTGATCTACACTGGAATTCATACCCCATCCAATAACACAGCCAAAATACACTCTAGAGCAGGGGACTGAGCTGCTGTGCAACAGCCCTGCAGGTGCACCAGCCACCAGACCAATGTTTGGACATTTGTGAACGTCTTGAGGAATTTCACTTTGCCATAAGAGGGGACAGAAGACTATGAGTGGAAAAAGACTGAGTCATACAAAAGTGGAGGAAGGTCCCTTCTCATGGAAAATGTTCGTCATTGCTGCCCTGCTCATTACAGGCAGTGAGGGATGACAGAACACGGCTGCTGCACGCTGGCAGAGACACAGAGATGCCTCAGCACCCAGGTCATGTGCTTTTAGTCACAAAGTTTCATTCACACACAGGAAAATAGAGCCTTCCTTGGGGCACTATCCAGATATTTGCCATTATTTTTCCTCTTGCTCTCCTCAACTCCAAAAATAAAACGTCACAGACAGCAGAAATCCTTCTAGCTCTGGCACTGCTGTGGGTCGGGGTAATAGGCTAACTTTCTTTTTGTATTAAGAAAATGAGAAGTTGGTAAAGGGGAATAAAAAAAAAAAATATGAGGGAAAGACGCCATTAGCCTAGATGTCTCTTGAGCCTGGAGACTTACATGCCAGTAATAAAAAGGGAAATTAGGCATTGACACAGACCTCAAAACACTGAGACAATAAAGAAAATGGGAGTTGAGATTAATTATGAGAGATGATAGTCTATTATTAAACCAAACTAATATATTTTATGGATGGATTATATAAATGAGACTATCCACCATTTGAACAGGAATTGCCCTTACACAATAGAATGATGCAGCAGGGGAGTAGACCCTGTTTGACTTTGGACCTAGATGAAATAGTTGCAGTGAAACTCAGCATGGTATGAGGTACTGAAGCACTATTGAAGATTCTGTCAATATTTTGACACATGCCACTTTTCATTGCCACAAGCCCTGGTCCCACAGATGCTGAGGGTTTCGCCACGGGTGGAAGGTCTTTGAATCCAGGCAGAGCTTTGCCTAAGACAGCAGAATGGGGTATGATATTCCTATTAGCTCTGCCTCACCTAGGTAGGCTGTATGAGACAGCAGCAACAGCTTCACTTCCCTCCACTGCCCTTCGCACTGTGCCCAGCCCTGCAGGTGTCTGTGCAAGAAGCAGCTTCTCCTGAAGCCATGACTGGGGACATCTCCATGCAGAGAAAAATATCGCTGAGCTTCAGAGCTGCCCAAGAAGGGAAGGGAGGGGGCTCAGCGAGGGCTATAGGGGAGACGTGAAGGTGTGTTCCTGGCGCCGCGGTGTCTCGTCATGGCTCTGCGCCTGACAGCTCAATGCATCTGCTTCCACTTCAGAACAATTTTCTGTCAGGTCGCTCCGCACCATTTCAGTGATAGCACAAACAGAGAGCACGTACGCCGCACTTGCCTGATCCCAGCTGATCCATAGAGGGCCTTCCCGCAGAGCCCCCAGCGCTGCCTCCCTGCCCGCGCTGCGCTGTGCCACCTGCGCCCTGCGCGCTTTCATCTCCTTAATTCTGCTCGCAGGCACTGTCTGCTCTACCAGATACAGGGCTAACAGCATTTCACGTGACAAAGTGCATGTCATTTCATACATCAAGATGCTACCTCACGTGATTCAGTTTGTTTACCTTTTAATCCTTTTATTGATTATTACTGGAAATTGCTACCAGAGCAAGGGTCTTACCAGGGTTCCCACAGAGTGCTGTTTGGGAAAGGGAGGCATTGGCACAAGTTTGCAGCAGCTTGAGTGGTTCATACAGGTGTTAGGACAGTTTTGTTTTATTTTTGTTGGAGTAGGCACCAAGACTTTCTCATTGTAAGCATGGCTTTGAGTTACAGGGTTGTATGTCATCTGTGTTTATTAATCCAGCTTTATCTTTTTAGTAGGAAAGATCAGTCTATTGCTATTATAAAAACTTTATTTTCACAATGAAAAACAAAATAAGTAATTTGAAAAAAAATAGAATTTTGACTGTATCATAAATTTAGCTCCATATTTTAGGGATTCTCTAAAAATTATGAAGTGATATTTTCATACTTGATGTACTGACCTGTCTTGGTCATCAGAGAAGCATTCTGGAATGTTAATGTGACTATTTCACTAGCTGGATCCCCTACAAGAAATGTTTTAGGTCTTTTCTTGTAATTAAAATCAAAAATCAAAATGGTTGGAGAGGAAATCATAAATATAATAACAAATATTTGTGCATAATTTTCATTGCTGTTCTAGTCTGACAGAAAATTTCAGCAGATAAAAAAATTTAAAAAGCTATATTCTATTGCTAATATTTTATTTTGATGGAAATCAGTCCTGTACAGAGAATTTTACTGTTCCATACTTCTTGAACTTTCCCTGACACAGTCCATATAGCAATATTGTAAAATCTGTGCTCCTTGTTCAGAATAAAAGCATAAATTTCACCATTCTTCCTAGTAAGTTCTCCAAAACAGCCAAAGACTTTTTCCAGTTTTCCCCAAAAGCATTTTCCCCTAGCACACAGGAGACAAGCACAGACTACCTTTCTGAAATACTTTAGTGTGTTACTAATATAAATTTGTAAAAAAGTCTAGTATTTCCATTAGA
The DNA here is from genome assembly GCF_022539315.1 of Serinus canaria. Lineage (NCBI taxonomy): Eukaryota > Metazoa > Chordata > Aves > Passeriformes > Fringillidae > Serinus > Serinus canaria. The sequence goes on along the minus strand of NC_066313.1, from coordinate 85,336,318 downwards.
AAAAGGAAGGAATTTTCTGGGCAATATCAGGAGGAGAGATGGCTCCTCTTGACATCTGCTGCTGTATGGGAATCTCAATTACAGAAGGAAAGCCTGTGCCCATAGTGCAAGCAACCATGGTGCTCCTGGAGTTAAGTGAAAACACACATCAAAGAGGGGACACAGATTTTTCTTTTTACTTGTTTAGAATTAGCCTCATTGAAGATTTAAGGATTATAAACATGCTTGACTAAGAGTGGTTTTCTCTAGGAGTGGGGGGTGGTCACTCACCTACATGCATTATGGTAACAATCATTCCTCAAAACCAATTCCTTTAGGGGTTAGACTCTTTTATAAAGGCTGTGTCATCAGGGCCTTGGCTGAATAACTCTGTCTCTAAATCCATTAATTAGTGAATTAATCTCTCAAATATCAAATGATTTATTATCTGAAATCAACAGTCCATTGAGGATGCGTTTTTCCACAAACCTTTCCAGGGCTGCTTAGCAACCATCCCCATAACCCAGGTCCACCAGAGGCATTATACCTTGCTCGTGTGGGCACTTTAATGGCAGCAATTTAGCTCTGCAGGCCTGAACTTTGGTTATCCATTTTAAGGCCTTTGCTCTGTTAGCAGTTGTGTCTGCACAACTCGTTTGATTTAACTGGAAAGAGTGGAGAAAGGGGACAGGTACCATCAGCCATCTAATATTCCAGGACTCCAGGAATGGTAGAAGAAGCAGATTAGATAGATGCAGAACATGAGGGATGGAGCATAACTACTTTTTTTTAACCTCCAAAAGCAGCCCCATAAATGAAGTGCTGAATTCAGAGTGATGAGCTCTTCTTTTCTGGTGTTTCCTTAGGCCACACTCAGCAGCAGCCACAGCACCAGTCACAGTTATTCCAGTGTGAAGCCCTGAGGGAGCAACACGTTGCTGCTTCTGTGGATTACAGGCAACCACCTCCCAAAAGCCAGGACTAATCTGGGTATCAGAGTAATTGCACCCATGTGAACACTCTTCCAAAGACTTTTCCTAAAGCTTTCCCCAGCCAGCAGGTGTGTACACAGCACTCTGCTCACCATGAGTAAGCATCTCCAGCAGATCCAGCCAGGAAGCTCTGGAGAGCCTTTTGTGCCTCACACCAAATAACAGAGAGGTTTTAGCAGCACTGCAGGGCATCAGAATTAAATATCATCCCAAAGAACAAAAAAAGGAGCTGTCACAAACTACTGCAGGAGGGCTAAGTGATGTTTTTAGCTCCGGAGGGACATATATAACCCAGGAAGACTAATAAGCCATGAAATTAATTTCTGCTATTGCTTCAAAGTGAAGTGCCCTTCTGTTCATAAGACAGGCAAAATCAAGAAGAGTCACCCAGAGAGTGATTGTACTGTTTTTCCTTTTAGTACTTCTGTTTCAGGCAATCCGGATATCACTGAAAAATTACATTGTTGGGCACATTTGCTGAAAGTCTAGAATTCAATATGACAGGCTGGTCTCCTTCTCTTAAGTCTTAGAACAATCTAATTGCTTAATAGCTAAGCAACATGTTTAATGTTTAAACAGTAAATCCCCTCTTTAGCTCACTCTGCACCAGGACACTTAGTCATTGAATGATTTCTGAGGCTGTGTCCCCATGCTGGCTGTCAAAAGTAGCCACTGTTCTCAAGCTCAGCACCTGTCACTGCCATGAATACAGAAATACTAATTTAAATGTTTAACTTCGGGGGCAAAAAAAGTTAATGACTAAAAGAACACTTCCAGTGTTCTTAAAATGCCATCAACAACAATGAGAATTTTCCTTTGAAAGCAGAGTTTGATAGATTATGGCAGATATGATAAACATATTTCCTAACTCTTTCCCATGAGTTCAAGTTGGAGGGCTGAAGCTGGAGGGTGAAGTGATTCCTTTAGTGCTGTAACCCATATTTACAACTCTGACAACCTTTGAAGCATAGAGGTGTAGCCTCTGTTTGCAAAGGGCAAGGTAAAGACTGACCCAAAGCCACATTTCTGACTCACTCTTTGCCACTAGATTAATGGCACCAGTGTAGTGTGTTGGCCAAGTGTGGCTTTCAAAAATGCTGAGGAGTTGTGGATTTCTTCCCTGAAAAAGTTTCATTTACAAATAAACGCTACAATGTTTCCCAAGCAGTTCTGAATCACGCAAAAAATGTGTCCAGGCTGTGCTCAGTCTTGTAGGAAATCAACCACCACCTTTGTCTCAGCTAAGCACACAGCCTAACCTCTGCTTCCCTTTCACCAACAATGAGCTGGCTTGAAAAGGTATCGTAGGTCACATTTGGGCCCTTGATAAAGACTTCTCTGAGAAGACTCAGATCTTAAGCAGGAGTCTAGAAATGTCTTCTGGGATGCCTACAGAATACCACCCTGTAGCCATGATGAAGGTCGGTTGACAGCAGTGGCTGGAACAGCAATAAAATGGTGTAGGGAGCTGTTCATCTCATGGCCCCTTTCTCATCTGTACCTTGTTTCTGACATGCTCTTGTTTCTCCTCCTTATCCCAAAAACCCACCTGCAATATACAAATAAATGCACCCAGTGCTTCCTCCGGTCATCACTAGCTACAAGGAGCCATCCTTTAGCAAAAGCATAAAAAAATACCTTAGATTCTCTATCAACCTCAAAGCTGACTCTGTCTTGAGTGATGCTGTGTGTATCCCACTGAAGCCAGGGAAGAGTTCCTGACAGCTGAAGTAGCCCCAATACAAAGAAGGTGTTTTGAATTTTGAATTGCACTGAAAGGTAGTGTATGAATTGCTGCACTGGGCTGCCAATTAATTCTACACACTAATACTGTGTATGCAGGATTTAAATAGTAAGCATTTGTTATCTTGAAAAAAATTAACCTAGAATAGCTGGTTATTTTTATAGGCTGTATATAACTTTTCTGTTAGGATTCAGAAGGTTGCATTTCAAGAGTTGATTAATTCTTCTTTCCACTGGTTTGTGTTTTGTTTATCTCTACTCAATTTTCCATTACTTATTTCTCTTTATGCAGCCTACCCCATGAAGTAATTTAGCTGTCTTTTATGTTACCATATTTTCACTGCAGAAGGTTCATAAACCCTTGCAGAATCTGTAAGGGCTTATCTCAACTTCTTGGCTCTATGACCAATAGGCAGCTGGTGTGAACATAGGTTTTCCACTTGACTTGGTGGAGTTTGGTTTTAAGTTTTTTACAGAATGTTATGTGTGGTTTGTTTTCAAGAAAAATTAGTCCAGTTCATTGTTCCTATGATTCATGTGAAAAAATAAATCTTTTTCACCTCTTCACATAATCCTGTCCTTGGGAAAGCTAGCACAAAACAATCAGGTAAGAAACTAAAGAAAATCATTCATTCATTCAAGAAGACATATCATGGGAAAATCCATCCTTCCCACTGCTTTGGGAAGAGGAGGTGTGTTTGGTAGGAGAGCCAGTGAGTCTGTGAGAGTTAGAAGAAAGCCTCTGATTTGAAGACACCCTAAATTTAGTCAAAAGGACTACAGCTGTTAAATTCTGCCTCTGCACTCAAGAGACAAAGGTACAACATTAAGCTGCACGAGAAACCCTCCCCAGCCTGCAGCCTGCATTTTAGCACTTGTGAAGTGGAACAGCATCAGCCTGTGGGCTTAAGAGAGCAAAGCTGCAGTGCTTAGAGCACGCAGCAGCCAGGCAGCAAAATCTTCTATTTCCTAGAAAGAGGCTTCTCATTATTTCAAAGATGGTATTATTGGACCCTATGACTCATTTAACATTCCAAAAGAGTATCAAGAAATAGGTACAACATTTTCATTATCAGAGTTTCCCAAATGAAAAAAAAAAAGAAAAGTAATAGCAAAAAATATTTATTATCTTTTTAATATTATTTCTTTATTATTCTAAAACTTCTAAAAGAATTTATATGGCATTTTAAACTGGGAAGATGCATAAAGGAGCTTTCAGGAATGGAAAATATGGACCCTTCTTTGGAAAGCTTTGAGAAGAGTGGAAATTTTTGTTAATAAACTAATGATTGCTCACTGGTATAGAAACAAATTGGATACATTGGCATAATGAGGAAGATGTCAGATTTTCTTTGCCTCAGTGAAAGTATTTCAGTTTACCTTCTCAGCATTTGACAAACTTTTTAAATGCAAGATATACATAACATACCACTGAAAAGATCTGATGAACATTTTCAGTATTGGCAATCCTTTTGTAATCACAGTATCACAGTCTCCCATACCCTCTTCATCTCTCCATACCCTGGTTTTGATTATACTCAAATGCTAATAGTTTAGTAGAGAACAAATTTACTGCTTCTTCAATGACTAACAGACAGCCTCTTTTCCTTTTATATATATTTATTATCTATATCAATACATTTACACACAAGCACACATGCACATATACTTGCACATATATATGAGTATGATTTTATTTATATATCTTCCATGTAATTAGCTCTAATAAGCTGTCTCATGTTTGAAACTACTTTTCCCCTTTTCCATGAATGCAAATCTTGCAAATAGAATCAGCTGCTGTATTTATAAATCATTTCAGCTGGCATCAATACTTAAATGTTAGAGTTCTCAACTTAATTGCAAGCATTTAAAAGTGATAGAATACCAGTAGGATTTGATCCCACAATTAATTGCATATGGGCACCAAAATGTAAACAAACTTTTTGATCAGAGAAAAGGCTGCACAGGGAAAAAAACAGCAAACAAGCAAACAAACAAAAAAAAAAAAACTAGAAAGAAAAAAACTAAAAAAAAACAACAACAACAAAAAAAAACCCCTGTACCCTGAAGAAAACCATCCTAAGCACCCTAACAGAAAAGTGCAGAGGAATGGTAAAGTGTGTCCAATGCCAACAACAAACAAATCTGCTCACAGAAGCCATGTTAGGATAGCATTACTTTATTGAGAAGATTGTATCCATTTCCTTGTAATTTAACCTGCCTCTGATTACTTTCTTATGCAACAGTCTCTCCTGGAGCATTGCGTCATGGAAAAAAAAGGTGGAGCAGTTATATTCATAGTCATTAACTACCAGTATTTTTTTTAACTCCTCCTGCCTGACACTCCATCTATACCTTCTGAGGAAGGAACACCCTGCCAAAATATAGAATTAGCAAAATTTCTAACATGATTTGCAACAAGGTTTGTCACTTCTTGATACATAGGAATAAGTAAATCCTCTTTTCCATTTGCAGGTGTCTTGGGAAATGCCAGTTCTGAGGAGAGGAGCAGAGGCTGTGTATCTGTCCTGTGCAATTAACATTGGCTTGTCCTGTGGTGAAGTTGGCATTTGGTTCTCATCTCAACTAGACCAGCATGCTGGTGCCAGTCCTGTAATTGGCAGCAAACACCATCCCACAGTGTTTGAAATAAACCAGAGGAGTTGTTTAACCTTAGAGAGGGGAAAGAGAAATCTGTCTGACCTGTGTTTTCTACTGCAGAAGTCAAAAATCTTGAAACTCAAAGCCACATGAAGTCCAGTAGTGAAGAGCTAACAAATTTTTGATCCTGCATGCAGTCCAGTCCCAGCAGCAGGATTCCCAGACTGGCTCAGTACCACACAGTTGTGAGCAGATGCATTCCTAAGGCAAAATAGATGGGCTTCTTACATGAACATAGAGATGGAGCTCATGATAGAGATGATGATACAGCTGCTCTGATTCTAGATGCTCCTTTCTTAGAGCCCATGCAGGTATCTTGGTACAGAACCAGACTAAAAAGTATCAGCATGTTTTTTAGCAACTGCTCTCAAGTTCAGCCCTAGCAACACATGAAATGTGTTCAGATGCTGGTCTAAAAAAGACAAAAATCTCTTAGACTCCCTTAAATTCCTCAAAAAAATGTAATCATAATTTTATTTTTAGGGTGCCCTCATCTGTCCTGTAGCACGGGCATCTTGGGATCTATTTAGGGCTCCTGGAAAGCAGCAGGCACTTCAAAAAGGCCTTCTTCTTGCTACCCAGACCCATCAATCACTGCCTGCAAATGCTGCCTTAGAGAGCTGAGCACAAAAAACACCCCACCTTGATAAGCTGGGCACACATCTGAAGCCAAATGTGGTGAATTCAAATCCCACATTTGCCCTGAGCTACTATTAAAATGTCACAGGCTGGCCTAGGCAGGGTGCCTCCTCCTTCATGGCTCATTGCAAGTACCTCTTTTCCTGAAGTTTTTTTTTTACAGTGCTGGGATGGAATAGGAGTTTTGACCCTTGCTAAGAAACTTGTAGGTGTGTGCATTCTCCAGGTATTTTCCAATTTACTACTCACTAGAGGGGAGTCCTGGATGAGGGTTTGGAGTAGATGACCTCCAGAGGTCCCATCCCAACCATTCTGTGATTCTGGATGTTACCCATCACCTCTGTAGGAATTGCCTCTCTGTGAGGATTAGAGGAAGCCTTCTCTCCTGGGTTTGAGGCTCAGGATTCTCTCACCTGTATCACACAAAAATAGGATGAACAGAGAGATACAAATTGCCAAAATCACAAGGGTCAAAAGAATGGCAGGTTCAGATGCAGTTTTTGGAAACGGACATAATTGTTATGATTCAGAGCTGGCACTGAGCAGAGCAGTTGGCTTCCAACTCAGAAGGTCACTCAAATTCTGGGTTTGAACTGTCCAGTTTACCCTGAGAAATCATACCCAAATGCTTCTGTGTAAGGCCAAAACCAGAAAGTATGTAAGTCTGTTCACTACAGAAAATCAAGCAATTGACCAAACCAGCAATTACTGCAGGATCCAGATAATCTTTACATACAGAGAGGAGAAGTTTGGGGCTTTTTGAAGAGAAAATCCTGCTTTTTTGAACTCAGTTGCAAGAAAAAATCCAAAGCTAGATATGATTTCACCCTACATTATGCTCTTGCCAGTGTGGAGGTTTTTTGGTTATAGATAAGGATCAGCCAGGGTTTATTGCGAAGTTTATTTTGTAGTAAGCCTGTAGCAGCAATTAAAGTTCCAAAACAGTTTTCACATACTAGTAATTTAAAGAAAAGTACATCTCTGAAGATGTAATTTTCCATTTTTAATCTCTATCCAAAGATATTCATTAACTTTGAGCAAATTCCTGTCAAACAGTTATAATTGTATGAAAAAGATACTTTTGCAGATATAAAAAAAGATGACTGCTGACTTTTTCCTTTTTCTTCTATAAGATAAGCCAAGAGAGATGACCTCTAAAGACTGGTACATAAATAACAGCTCAGAAACTTGTTCATAAATGCACTATAAAATTAAAATGGAAAAGAACTAAATTATAAATCCTGAATGCTGGGTAATAAGAATGCACAGTTGAAAGCAGCAATAAGATATTTTGATTCCTTTCAAGTCATAACCTGCTTCCTAAAATGATATCTGAGGTCACAAAACTAATACATGTGAAAATGGAGCTCAGTGTTAGCTCAGATGTCAGAACATAGGTGATTTCAGCCTCAGTGCAAAAGTTGTAGCTATGCACAATATTACAAAAGTTCCTTTTATAATTATGTCAAGCAACATTAAAAAATTTCATATCACAAGGTAGGATAACAATTAGAGAAAAAAATAATTCTTTATATGGAATGGTTCTATGTGCTATTCTAACACAGAATTTATTTACTTAATATGTAAACTCTTCCAGGAATAGTCTTTTCTTGGTTTATATTTAGCATGGTGAGTGGGAATTTGTTGTCCTTTAACATGTAGAGGTCTGTGTAGGATGATAATATATTGAGGAAAATAAATCTTTGATCTAACCTAGCACCCAGGTATACCTCATATCCTGACTACTGTGAACAAAAATTTGTCATACTCATGCAGAGACAATATACAGACATAATTTCCCAGCAGCCAATTAAGATCTTCACCAGAATAATTAATTATATATAGAAGACACATCAATATTTCCTTCATGCCCGGCAGCATGTAGTTCTTAAAGAAGCAGCTATGAATATTTGGTTTTACTCTGAAATTTGTATAAAGACGCCATAATGTTTATGACCTCTATAACAAATGCAAACTGGGATAGGTTTTAATTCTTTACACTTTTTGTACCTTGATATTTTTAGACTGACAGACCAAGTAAACAATATCTAGTTAATGATATCCTATCATAGTGCATTGATCTATTATTTTGGGGGTTATATTTATCTATATCAAAATAAGATATTTCATTATGTAGCTTTTCTAGTATTTTTTATAAAAACCAGAATGAACTTGTATTTTTCCCTCCTTACACATGCAGAAATTATTCTCTACAAATCTTGAATGAGAATACCATAGTAGATACCAGTAAAAAGTTATTAGCAATATCCTTCTTGTGAGAAGGATGTTTTAGGCCCAGCAGTGGTTCTGTGAAGTATACTAAATAAAAAAAACTTCTCAGGCTTTGGTGGAGGCATTATCAAACTGAAATACCTGAACTGGGAAGAATTCCATCTTGGTGATGATGGCCAGACCTACCATAACACCTGACACTGCAGGAAACCGATACCAGTTTCTATCCCTGTGGCTCCTGGAGAAGACAAATAGTGTGGGCATCAATTGTTTACTGGGAAGTTTGGAAACATAAAATAATTTCAACAGCAGCAAGCCCTGCCCCTCAATTATGCCTCTGTTTAATACTGAGTAGTCCTTAGCAAAGGCCCAAGTCTGAAAAAATTAAGGACATACTACTCCTATTTCCACAAACCACTTAGCTCTTAATGGAAGCTTTCTCATTGATTTCAATAACTTTATTCATATGGGATGAATCCTTACATGTTTGGCTCTAATGAGACTCCTCCAAACCTTGAAGTTAAGCATTAAAGTCCAGATCCTTGTGGGTATTTACGTGTTTAATTATTTTCCTGTATCAGAACTAGCCCGTAAAGACACGTTCCAAATTCTTGGTCATAAAGGCATGACAGTTCCTAGATATTTCTTTCTGCCACAGGCAGCCTGCCAGCTGGGAAGCTTCTTTGCCTCAAAACTTCAAGAATACCGTGTGTCAGTCTGGCATGGGGAACTGGTCACTAAATTAAGATCACGTAATACATAGAGGCACAATGTTTTCTTTTGGTGATGTAAACTCCTGGAATGCACTATAGCACTGCAAAACCCCCACATCTCCCTTCTGTGCTACGCCCTCTGTCTTTATGCCAGTGGTTTTTAATCCCACACAAAAACAAAAAACCACTGAACAAATTTTCTAAAAATAATTTTAAAAAGGCGACTACTTTGACAGGGTTTCTGACTTCAGTGGGTGTTAATTGTGCATGTCAATCTTTTTCATATCCAGCCTGACAGTTGTTTCTTCTAAGCACAGTTGCTTTTTGTTCTCTTGATTTACAGCAGAGGATTTGAATGTGTCGCCTTTCCTTTTTTGGCTCTTTAAACACATTGCTTAATTCCATCAACAGAGGTCACTGCAGCTCCTTTCCTCTTTGGTGAAAGTGTTCCTCTTCCAGCAGATAAAGCATAATTAATGCTGTCATCTAGCAAAAGTTTAGTTTATCCATTATTTTAGAGACAGAAAAATTACTACAGGAAAATTTGCACATAGTGGAAGGCTAAAGCCCAACAAAATCAAAACAAACTAAAACAAAACCCCACCAATAACAACAACAACAATAATAAAATGAGCTCATTTGAGCTTTGAAACTTAACCTATTTATGGGAACTTGTTTATATGAAGTTTTGTGCTTGGTCACTACAGCTATCCTTCCTTACATTACCCAGGAACAAGACATGTAAATCTGATCTTGGCACAAGCTGTTCTATCTGCTCTGCAGCTCTTGGTAAAGCAGTATCAGGCATTTCTATACTATGGAAAAATAAGAAAAAAGCTCCTTTAAATTGCCAGGACTTTTGTCAGCAGTCATCACTTTCATTTGAATCTGTCTGCATACTTATGAAAATGATGAGGAATGATTTTGGAATATTTATCATTAAGCGGAGTTCAAGCCAAAGGGTCCATCTGAAGCTGCAGTAATGTGAGCCTTGCAATTTTCTATCACTAAAGGCATTGCAGCTGACAGAGCCAAACACACTTGCAGAAAAAGTCTTTTAGAAATTAAGAGAATATGGGAGTTGCACACAGTGAGACCCTGTTAAAGATATATATATGTATATCTACATATGTATATATGTATATCTATATCTGAGTATATGTGCTCTGTGTGTACATGGAGAAATAGCTTAATTTATTGAGGAGCAAAAGAAGATTTGTCTCAAAGATCAAGCAGTCATAATTCCTTTCTTTGAAAGGATGCTTTTCTTTCATGGGTGCCAAAAGGATCAGGTCAGTGGAATACTAATTCAGGCACAGTAAGCTGCATTCACATGTTCACCACTGAGGTGTCTAAGCAGTCACTGGAGTCAGTGGAGGCAGAACTGTTTTTCAGGTAGTGACCAAGGTAGCCACCCACATGTTCAATCTATTTATGCCCTAAATGCCTTTGGCTGCCTCGAGCAGATCCCCACAAATTTCAGTCCCAGGGGTTCTGTCCAGCTGCCCTAAAGGTGCCTAAAGGGGCCTCTCTAAGCTCTGGCTGCTGATCCAGGGAGCAAAGAGCTTCTGTGGTTCCTCTACCAAATGTGGCCAAAGATGGCTTGTGGCATCTGTATATGCCTTAGCCCTGAGTTTCTTTAGCCCTAAGAGATTTGTCCTAGTTCTAACACCTGTGCCAAACATCTCCAGCTTCCCACCTTATCAGAAGAAAGGGAAGAGGAGCAGCTTCCAAGAGTTTCTGTTCCATTTTCCAAGAAAAAAGTCTGTTTGCCATAGTATATTCACTTCCTACCCTGTCACCAGATTTTGGAACTAAGCAAAACATGCAGAACATACACAGTTTTTTGAAAGGAACAACAGTGAATGTACAAGGGAAAAATAAGTGGCAAATAATTTTTTTACATTACTTATATATTTTGTACATGGTTCTTAAGTATGGCAAAATTTTATGACATGTTTTAGGACATTGGGTGTTTGTAAGCAGCAAGTCCTCATGTCTGGCTTGAAGCAGTGCACAAACAATTTCTGTGTGAATTGTTTCCTTTTTTTTGTCGTGTGAGATGAATGAAAACCTTCAGCCTGTTCTTTTGTTCCGTTCTGTAGGTTTCAGTCATCTGAAAACCAAAGGGAAGTAAAGATAGACTTGGAGTCAAGGAGCCAAAGTTAGAGTAAGAAGAAAATGGTCCTAGGCTTAGTACCAAATAATGACTCTAAAAACTGGGACAGGTGCCAGCAGTTTAACTTCAAGCATCTTTTATGATAATTTTATATTTAGCAGAATGGGGTACTGATGAGAAAGCATTGAGCAGATGTCTGATAATCTGACCTGTGTTTGCACATGTAAAAGGGATGTTGCAGTTGACTAATATCTGTGCCCATAGCTCACTGTGGCTATTCATGACAGATCCTTCTTTTTATCTATGTTTCTCCCACAAGGATAGTTGAAAAATAAGTAAGGTATGATGTTCAGTTTGGATGTCTACTCCTGTACACTGCTGGTGTGGCTGCAAATCTGCCCTGCCACAGAAAACTCTGAGAATCAGAACTTGACATTGTTTTCTTCAGTCCATGTCACTTTTCTTATGATTGAAAGGTAGTCAAAATTTTCCATAAGGATGGGTGGACTAGAAATAAACAAGAATCAATATTAGCTTTTGAAATTTAACACCTGTGAAACCAAAGAAGGAAAGAATTGTGATTAACACTGAGACAGATTCTCAAAATGAAATTAACTAGGCAACTTATCTCAATAGACTTCAGTCATTTTAACTGGTTCTGAATATTACTCATAAACCTAATATCTTTAATTTTAAGGTTCTTAAGTATAGTGAGTTTGGCTAAACAGTAAATATAATTGTTCTACCTAAAAAGCAAACAAAATACAGAGATAAGGTAATCTGCTTTTCCACTCTCAGTGTTTGTGTTTTATGCACATATGTAAATAGAAAATTTTAAAAAGATTATATATGAAAAAGGAAGCCTACAAATATTTTTTTTCTATTTTCCAGTCACCCTCAGGCTTTTAAATAGTTTCCACTCATATATGACAATAAAATGTGAGGGTTTGGGATGTAAGTTTTTGGGCTGCAGAAAAATACCTTGAAAGTGTTGGTTCTCAAAACTGACACACCAGCAAGAAAATAAGGAACATTTCACAATTGTTTCATCTTCTGTTACTTATAAGTTGTGTTTTGCATCCACAGCCATTTGATGGTTTCCCCTACAGATATCACTGGTCCTCTCTCTTTGACTACCTCTCTCATAAATATGAATTTTATCCTTCTCACACTAAACATGATCATTATAAGCCTCTCCAGCCTTAAACTCTGACCTACTTTCCTGAATCTCATATAGCTTTCCTTTGCTGCTCTGAGCACATCTGAACTCTTGTCATTTAAGCCAGTGTACTTCCTTGGCACACACAGAGCACTAAATCAGTCCACCCAGAACTCCCACCAGGACATTTGCTATTTTCCTTCTGCTGCAGCTTCTTCTCTCTGGCTTCAATAGACACATGCCTGCTCCATGCACTGGGGTTTTGAGCTGAGCTACAAGGGAAGTTGCCTCCCCCAGTCCCTGGTTCTGCATCCTTTGCCAGTGTCCTCCTCTGGTTTGACTCAGAAACTCTTTTGGGTCTTTCACAGCATCCTTCCCTATCCTGCTTGCTGGCATTCTCCTGTAAGTAGCAGTTTTCCCTGTGGGTGCTGTACAGATGGCAGCATCCCTGACTGCTCTGGGGTGGGCACCACTGTCCCTTGAAGAGAGACCACAGCAATGCCTTCTTCCAGTGCACCCTGCTAACTTGGATGTAACATCCATCACAACGTGGATGCTCCCTGCACAAGCTGCTATCTTGTCCTGATTGCTGCCACCACTGCACTTGCTGCTGCATCCTTCTTGCTGAGTTCTCTAAGGGGGAGATTCTTCTTTTACTGCACATTCTTACTTGCCAGGGATATTAATTGAAAGGCAATATCTGCAGCAAGAGCAACAAGATCTAATAGTTAATTACACTGCACAATAAACACGAAAGTACTGCCAGCTCCTCACAACATATCACTGACCTCAGTAAATCCCTCCCTTTTTCTGCAATATTCTGTTTGAACATTGTTGCTTTTGCTCCTAAAATATGTTCTCATTATGATTGTTCTTGGCTTATTTTTCTCATTGATTAACAAGTTTTGTTCAGGTGTGAGGTGCTTTAGGCTGGGATAGAGTTAATTTTCTTCGTAGTAGCTCACATGGGCCTGTATTTTTGATTTGTGCTGGAAACAGTGTTGATAACAGGACGTTTTTGTTATTGCTGAGCTGTGCTTACACAGAGCTCTGTGTACACAGAACACAGAGCTGTTCTGCCTCTCACCCCACCAATGAACAGGCTGGGGGTGCCAAGACAGCTGACCAGGTGACCAGAGGGATATCCCACACTGTGTGGTGTCATGCTCAGCAACAAAACTGGGGAAATAGGAAGGAAGGGGAGGACAGTCAGAGTGATGGTGCTTGCCTTCACAAGTCACTGTTGTGTGTGGGAGCCTGGTTTTCCTGGAGATGTCTGAACCCCTGCCTGTCCATTGGAAGTGGTGAATGAATTTCTTGTTTTCTTTTTCTTGTGTGTGTGTGTGACTTTTTCTTTACTTACTAAACTGCCTTTATCTCAACCCACAAGGTTTTCCTCCACTTCTCTCCCCCATCCCATCACAGGGGAGTGAAGGAGTGATTGCATGGGGTTGAGCTGTAAGCTGGGCTTTAACCACCACATTACCACATTATCTCCTGTTTTTTCTACTGTGAAAGGTAAAGGCCATTAATTATTATTCCTTCCTGAAACTCACCTGTCCTGCCAAGGAAACAGTCCTAATTTTCTGAGCTCTTATTTCCTCTCTGGATTTTGAATAATATTCTTCACCTTCTGGGCATGGGTTTCCTGTGCCAGTTTACCTTAAATAAGTGTGGAATTTAAATTCCTGAGTAAACAGCACTCTACCAGCCTTAAAAAAAAAAATAAATAAATAAAAGAAAGAGGTCTTGAATTAACTCACCTTTGTAAATTATCAGCACAAGGTTCCTGGATGTGACCCAGGTTCAAGAGCTTAAGAATGCCCACACACTGGATTTAAATTCACACCCTAAACCATTTCAGCTTTCTTTATGGTGAGGCCTGAAAGCCTATAGACATGAATTAAGTTACTTGTAATAAGATATTGCTGTAGTTATTGCTATTTAAAATACAAGTAATGTGCTTCTTTCAGGAGAACTGTTTTGTCCACAAGAAATAACTATGACAAAAAATAAAATGTGCAACATTATATTTTGGAACATATTTTATATAGGCATCTGCAGCATTGCTTCTTGGCTGATGGCCAGCAAAGCCATTAACAGCAACTAATGGCACAGTAGGAAATTTTCTTCCAGTACTATTTACTAATTGCTAGGAATGAAAACTAAAAATAGCCTGTACAAGTTTAGGAGCTAGACTGCAAAATCTGAGAGCGCTCTTTTAACTTCTAGCTTCTCTACAGCTTTACACTCTCTGAAGTTCTGGGTCACTGATTTCACCAACAGGAAGATTAGGAATGAAGCAAAGGAGGGAGATTTGACTCCATCGATGCACTAATTCTCTTAGTATTTTATTATTTTTCTTTAGTCCTAATATAAGCCCATAATTAGAAACTGAATATTTTGCTCCCTGCTTCTGATGGTCAATTATACAATGCTCCACAACTTGTACAATATTTAAGGAATTTAGGAGTCAGTTTTGAGCATATCTGTCAAATATACACTGGCCAAAATGCACAGACTCCTCTTTCTCATGATGTATGCCTAGTCCCTTCCCACGCCATTCCTGACATCCCGTTAATCCTTGTCTCACAGAGTTTGTCTCTGTCCAGTTCCCCCAGACAATTCGTTGATTAAATCTTCTTAAAGATGAAATGCTGAATTTGCAGCTCACAGTAATTCCTCCATTAGAGCTGTCTCTTGTGAGCCTCCCTTGGAAGATGAGACACAATCCCTTCTTCATCTTTCTTTCAGATTTCCTCAGCTTTTCTGTCCCCAGGGATTGCCAGCAGTTCCTATCCCCCCACCAGCCAGTTTCAGAGATCCTAATCCCCACAACTCTGTGATGCAGAAGCAGGTTTCACACCTCTGTTGCCCTACTCCATGCACCTCTGTGGCCTCAGACCACATCATTTGGGTCGAATTTTGCCCTCAATTAAATATCATGTGGCAACTGTGTGGCTCACAGTGCAATTTAAGACCTGAGTTTGTATAATAACTCTTCCCCTTAATATCATGTTTTAATTTAGATTTATGATATGTCAATATAACTTACTGTAGGACTCAGATCTCGTGCAAGGCTTTTGTTTGAAAAAATCTGTGGAGCACTTCCTCCTTTGGTGGAGCTGGGTTTATTTGTTGATTTTCAGGTACAGAGCTGTATTTCATTGCTAATTCGGTATCGGTACAGAAGAAAAATCCTACCCTGTTTTAATAATGTACCACTGTTTTCATAAAAGGAAGTCATTTAATTTCTCTGGCACAGTAAGGAAATACAAACAAAACTCAAGTTTCATAAAGCTTTCTTCAGTTTCAGTGCATATGATTCATTATAACCTGCTAAGCATACAAAGAGCTGCAAACATGAGAAAATGGGGAAAAGGGCTTGTAGGGATCTCTTCCTCTGGCAGTACTTTTCAAGTTTTTTAGTTTAGATTCTACCTGTCCTGAATCAGAAAGCCTTTGTAAGAAATGTGAAATCATAACTTACAGAAATAGGTTCTTTTATGGACCAGGACATACAAGCAATAGTGGCAATATAAAAAAGAGGAACGTGCAAGTAGCACTGCTATCTCTGACTCTTAGAGTAGCATTTACAGACCTTGAGTTGGGCAGCTAAGCAAGGTCTGAGTGGAGGAGACAGGAGGAAACTTGACAAAAACGTGACTGAACTTGGTACATTTCTTAACCATAGATTTGACTTCAGTCCAGCTGTAAGGGTGGGTTTATGGACTTTTGGATTCATCCCTTTGGATAAAATCAGCTCAGCTACAGTGCTGAGACACAGAAGACAGTGGCAATGCTGCTTCTATTTTACAGAAGGGAACTTTTTCAGAGAAACTTGGTGTCTGGGACTTGACTAAAATTACTAAAGACCATACTTCTTGCTTCTCCTGCTGCTAGGGAGACCCACCATTGGGAGTGGAGCATGGGCACCTAGAGCCACTTGAAAGGGAGCTCCATAGAAAGGCTGGGAGTTCAAGTGCTGTAGTGCACATCCCTCTGATTATTTCTGCTTTCTTTTGGAGAAAATCTTCCCTGTACAACATATGGGAGGCAAACACTAGGCTTTTCTTTCCTGCTACACTGCAGGCTACAGGATTAGGCTCCCTCTACCTTTAATCCCAGTTTCTTGCTTCCCATCTGCATAGCTGGTCCAGGTGGAAAAGGGTGCATGCATTTGGGCACACAAGGTGGAAGTGGGGAATGGAGAAGTCAGATACTTCACAAGGAAGCCTCCCGCTTGCTGAATCACAAAAATACTGTGTATGTTCTTGCCATTCCATGCTTACAAATAAAATTCTGATGGCATTCCTGCCTGAAGACTCCTCTGGATTTGTACATACAAGGATACCTCCTTTATTAATCCAAAACAACTGTAGGTGAGTGATAGGAGCCTACATATAGAAATTGATTTAAGTAGCTGGAGCCATGGATCATCACAGTGGATGACTTTACACACTTTTGCAGAGCCAAAACCTGAGTTACCAAGAGGTTCCCAAGTGCTTAAAATGTTCACTGAAAATCCTTTTGACTTAAGGTCTTGCTTAGGCATCTTCAGTGACATTTACATGCCCTAAAAAATGCCTCTCTGTTTTTAACTCTTTCCTGGAATGCAGCTGATTCTGATCTGAAATCAAAAGCTCTATGCAAGTTGAGGTAATCAATGTCAGAGAAGCCTTTAGATATTTCTGGATGCAGACCATAGTATGAAACAAAGGCAGTGTCAGCTTCCAGCCACAGCACTTCAAGCACCCAACTACTGCTGTTTAAATCCACGTCCAAACCCCTACAAATATCACATTCTTTTCTTTCCTGCAGTGTTTTTTTTTTTGGAAAGAAAGCTTGATATTAGCACATAAGAATTTGAGTCTTCTCTGAGCCACTAAGTACCTTAATACAACTCTTGAAAGTAATACGAGAGCAAGCACACTGGTCCCCAGAGGAAAATCATAGCTTGGTTCATATAAAAGCTTTGTTATTTCTTTTGAAGCAGTGCACCAGGGGCCCTAGAGATGCAAACTCTGCTCCTCATATGACTAATGGCCTGGCTGGTGCCATTGTTTCTGTCTCTTCTTCTGATTCATACTGCTCCAGTTCTCTGACAGGGAAGCGAGCCTTTGGCATTGGAGCTGGCTTGTGTGCCCTGGTGAAACGATGAGGCCTGGCTGAATTTCCTCTGTGAGCTGGCAGGGTGGATGGAGCAGCTCGTCTGCCCAGGTGTGCCATTGGAATCAGCTCCTGGCCCTGCTTTGCTTCCAGTGGCCGTGGTCGGGGCTGGGACCTCGATGTTAATGGCAAGGCAGCATCAGAGCCACTCCTATGCTGATCTAAAGATAAACAGACAAATAATTCCTTTTCTTAAAGAAGAGAAGAGAGAAATGCCATGGTGTTGGAAAGGGTATAAAGGGTATTCAATACAATACCTTGGAACTGAAGCATTTTAAATAATTACTATAGAATAAGGAAGCAGTCAATAGCCCTATTTTTAATTTTCATCTCAAAGCTGATGTTTAAAAGATTTTCTTTACCTCATCTCAGCTCTGAAACTCCAGAATATGAGCACATTCACTTACCTTTTAGTGTCTCACAGAGCTGCCCAATGCCTTCACTGCAAGGATGAAGGGCAAGGGTGAAACGCAAGAGTGTTCCTTTATGTAATTGAGATTTTCCTCAAATTTCACAAGTGTACCTAGTACCATGGTTTAAAAGCATTTTTAAACCTACAGCACAAAACAAAAATGTGAAAAAGGATAAAATTCTGGTCCATCAAAAATCAAGTTTGTCAGTGACCTGTGACTAACAAGTGGGAAGAGAACGTTTTCATCTGAAACCAGGGGTGCTTTGATTACTTTGGGTGTGTCAGATCTGCTCCTACCAGCTTGCTTTGCCACAAGCACATTGTAAAAATTTGCCTGCAAGAGGCCAATAACTGGCATTCTCATCCTGCTGAGTTTATAGAATATGCTTTTTCACTTTCCTAAAGCCACTTGTAGTCTAACGACACAGTAGGAAAGTAGTTAATCCAAGAAACAACTCCTAACAATCTAAGCTAGGAGGGTCTGGGATATAAAGACAAAGGTCTATGAACAGTAAAATTAGTCCAAATCCTGCTACAATTAAAGTACATATGTATTGACTATGGTCACAGTTTCAAAATTTAAGAAATTATTGCAGATCCATAACTATTAAATTATTTTAAGCTAATGTTTATTTCACAGGTGGCACAGTGAAGCACTGCTGCTCATAGGCTACATGGACATACCACACCCCTAGCAGGATAGGATTTCTCAGATTTCCAGGGCTTCTACTCAGCCCTTTGGGAGCATCACTGCTACAAAGTATGAATGATAACCAAATAAATAATTCATAAAATCATAGACTTGTTAGGGTTGGCAGGGACCTTTAAGATCCCTTACTTCTGCCCCCCTTCCATGAACAGGGAACCTTCCACTAGACCAGGCTGGTCAGCCCCATCCACTTGCTCATGAACACCTTCAGGGATGGGGAGTCCACAATTTGTCTGGGCAACAATAACCTCTCTGGCCAGTTCATTTATATGAGAAAGAGCTGATAAGTGACTTAAGGATCTATTTAAGGTTATTTCTGAGCTTTATTTACTAAAATTTCTGCACATGATAATATATAAGACCTAAATCAAGCTTTCTGGAAGACATTTTTTCCAGAAGATCTTCCAGACATAGACAGAAGAGATGACATTTATCTCTGAAAATGCATGTGTGCAAATATGAGGTTGTCACTCTAATTCCCTACATACTGAGTACTTCTCTTCTTAGTTTCCAAGTGCAATTCATCTCATCCCAACAGTTTATGAGAGGACTTTAGTGTGGCTTTTTCCTGCTGAAGACACTTAAAATGGTGTTAATGCTACACAATGTCCCTAAGGTGGGGCCAGAGGCTGGACCAAAAAGTTTACTTATTTGGAGAGATTACAAGACAGGGCTTAAATTCAGGCCTATCTAATAGAAAAAAAAGTACTTGCATTCACTGCTTCAGGATTTAGCTCTCTTCCCACTAAAACAATACACCTACCTCCTATAGCAGCATTTGGTTCCTCCAAAGTGTCTGCAGTGCTTTTAGATCTGAGACTGCTCTGTGCAATACTTTAACTCTTTTAGAAAGATACATATCTCTTGTGATAATATCCTGATAAACAGGACCAAAAAAATCCCCTTGAGTAACATTTATTTTCCTCTCTGAGTAGATCCTATGGGTTTCCACTTTGCTGTCATCATGTGTGGATGCCCAAACAGGACTTTGAATGGAGTGTTTAGAGCAGGAACCAAAGACAGTGAAAGGAAGAGACTTGAGAAATCCAGGGAGAAACAAGTGCAGGAAAATACAGGAAAAAGAGGATTAAAAGGGCCAGTCAGTACATATGCCCAGTAATGCCCTGCACTTGAACAACACAGTCTATCTTGCTTTTTCATTTGACTACACTTCTGACTGCATTCCTCTATCAGCAGCTCCCCATACTGTGTGCTTGTGTGTGGGGGGGCCTGAGTGCCAGCAGATGGAGGGACTGGGGTGCATCTGTCAGTGCAAAATTGCTGGTAACCATCAAGCCAGAGTAGCCATTAAGTAAGGTAAGAGGCTTGGGAACTGCCTCTTGGATCAACAATAAGCCAGGAACAAAGACTGAGGAGGGCAGAAGGTCTGCAGGTTGAGTACTGGAGGGAGCAGGAGGTCCAGAGCAGTGGCTGAAGAGACCCTGGGATCTGTGGCTGGTTACTAGTAAGGCCATAATGTGGACTGGACACCAAAGAGACAGGGTTGCATGTGTGTGTCCCAGTGTGTGAAGCAAGAGGAGACCAGGGGATTCAGGAAGTTGCTCCAGGGAAGACTGGCTGTCCAAGGCCAGCTACTGGAGGGTCTTACTATACATGAGGTGGAGTGTAAGACCAAGTCTCAGTGTGTGTGCATGCATGCAGGTCTGTGTACCAGCAGCTGCTAGGGAGCTGTGTCCCCTAGTGCCCAAGTGCCACCAAATGTGCAGATGGAAGGTCCAGGGCCAGCTACTGAGCAGAGCATGTATCTCAGGCCAGCTACTGAAGATTCAGATAGCATGTATGTATTTATAATTTTTCCCTAACACTCTATCAGTCTCATCAGCCAGAGAGGGAACAAGGATGAGGCCATTGGTGCTGTTTGCGTTTGTGTGAGCCCTGTGCCATGGCTGTGCTACTCTCTGGGTCTGGCTGTGTGTACACAGGCACTGAATTTTGGTGCGGGGCTGCCTGTTGGGAATACCTGCTCAGTCTTGGTAAATGCAGGACCTGGGGGCACGGAGCTCCATCAGTCTCTGGGCTGGCTACAGGTTCAGCAAGTCATAATAATTTTGCATACAGCTCTGTCTGTGGGGCTGCAGGAAATGACTAATTTTTGTTCTTGAGCTTGGCCAGGTGAAGCTGCAGGGATCACAGGACTATTTGTTCAAGAGGGAAAAAGAGAAAAGCGGGAGGTGCAGGAACAAAAACAGAAACTGCTGCAGTAATGATCATATAAACAACATAGATAAAACAGAAAGGAGAGAAGGGTGTAGCTCATTTAAAGAGGCTGTAGACTTCCATGGGACTGTGCTTGTAGTACTGTTAAATCCACCAAACAACTGGCCAAGTTTCTTTTGCTACTGGAATAGGATACAGAGTAAAGCACTTCTATTACCTGTAAAAGTAACATGCCTGGTTTTTCTTCTAGTGGGCTGGCGTGGACCCTGAGGCAAGGAGAGGTAGCGTATTTCATTGGTGTTAACCTGTGTAGGAGACAGAAGTGTGTCCAGTGCCTGTGATTGCCTCCACTTGGCAGTTACTTTGTGAAACAGTAAAGAGTCATGGCAATATGCTGCACCTTAACAGCCAAATTTTGATAGGCATGAATAAGATCAATGCTTGGTTTGGATGGTTGAACTCGACATCAGCTCCAGTGAGAATATCTGTCTGATATGACAGCCAAAGGGTTTTTACCATCACCAGAGAAAAACATGTTCCTCTAAGGTTCACCTTTCTTATTTCAGGTGAAAAATTTGAATACAGCTAATCTATCCAACAAAAACTTTTTTTTCTTCCTTAACCATGATTTTCTCAGCTATAAATGTCTGTGCTGTTCAATGCCTCCCTTCAGTCAGACAAATCTCTTACTGATTGAGAACCCAAATCATCAACATGCCAGAGGCTTTGCATCAGGCCTTTGTTGATCACATTATACTTTGCACATGCAAAATCAATGCAAGTTACATTATTTTACTACACACAGCCAGAGTAGCTGATTCCTGACCAATGCATAGAGATGGGACACAAAAACTTTGCTGCTTACATACTAAGTGAAGCTCTTTCTTCGTAAGAGCTGCATGAACACACCAGGGAAATATCCATTTAAATTACAGCGAAGAGCACATTAAAGCTACTGTCTTGCCACATTTACAGAGAAGCAGAGGCATTTTTACATAAATGGTAGATGGATAACAGGTACCGGTCTACCCCAAGGCAAGCTGTTTCCCTTCCTGAAACTTTGCCTCAGGCTGTGTTCCCGACGGATGAGGATTTCTTGCGCTTGTTTCTCACTTGTCTCAGTAGGAAGATTGTGCCTGTTGTATGCTGGTGCCTGAAACACAAAATGCAGCCAGCTCACTCCCAGTGCATTTGCAATGTTAATCAGCCTGATCTACCACAGGGCCGAGGGGACATCCGCCTCAGCCCGGTCACCAACGCAGCTCGCTTTGGTATCACGTGGCAAAATGCAGCAGCACACAAATCTCACTGCTGCAGAGCAAGACGGGAGGAAGCTGAACACAGCTGTAAGTCTCAGGCCTCAAGGGCTGTGTTTTGATGCCAATTTTGATGGACTCTTACCTGCTCAAAGTGCAGGTGTATAAAATATACCTACCTAAGAAGGCTTAACATCTCTGGGCTTGTCCTGTCTTTGTCATCTCTTTTTTCATCTCATCAAGTGTAGTTGGGAGCTACAGATATGAGGCAGGTCCCAAGAAAGAGATAACTGGTTAACTCAGCTCTGAGCTTTGGTACTAACATGGAGTAAGCTGGAACAAGCTTCAGATGCACTCAGGAACAAAGAATATATCTCCAGAATGAGATGCACAACTGAGTTTCCTTTCCATATTTGGATAAACTACAAATTAATATTACCCTTAAACCGAGCATCAATTAAGACAAGCTTTTTAGTTTATCACATACATCTAGTGAAATAAAGGAAATAATTATCTGCCTTTAAGAGAAAAATTTACTGAAATTGATAGTCCCTCTTAAAAAGTAGAATCTCATCTCAGTTTCATTCGCAAGGGTCCTTGTAAAACTGGTCTGGGGAGCAAGAGCTTTTCAGAGCTGAAAAGGAGTATTAGAAGTGGCATTACTTTCCATCCAATCTTTCATTTCCAAAAGCACACCATTCTCAAAACTACATAGGAAATGACTAGCACAAATAGTCATTACTGTAATTGATTTTGAAGAGAGAGAGTTCATTTCAGTAAGCTAAGAGATAACTATATATGCAAATTGTTGCTGGTAAGATAAGAAATGAATATCATAAGGATAATTAGCCATGGCAAATCAAACAACGTTAGGAATGAATAACATATTAATAATGCCACATTTAAATGAGCAGGCCCTAGCATTTTCTAGTACATGTGTGTTACATGAGTTAGCCTTGTTTATCGGCATAATTTCAAGGTTACTGTAATGTATTCTCTCCCACTCATTGCTGTGGGCGAGCTCTCAATTGTCTATTCAGTGCCCGAGACTGGATTAAGCTGATACCATACCCTGGGTCACTACATCAGGGTCACTACAAATTCCCGCAAAACAAATCCCCGCTGAGGTATTATCACACCACTTTCACGGCGAAACAAACCACCTAAATGTGTAAAATGAAGCTCGGAGGACGTGGAAATTTTTTTCCTTTCTTTTTTTTTCCTCCTGCGGTGCGGGTAAATGCCGCTCCCACGCAGGGCTGCGCGGTGTTTGCCCGCCCGCCCCCGCAGCGCAGTTTCGCTGCTGCTGCTGCTGCTGCCGGAGCCCTGCCAGGGCCGGGCTGCGCTCCCGGGAGCCGCGGCAAAGCGGCTTCCCGGCCAGACAGCCGAGCGGCGAGGGAAGCCTGACCTCTACAGCTCACTCACAGGTTTTGCCCGGCTTTTCGCGCTGCCGTCAGCGTGAAAAGCTGATGGGAAAAAAAAAAAAAAAAAAAAAAAAAAAAAAAAAAAAAAAAAAAAAAAAAAAAAAAAGGCGCAAACGCAGCTTATTCCACCCTGATCAGTGCCCAAGAAGCCCGGGGCTCTTCCCTCCCTGCCCTCCCCGCAGGTGCCCCGGGGCCGCGGTACGGGGTGGGCAAACGAGGGCTGCGGCTCCGCGAAGAGCGCGGCCGCGGCTCGGCTCGGCTCGGCTCGGCTCGGCTCGGCTCGGCTCGGCTCGGCTCGGCTCGGCTCACACACCCTCTGTCGCACTTGGTACAGGTTGTGTGCCAGGACATCTCTCATGGCCTCCACTTCTGCCGGGGACAGCTTGTGTGATCGCTGGTTCCTGCCGCTCCTGTAAATAAAAGGGGAAATTAAATATGATATTAATGAGCTGATTAAATACTAATCCCATTAAATAATGCACGGACTATTTTTAGTGTTAGAACAGAAGGCTATGTAGAGCCTTTCAGTGTTCAGCAACACCTGCAAATCATCCAAAGATGAATTTAAAAAGGTCAAATTTTGTTCTTTCAATGGTTTTATCCATGTAGTGGGTAAGTCAAATTGGGCCCTAAGCCCTCATACAACTGGCAGCAAAATTCTTCTTTCTTAACCCTCCAGAAGGAAGTTCCTATTAAAGGATTAGATTAGGCCATAACCAGCTCAGGAAAGCATTGCAAGTTTCCTCCTCCGTCTGAACAAAAACCTCAGCAAGGCCTGGGCCTTGCCATCTTACTGTTTTTTACTCCTTTGAGAAAGTGAAGAAAATCCTTAAGAGCAAAGGAGTATATTAATTATGAAGTCTGAGAGACCTGCCCTGTGGTGAGGAGAACATATAGAGTTTCCTTGCTACTCAACCTGTTTCTCCATTTGAAATTAAAGAACCACCTAGAAGATAATCATCTTTGTGTCTTTAAAATCTTTGACAAGCCCACAGTCACTTGTAGCTGCCTGGCTTTTTCACTAGCAAAACAGTGGAGGAGGGCTGCTGTGAAATGTTATCAGGTTTCACTACATCAGTCAATCACTGTGAGAGTTAGTGTTCAGATGAATTCCCAGGAAAAGAAAGGGTAATAGATAGTGATCATCCAGGATGAATCAGTCTGAGTTTGTCTTCTTGTTTCTGAATTTTTCCTTTCTCCATTTTGCTTTCTTGCCTCTTAAAAAAAAAAAAAGAAAAGAAAAGAAAAAGTGATTGCAAGTGGTGTTTTTCAGTTAAGTGATGTCCTTAAAGTTGTCTGTAAATTTTGCAATTAAAAAATCAATTTTGATCTATGTACAGTATTGCCAGAGTTTTGTGTGCATCTATCTCACACTTCCTCTAAAATAAATTTAAAAATTTTAATGGCAAAGGACAATGTATTCAAGCTAAACTGTGATTATGATGTAAACATAGGAAAAAGGTTGGAATTTGCAGTTACATCTAGTTTAACAATATTACTATTGTTTTGTTCTATAATGTTTTGTTCTATAATCTACCATGAACATCTTGAAACCTTGTAGGACCAACATGAACTGCCTGGATTCTATATTTTACTGCCTCTTTCCATAAAGTAGAGAGTGATCCCTGGTGCCCTGGCCCCTGTCCAAAGCCCCTGGAATAAAAGAATTAATTCCTAATATATTTCAAGGTTTTGGAATGTGTTTTCATTCTTCTATCAGACTAAAACAGAGACCTGACTTTTTTTCTGTGAAATTAAGAGGGAAATTAGCAACAGGTTAAGGGTAGTATTAGAGCTAGGACTGGGACAAGCAGCAGGGTAAGGACCTCACTGAAGCATGAGTGACCCATCAGTCTGCCACTGAGGTGCTGGCAAGTAAGTGTGACAGAAAAGGGCTGCCTTTCTGGATTTGACCAGAAATCTCATCTTGTCCCTGATAAATCCTTCCCATCAAATGTATAAGTGACATCCATCAATTCTCAACAACTTCAGTAACAACATAGTTATTTACCATTAGGGAAAAAAGACCTTCGCCTTCACCCAATTCCTGGGCTGAGTGGGTGGGAGCATTGGTTGGTTGGTTCCTTTTTCCCTTGCTTTCAGCTCTCAGAGGTGCACTGAGAGGATCTGGGGATGCTACCAGTTTTTCAAGCTTGGGTGCTCTGCACCTTTACTCCCTACTGGGTGTGGTGTGTCTCAGACTGGGGCACAGCCCACGAGTGCTGCCCTCCACACAGGGAAACCAGACTCCTTGCTGCCAGCAGCCCCTACCTGATGTCCCTTTGGACAACAGGGAGACCCTAGGTACACCTGGGGATATATACACAAGCACAAGCCCTGGGGACTGTCATCAAGTATTGGTCTCTAAAATACAGGCTTGGCTCATTTGTGTAATGCAAATGGAACTGGAAGAGTTGCTGCAGGTGGCTTTGACATCACAGGGAAGAACTGCCTCCCTGCTTTGTGCATCACTGAATGTGTCCACAGGGTCTTTATACCTAACAGTTGGGAATAAACTGGGGAAAGCATCTGAACAGGGAAAAACTTGACTCCACAGGGGAGATAATCAGATTATCTCTACTTTTCCAGCTGCATACCTCCACATGCCAGCACAGAAGTATCCAGTTCTAAGTAGTCTCAAATCTTATTATTTTGCTCTTTAAGTGAATTAAATACAGTAAATAAAACTGTTTGAGTCTCAGTTGAGCTGGGGTAGCAAGAGAAAAAATAGCATGAATATAATCTATATTGTTCTGGAGCACAAATAAAACACATCATTCTTTTCATGGGATTGAAAATAACCCTACCCAACAGATAACAATGCATGTATATGGCAATAAGGAACAGATTGCTTTCACATTTTGCAGTACCTTGAGAAAGGGCTTTCAAAACACCCCAAACATGTACAGTATGTTACCAAACCCATAAAGTAATCCTTATTGAAACTATTTCTTTGTTCTTATTGAATCTTCCAACATGTCACAACAAAGAACAGCACAGGATATATATTTGTGAAGAAAAAGGTTATATTATGATATGCCATGAAAACTGTCTCTCTGTAATGACTGCCATGACATTATTTCTTTCTTCCATAGATATGGAGATACTTGATATTTGACACATTGATACTTGCACAATCTGTGTAAATTTTTTTTATATATTATATCTACAATTTTGAACTTTGTAAATTCTCCATTAATCTTCTCTTTTCCTGTGAATGAATAATATTATTGGGACACAACTTTCTCATAACTGTACCACCACAAATGACAACACAGCAGTTGGTTCTGATCTGTACTGTATTGATATATTCTAAGATTTACCAAAGTCAGTATTGCAGCAATATGAAGCCAGCATTAAGTAAACTCAGTACCAAACCATCTTTCTCTCTAATGGTCATATTTCTTACAAAAACCAGCCATAAACCCACAGTTTTGATAATATCTCTAGACTCCATTTTTGCCATTTCCATCCTTATTTATGAGGCTTATATTTTCCAAAATATCATAACCTAATGCTCTGCTTTCATTCCAGTGTGGATTCTTTTTGCACAATCCATGGGCAAATTTTCTCCCTCCACACTGAAAATACTTACTGTAAATTGGACACCCACTCCACCTGCAGGAATCACACCAGCATGAATGCAATTCTCTAATGCACAGCACTGGAGATCTGCTTTAGTTCATATAAAGTAAATCTCCTTGTGTGCATAAAGGGTGAAAAAACTGATCAGAAGTGTGAGCAAGAGTTTTCTCACTACTCTGGCACTGCTAATATTGATTTACACACCATACATTGGAATTTTATTTCAAATCTCCTCTTGTTCATGGCCAGAGTTTTGTATCTTCACTGAAGACAGGGACTTTGGGTACATGCTGAATCAATGAGAGCAATCAGACAATTTATAAATACATTTAGAAACCTTTTACACAGGTCCATTTAATTGCTGTGGGGAAAGACAGCTGTATTGGCTCAGACCAAAGATCCACCAACTAGCTCAATATCCTGTCTCCTGCAGTCCTCAACAGCAGACTCTTATCAATGAACAGAGGTGGGGAAACGTGTATTTTCCTAGAACACTCTCACATTAAGAAAGATCATAATGGTTTTGAGCCAGAGGCTGTTTTTCTGAAGTTGACACTTCATTTTTAAAAAGGCTTTCTCATCAGAGGATGATGCACAGCAAAATTCAATTATAGCCAGGGTAGAGATGGCAAAAATTAGTCCATCATATCAGCTGTTTATTAAAGAATATTTTTCAATCTAAATTCTCAGCTCAGGAGAAAATTTCTGAACCATGCTGGAACAATTTGTCTTATTTTCTCATTCCCTCAGGAAAAGAAGAGGGATGTGGTTTGATTGCCATGGATTGTCTATCAACCTTGCACATTTTCTCTTGGCTCAGAATGGTTAAGGGATTACAGCAGACAGAAAGGAGCCTGACATACATGCAGTCTTTTTGAATATCATCCATTCAGCAAAGAATAATTTGGAGAGAAAAGGGCTAGGTCTTACTGCATGCTGACATCAGTACAAGAAAGCAGATTGATCTTGACATGATTAAGCCAGAGTTTCAAGCAAGATTTTAATTTAACATCCAGTTGATATTTGAATTTTCTGTTATCGGGAGTGATCATCATTCAAAAAAGGTTAATATGCTGGACCCTACCTGGAGCTGCTGCAGAATGGAGAGTGGTTTAAGGATGCAACAGGAAAGAGCAGCAACAGTGGTCAGCAAGAACCCAGGAAAGAAATTTTGGAGGCAAGTGTCTGCAGCAGTACCTGTGCTCTGGACAGTGTGTTGCAAGGCAGGGATAAATACATGCATATCAATAACAGTATGCAGGATGAAAGATTTGTGCAACTTTTCTCCTAGAGGGTTGTTTCCTCAGTTCCCTCTGGAGATCCCATCTGTTTTTTCCCCTGGTCTGTCTGATGCTGAGTTACTGTTTGATAGAATCATAGAATGCCTTGCATCTGGTTCCAAACCCCCACAATGAGCAAGGGACATCCTCAGCTCTGTCAGGCTGCTCAGAGCCACATTACACCCGACTTTGAATGTTTCCTGGGATGAGGCATCTGCCACCTCCCAGAGCAACCTGTTCCAGAGTTTCACCACCCTCATCATAAAAAAATTCTTGTACCTAGTCTGAACCTACCTTCTCCTAGTCCTACTGCTACAAGTCCACTAAAACGTCTATCCTTATCTTTCTTGTAAGCCTTCTTTAAGTACTGAAAAGCTGCAAACAAGTGTTCCCAGAGCCTTCTCTGTCTCCTTGGAGAGGTGCTTAAGCCTTCTGATCATCTTTGTGGTACTCCTCTGGACCAGCTCTAACAGGTCCCTGTACTGAGGACCCCAGAGTTGGACTGAGCACTGTATGGTCTCACAAGGGCAGAGTAGCAGGGGAGAATCTCCTCCCCCAGCCTGCTGGCCATGCTACTTTTGATGCAGGAGGTGTTTATCTTTCTGGGCTGTGAGTGCACATTGACAGTTTATGTCCAGCATTTCCACCACAAGTATCCTCAAGTCATTCTTGGCAGGCTGCTCTCAGTGTTTAATTGCACAAATTTGTTTGTTTTGGAAATACCAAAATATGGCAAGGTGGTTTGAGGGATTGCAAACCGGACCAGCAAAAATTGCAAATGCTACAAAGAAATCTGCTCTCAGCAAAAATTCATGATTGGGACAATGGAGTCAGGACCTGTATGCTAAGCCATCCTGCAGGGATGGCAGGGACCTGGCAGGGATTAACAAAACCCACTGGCCAGGTAAATGATAAGTGCATCTGTCTTGAGCCACTACTGTGATTTAAAGCAACCAGAGTGGCTTCTATACGTGACTCATGATTCCTTTTCAGGACTGCCCATCATGGAAAAGAAACAGGAAATGTCTGTGATTTCAATTTTCACTCTGAGAAAAGGGCAATTATGATGAACACCAAATTGCACCTTCTCTTTTCATAACTGTCTTCTTTTTTCTTGCATTTCAATTAAGTCATGGAATACCTTAGGTACTTCCTCATTTTTGTTCCTGTCCTCCTGTCCCTACTCTGCAGAGGGTCAGGAGGCTGGTACTCACTGTAAAGAAGCAGTGGATGGTTTTGAAATTTTCATGCCACTCTCAGCCATCTCGATGGCCAATTTTATCTCCATCTTTTTGTACAATGACACAAGGCTGGATTTGGGCTGGTGTTCCCGAATTAAAATTTTCTTCAAGTACTTATTATCAAACTTCTTAAATCTGCAAAAGAGATACCAAAATCAAAGTGTAGAAAAGGAAGTATGTTTTCATTTCTGTACTACAAGCTGATCTTCATTCAAATGCATATATCTACAATTCAAAACTGAATACAAATTAGAGGCACCTGTGGACTCCTGAAGGCCTGGTGAGCAGAGACCTTTAGGGGGATATTTGGCATAGTCTACTGGTCCACAGAGATTGCAGAGCCCGCTAGACAAAAGAAAGAAACAAGCTGCAATCAGAGCAAAAAAGAGGGCTGCGTGTATGTTTGCATATTACACTGCCACATTTGTCAGAAAAGAATACGGCCAGTCTCCATGCTTTTGTACAAATGTTGCATTATAGAAGGACATAACAGCAGCAGCTGCTCTTACTGTAATCCTGGCCTATTCAGCCAGCCACCAATGAGGCTCTAAGTGGCCCAGCAGTTACAGTAGTTAGGGCCCATTACATTGCTGATAATTTTGAATCCTGACAATTAGAGCAGAGAAAATACATTTCTTTGTATTCTGAATAACAGAGAAATTGAAAGGACCCCAAAATACTATGTGCTTGCGAGCTGCAGATTGTAAAATATTGCTAATGTGTGGCATAATTTGAATGTGAATGTGTGTGGGTGCCTTGGAACAGGTACATGCTTTCAGGCAGACATTTAGCAGAACAACAGCAGATCTTCAGCAGAGCAACAGTTCTGTTTCTTTCAAAGGAACAGTTTACCACAGCCAGGTAAGGTAAGGTGCTCCACGATGCTGGGAACAGCACTACAGGGTTTGTATCTTTTTTTCCTTAGCAAAAGCCGTTTTTTATTCATTAATAACAGAGGAAGGTACACAAATATTTGCATGGGGATTACAGCTCTTTATGTTTTTCTGTGTAATAAAAAGCTTCCTGGATTTTCATTACTTAGGTAATTAATTCTGTACACAACTTTAAAGCTGCATACAAAAGTTTAGGGAATACTTTTTAATACAATCTTCTTATATTAAATGTCCTCAGACTCAGTGTGTTTTTTGAAGCTGTCCATGAACCAAAACACTATATTTATGACTAGTTCAGGGAAAGTTCTCTTTTCAGAGCTATCAGGGAGATATGGAACAAATGGATGGCATTTACTCAGAGATTTGTGTAAATGCAGCTATTTAAATGGATTTACTGCTCCAACAGAGATTTGTTCAGTTTGTTGACTGGACAGACAGTGGTGTGGTCCCAGCAGATGGATGTCCTAAAGCTATCTCTGTACTTAGAACCAAGAAGACATTTTAGATTCTGGGTATGTCCTAGTACATTATATCATTGCTTCCCACTGGGACAAGAATTGGATGCAAACCAGTCATCTTCTTCCCCCTCTGATTTCTGGTTTCCATAGGGAAGGACTTGCCACATGTCCCAGCAGACACCCTTGGCTGCATTACTGGAGTCCAATGCTGAAGGGTCAGACAGGATTCCAGCACAGAAGCCTAGGCATAACTAGGGATAACTTTTAGCCCATGGCATCACAATAAGATGTTTGGGGAAAGAAAAATCAGTCTTTTCCCTACTTGCCTTCACACACTGTGGTGGTGGCCAGCATGTCCACAGGACTCCCTTAAGGAAAAGGTAAAGGGAGCAGGAGATCTATCTCTTCTGGGCAGAGTTTGGAAGAGCTACAAAGCTTCCCAAAACCACCTCATCCTGCTTGTGGAAGGGACAATGCGGGTCCTGCATTTCTGAGTAAAGACTAGCTCTGCTCAGGCTACTGGCTGTTTAAATTCAAACACTCCCTTCAGCACTCTTATTTTAGATGTTTCTGAATGCAAAGACCTGTAAAGATAGGTGACTAATTATTACTACTACCAGCAAGGGATCCTTTTTGCTGTGGAGGCTCACAGCAAAAGCCAGCAAAGCACTGAGACCATGTATAGCTTATGTTCTAAATCCAGAGTTAAATAAGCATTTCCTGGGATCTCAGATTTATACCAAGGCTATGCACAGGCTGATATCTGCAGTGTGAGTTCCCATGCTATGTTTTTCTTTCTGAAGGCTTATCTTTTCTGCTTGTGCAGATCCAATTTAGCAGGCAATGTATGAGCATTGCACTCTCAAGAGTTAATGGTTACTCAGGAGTTCTGTGTCTAAAAAGAGATACAGCACATGACCCCAGCCTTTTGATTTCCTCTTCTATTTACCTACTATATTTTACCTGATAGATAGGTTATTTTATTATATTAGACTGCAATGAGACATACTTACTTATCTCTCAGCTGATAATGACTCCAGTGTCCACATATGTCTTCAATACCAGCCTTCAAGTGATCCATCAACTACAGAAAAAAACATGGAAACATTTTAAGTGGCCATTATGAAATGTTACCACAAATATGCACTAAGTGACATGATTTTGAGTTTTTTTTTTTTTTTTTTTTTAATTGGAGCATGTAAGTTAATTCTGAAAGCACTTACTTTTCTCTAAACTCAAGGCAAAGATGCCACTGTGGCAGCTTGGCTGCAGTGGCAGTGTTTCGATGGAGGCAAAAAATTGTTGGGTCCTTCTGGTCTATATTGAACCCAAAATATAAATTATTGGTTCTGTTTCCCCTCCAGGTTTCCCCTCCTCATGTGTGGCCTTCCTGGGAGAGGCAAAAGACCACGTAACAACACCTTCACCTTGACAGGTAAATTCTCTGAGGATTTTGCAGAATGACATACGACTGGGCACTGTTACCTTCTATTACTTTCAGTCTTTTTTTTTGCTTGTCCAGCACTATAGAGACAGAAAAAGGCCAATTCTTACAGACACATTGTCATAAGGGGTGGTTTAAAATGCAAGTTCTCTTCAAGGTTAAGTGTAAAGGTTCAGATAGTAAGAATAAAATTCACTTTAAATTCAAAATCAGTTCAGATGTTCTAATTTTGCTAATATCTCTTCAGCTTATATCTGTGTGTGTGTTTCATTTTAAGACTCAGTGTTTCTGTTGTTTTCAAATGTATTCCCTATTGTGAAATGAAAAAAACATACATAGGTTTTCTGTAATGTTAAATCAGATTGAACAACTTCCTGTTATTTTATGTAACAGTAATTTGGGAACTGAAGTAAATGTTTGAGAGGATAAAAGATCACTACTCAGAATAAATTGAATCTAAGTTTGCAGTTCAATGGTTCAACTCAGTTCAATAAATCTGGATTAAAGACTTTTAAGACTTCAGTGTCTGGATCTGGTCAAAGATGGCAACAAGTGTTTCTGACTAATCTAGCTAGGAAGGAAGACAAGTGCTTTGGCAAACATGACCTTTCTCTTTCTGTCCTCCCATGGTAAAAGTACCAATAAACAAGGGACCCAATACACCATGACACTTGTGGATGATAGTATAATATGATACTAAATATTAATATAAATGAGATGCAAGATCTTAGAAAATCATGCCTAAGTTACCTCCATACATTCTTAAAAGCATTGAGCATCCAAATGCACCAAATGCCAGGTTTCCAAGTGCCTCCCTCTTTCCAGCTCTTTTAGAATACCTGTTCCTTTCTTTTTGGGTTACTGATACAAAAAACTTACTCGCACATGAATTTCTTCATTGATAGATTCCTTTTTGTTCGTCTTTTTAACATCCAGATATCTGACCAATGGTCCAATTGTGATTCCCTGCATTTGGAATAATGAGTTGAATTGTTAATTATCTTTTCAGCAAAAGTGGAAAGAAAGCAAAAGGGGATAATTTTAATCAGTTAGGAAAGCTTGTCTTAGCACAGAAATGAACCATTATTTGTATGGAGAGCTACAGAAGAGAATTTAAAATCAAAACCTTTTTTAAAAGGGGGTCTTTTAAAGAGATTCTATTTATTGGCATATTCTAATAATGTAAAGTAACTGACTCATTGGCAATCATCTTCAAAAGAGGGTTCTTTTGAAAAAAATAATATCTTTGTGAGGTCTTGAAGTCTTAAAACCATTTACTTCAACATTTTCAGAATTAAATATTCCTACGCACCTTGCTTATCACAAGTGCATAGTGCTCCATTGGCACCCTAGAGGATCTGAGACCTTGGTATTGGAAAATGCAAAATATGGGATGCAGAGTTCTCTAGAAGTTTCAGTTCTTCCAGGTACAGCAGTAAGCAAGGTGGAATAACTCAAATATCTAAAGTAAACACCTATACTTACAAATGTGACTTATTCACTTTATTTTTTTAAATATTCTTTGACAAAGGATTTAAAAATATTTGTATTTGGTCTCCAAGACAGACAAAGATAAAAGTATAAAATTCAAAATCTGTCACAGAACAGACGTAATGTTTTCTGATCAGTTTGCAATACATCACTAATAAAGAATGAATCAGTACTGAAAAGTAAAGCTAAAAGACTTCTTAAATTGGAAGCACCATGAAATGCATGTGGAATGAACATAAATAATTTTCAATACCAAGTGCCCTCTCCCCTGAATATTTTAAAAGATATGTTTTCCATACAGAATTTTTGTATTACCTAAAACCTCTAAAAAAGTCTAATTACACAGTACATTGCTAAATCTGGCCCTAAAATGCAATAACTTGTCCTAGCCTAAGAGTGAATTCAATGCAATTTTCACTATGAAGCTTTCAGTCACCTCTAGTACATGAAAGTTGTCCATTAGGAAATATACATACTTGGATGAACACAGTGAAATATATAACCACAATGGTCGCAGTGATGAATAGGTTTTTCCTGGGGAAAAGATTCACTGGAAGCAAGAATGCAAGAGAAAAGCTGCTGGCTCCTCGGAGGCCGCTGTAAGAAATAATGAGTTGGTCTTTGAAGGTGAAGGGATATGTTCGGAACTTGTTACTGATGAAGAAGAGAGCAAACACACCTAGGAAGGGAAAAAAAACCCCACAGCTATTATTAATCAAGGAGGAAAAGAAAATATTAAATATTAAAAGCAAAACAATTGTTGTTTTGGGGAACTGTTGACAGGCACTTTTTTCTTTTTTGGTTTCTTGTAGCTTCTCCTTGACCAACTGCTAAATTTGGCTGGTGTGAAATATCTCCTATAAAATACTGCGGTTCCTAACAGCTTCAGGATTTAAATTCATTAACACAGTTTAGCAGAGAGATTAGGGGAAAATATTTACTTCCTATACTTATGTTGCATAGTTTCCTCCAAAGTGTTCTGGAGAAAAGAAAAACAATTGGATGAGAGTTTTCCCTGTGCCTTCCTTTGCAACATTTCCTGCTTTCTGCACAGTATCTGCCTAGAGTGTTTGAACAGTGCTTTACCAATAAGTCCTGTGGACAGGTTCACTGAAAGACAAAGAATAATAGCATTTTAAATTTTAATCCTTAGGCTTATTGTGACTCTAATTCTTTGTTTATTTCTCAAACTTCATTTTATTTTAATAAAATTTAAAATTAATAAGATAATCTGCACCTGTGTATGGACTGCAACTTGTCTTTATAGTGTAATTTTAGCAATTTGTTTGATTCACTTCTTCATCCTCCACAATATATATGCTATATTTTATGTGGAAACCATTAAATTACTGACATAAAAGCTGACAAATGCTGATAAGTGGTGTTATTTTACACAGCTGTCACTGATACACTCAGATTATTAGAGGTAAAGCTGGTAACAGCATCCTTTTATGTAGGTTGCTGGATATCACTTTATGCAAAACCTTTCTTGGCTACTTATAATTATGCTAGGCATCAGGTACTCAGAGTGAAACAGCCTATGTGAGGTATCAACCTAAGGCCACTTCTCTTTACTTTATTCAAGCTTCATAGAAAATGATATAATCATTTTAACACACAAATTTAGCAGAGAATGTTTTGTCCTTCCTCTGGAAAGCTCTAGCACTCCCCTTGGTGTCTGAGAGAAGGATGGACATGTGGCTGGAAAACAGCTTTTATACCAGGAGAGCAATTGTTTCTGTCTTAATTAGAAGGATATTTCAAAATGGAAAGCAAGCCTTTAAAATTTTAGAGACCACATTTGGTCCAGATATAGGAAGAAAATATGTAATTACTTCCTTTTTGCTACCACGTCCAGAACACCAACCAGCAGCCGTCTTATTCCTTCTCCCTTTTCAGCATTACTTTCAACCCATCGAAACTGTGTCTCACAATTTGTCTGACATTATCTATAAAATGCCCTGCCCATGCCAGAGGAATCTGTCCCACAGGTCAGGGAGTAGGATACCTTTGCAGGAATGGGACATACCATGTGCAAAAATTGAGTAATTTCATATGGGCACTACTTTTTAGCAGTTTAAAACTAGACTTGACTTGTGATTAGTAGCAGCGTAGTGCAGTCGGCCCACATGTGGTATAAGTCCCTGTTCAGGTATCTATCAGTGCTAATTTTCACTTTTCCTCTTTTCCTATGCCTCCAGCACTCCCAGCCCAGGACCTGTAGTGTTATAGCACTGGAAGTGTGATGATATACATTACCTAATTAATAAGTTAATGACAGTGTGTTGTGAAATCATTATGAGGCCCACTTACCCAAGGGACATATAGTAAATTAAGATATAAATATCTCTATAAGCATAATCATGACAATATTTTAATTTTGCTTTAAAAAAAAAATCCATTTTCACCCATATGTAAAGTCTGTACTTGGAGACTGGCATACAGATTTGTGTGAGGCTTTTTCCCCCTTTTTCTCTGTGTGTAGATTTGTGAAATTTGCTTGTCACTAATATAAACTAGTAAATTTGTTGTTAAACCAGTTGTGCCAGTCCCCACAGACTTTTCTAACAAAATTTTGTGCCAAAGATTTTTTCTCATAGATGAAGAGAAGGTTGTCTGCAGAAGTTTACTTACTCAGTGTCCGCCAAATGAGGCAGAAGAACAGAGTGAAGCAAATGAAGGCCCAGTTCCATTCATGGTTTTTCCCCACTGTGGACACTCCCATGAACACAAAAATCAGGGTCTCACTGATGCTGCTTAGCATCTTCATGAAATATTTTATTGTGGTATAAGAATTCTGGGAAACATTCTCCTCCACGTATTTTTTCATTGTCACTGCACATGCTGTCATCCTGTATCAAGCAAAACACAAGAAATCAGCCACGACCTGTTCTTCTTTTCAGTTCAGGACAACATCAGCCATCATTACCTGTACTCTCCACCACCAGGTTCTGACCTTCATCAAAACAAGCATTTTATTTCTTCAGTAACATCGGCTATTTCATTAGATAAAAAAGGATCTTCATTCAGATTTACAAATCTGTTTTACTTATAGGATAAAGGAAGCAAACTAGTCAGTCTTTCTGACAAGGAAGGGAGGGTATCACATTCCAGCTCAAAGTCCATTTTATCCTGAATGCCTAGCATGGAGCCACCAAGCACCAAATGTTTGTCTCAAACAACAGGCAGGTCAGTTTTGTGCCAGCCTGCAGGGGGATCAGTTAGAGAGACATAACCTGCCTCTTGGTGACATTCTCCCTTGAGGTGGCATGCAGATCATGATAGCCCCATGCCAGGGCCGAAGCTGCCATGGCTCCCTGGCAGCTGGCTGGCAGATCAGCAGTGCCAGGGCAAGCTTCAGGGCTCTCCAACCACAGCAGCCTATTGTGGCACAGCAGGAGAAAATTCAATTATCCTACAGAGGTGTCCTCCTCCCTCTAGTTACTTAGGGTGTGTGGAATGTGCCTAAGGAAGCAAGGAGATGTTTTCTGCTTCTTCTGATGCTTGTGTCAGAGGCATCAGCAGCCACCCAGCACAGACTGGGTGACAATCACATGGAGCAGCAGACTTTGATCAGCCCTACTGAAGGGGATTTCCTTTTCCCCTTTGCATTTTCTGTAGGTAACACACAGATTGAGTGCTATGCTAGTAACATATTCCATCACCTATCTAGTTTCTACTGATATGATTTTAGTCTCTGGGGGCCTCTTGTAATGATATTTTTCCAAACTTGTGAATTCAGAGAATGATGACTGTTCATTAGATAACCTTCCTCTAGTTTCAGTTCATTTAATTTCCACTGAAGAAATCTCAAGGGTATCCTGGTGGAGCTGAGTCATTTAACATGTCCAAGGACACTCCAAGACAAGGCCATTAGGCATTAATGATTAATACTGTTGACTTTCAGATACACATACATAATAGACTTTCATGATCCAAGTGAAAAATGAATGAATCCTCAATAATTCAGAAAGGTGGCAATGTTTCCATCTCTAAAACAAGCAATAATTTCCTTAATGAAGCAGTAAGAATAATAAATTCAAATTATATTACCATTCCTAAATTGCTAATAATTTCAGAACTCTAATGAAAATAAGAAGTGAAAGAAATAAAGAGCTATGTAGTCTTGTGCAAGGAGTAGGTGGGGAAGCAGTATTTTGGGCAATGCAGGTAGGAAGGGGTCCATATGGTTTTACTGTTCACTGCACAGTACATCTAATCCTGCTCAACTAAAGATGCCAGTCACCTCAATCTGAGAATATGTGTTG
The DNA here is from genome assembly GCF_022539315.1 of Serinus canaria. Classification (NCBI taxonomy): domain Eukaryota; kingdom Metazoa; phylum Chordata; class Aves; order Passeriformes; family Fringillidae; genus Serinus; species Serinus canaria. Next base: position 85,298,273 of record NC_066313.1, on the reverse strand, counting down.
GGTATACAAAACATAGCACAAGACTCATATTCTTTGTCTAATTGCTCAAGATAATCAATATCCAGTTGAACTACTAATTTCATATGTTTAAATATTCAAATACTGCTTCCCAGGACCATCCTGCAAAGGTTATTTTTATAAAGGCAATTCTGGTGTGAAGCTGAATAACCCAGGGTTCTTCACCTGCAGAAGAGCAATTTCAGGAGCACCTTATTTCAGTCTTTTGACATTTAAAAGAGGCCTATAAGAAAGACAGGGACAAACTTTTTAGTTCCACCTATTGCAATATGACTGGGGATAATAGTTTTAGACTAAAAGATTTAGGTAGATTTAGACTAGATGTAAGGAAAAACTATTTTACAACGAGAGTGGTGAAGCACTGGAAGAGGTTGCTCAGAATGGTGGCAGATATCCCACCTGTGAAAACATTAAAGGTCAGTTTGGATGGGGCTCTGAGCAACCTGATCTAGCTGAAGATATCCCTGCTCATTGCCAGGGCATTGGACTAGATGGCCTTTAAATGTCCCTTCCAACCCAAACCATTCTGTGATTCTGTGAAATCAGAGCTTCACAAGTTGAGTTCAGTAAATGCACCTGTCTGGATATCAGCAGCCATATGTTTGCATTTGTTAAGTTAAACTGGTTTGTTCTCTATAAAGGGAAGCACTTTGTGCAACACGAGGTCATCCAAGGCCCATCATGAAATCTCAGAGTCAGCAGAGGCCACACAAAGCTGCTGCTACCCACCAGCTGTGCACTGATCCCAGCAGCCAGCAGCACCAGCTGGAGCATTTGGCAACAGGAGGTCTCCATCTCTTTATGCTTCACCCTGCAGGTGCCCTGTTTTGGGTGGTATCCTTGCAAGTCACTTGCCAGCAGCTTTCTCCTTAAGTCTTTCACTTCTATCCCTGTTTCTCTTCCAGCTCCTTTCCAGCTGCCATCCTCTTTCCTTCCCACAATTCTCACCATTCCTGCATTTATTCCAATCAAGAGCCTAACAGCTTTCTCTCTGCAGCAGGCACCCACACCATCACATACTTTGAGGAACATGTCCCCGGCATTACAGCAGTATCAAGCAATCCTGACCACAAAAATAGAAGATTGCCAGTATTCATATACATGACGATAAGTGTGCATGTGTAGGTGATGTTATCTTTCACCTGGTTTTCCCCCAGTTTCAGTCCCAGTGATGCTGTTCAAATGTAATATAATTCCAGTGAATTGTGTTAGGGAAAGAACTCAGATGGGCTTTCTTATATTTTCCATACCCACCACTTTATGTCTCTCTTAGAATCTGATGGTGAAGCTGCTTAGAAATAAATACAGATAAACTGATGTATTATCAAATCATTCTCTTCTGCTGATCTTATCAGAGATAGCAGACAGATGTTGGCAGCACAGACCACTTTGCCCACAACTTTCCAACACCCCTCAGTAGAATATCTGTGCCTACACTGGCCGTGGGTTTGCTTTTCCTAGTCACCACTGCATTTTACAGATCTCTAAGAAGCTGCGCACCGCCTAAGCCAGAGACTGGATGCCTGTGTTGCACCAACCTTGAGCAAACCACCACGAAACAAGGCCAGCTCCTCAAAGAGATCATCCAAAAAGCCGTAAGGAATACTCACGCCAGAATGCCAGAGATGTAAAGGGTTTCAGCAGACAAGTATGAGAGGTAGCCGAACATGAAGACCAGCAGGGGCTCGATTGAAGAGACGTTGCGGGTGAAACGAGTCATGAGAGCTGAGACAAATCCAAACACGATGCCAAACAAGACTCCGCCCAGCCCCACCACGAAGAAGCGCGCAAAGCCGGCAAAGACATCGATGGATTCAATTTCTTCATACCTGTGCATCTGGGTGAAGGCGATGAAGATGTTGTATAAAACCTACATGTGAAAATAACAGGACAGAGTTAGGCATCTTTCTGAACCTGGCACCTGTTTCATAGGTGAAGCAATGTGTGCGTGTTTAGTGTCTGTGTGTGCCAGAAGTTGCTTTAGACAGATCAGCGAAGTAACAACTGAAATTTCAGATGGTTCTTAAATCTCAGAAATAAGAGCCCATTAAGTGTCCTGAAAAAGAGAAAAAAAACCAAAAAAGAAAGGTAAGTGGCTGTGCAATAGTAGTAAATTACTGAGGGACCACATGCCATTGAATAAAAAAAAATAACTCACTTGTTTTTGGTTTGTTTGACAGTTAATTTAATTTTTGGTCTTTGTAGAAGAGGTTAAAAGCTCAGCTGGGTGCCTTAAAAACCCCAGGATTTACCCTCCATGTTCTCCTTCTGACTCAGGTTGGGGCAGTACAGGGACTAAGAGTCACATATTTTATTTAAATCCCATTTAGTTTGTCTATTGGATCAGACAGTGCACTTGACGAACTTCATCAGATGGACATGGGAATATTACATGTTTTCCAACAGCACTTGACCCATAAAAATCATGAAACATCAGTGGGAATTGGACTGGGAAAGAAAGATGGTAGCCTCAGTTTCATACTGTCTCTAGTGAGGTAAAAAAAGCCTCTCTGTCGTCATGTATTTGGAGCTTGAGTTTTAACCACCTCCCCAGATAACCACCTCCAAGTATGAACCAAATGCTGTGACACTCTAAATGTTCTAAAGACCCTGCAGATATACACAGTTTGACTACAAAGCTTGAAATTGCAAAAATTAAAAAAAAATAACAGATTAGAAGAAAGATTCAATTTAATGCAAATTATAATTTTATATAATATATTATATAATTTGGTCTGTAAAGATAATATCTTAGAGAAGAAAACTTTACCAGACTTCTATTACCAATAATTTCTATTCTTCAGAAAATGTTAATGAAAAATTTTCAGCATATTCCACTTTCATTTTGTCTTTTAGAAACTAATAGAAAATTTCCAGAGTGGTGTAGTAATAAAAAGGCCTTAGAGGTTGCTGACAATCAGTTAATATTAAGTCCTGTCAGATCTGTTTACAGTGAGCGTGTAACACATAAAAGTCACCTTTCAGTTTTGAAGAGAATTTGGGAAATAACTGGATACCAGCTTTCCAAAGCTGTTGCACTAAAGCATTAGTTCAAAAACAATAAATAGACCAAATTCATTTGCATTTTATGGGTTTCTTTGGTCTTTCTTCTTCATCTAGTTAATTCCAGTAGGTTATTAAGAAGACTAAAGCAGGTATTTGCAGGTAGAAGAGTCAAGCTCATTAGGATAATAATTACTGCTCAGCTACTATCCAATCTTAAATTGCTGCTGGGAACATATAACCTTGAGCTGCCACACAGTCTGTTCTCCAGGAGGCTTACTGCTAATCGTTCTGGGAGACAGACAAAGCCTAACAAAATATTTCTTTTAAGAAAATACCCAGAACTTCTTTTTCCTAATGCCAGTGTATGAAATTTGTGACTTCAGCCGCAGATAAGGAAAAGAGGGTTCATGTTTTCACAGTAAGCAAACCTCACCCTATCTACCCTACAGCTTTTCATTTCAGAGCCTGTTTTCTCTCTGTTTCCCTTTCTTGTAGACTTTGACCTCTTCCTAAGACTTGTGATTCTTTATAAATGATACCACAGCATGATTCTATAATGAGTTATGAAGAAAGATTCTCAGCAAATGACTTAATTTTTTTTTCACTTTCTAGCTTGTAAGTACCCATATGATTTAATTGCTTTGGCATAAAAATGAAAGTTATGGAAATATGATATCATTTCTATATTTTTTTTGTAATATTCTTTGTGGGAGTAAACTGGTTCTGTACCAGAACCTGCACTGTGTCATATAAGTAAGGCTCAGCTAAGTTACATTGCAGTGTTTATGCCAGGAAATGGATTACTAGAATTCTTTATATGTTAGGAAAGCCTGAATCAGATTAGGAGGCTTTTGTTCACACAAAAAGAAGAGAAGGATTGATAGTGGTCTCATGTAGCAACTCTGAGAACATCATGATCTGGTTTACCTGGGGAGGATTTTGTACCACTGGGCAGCACTCAGAACCACAGAGAGGAACAGAGAGCATGACACAGGGGACTCCCCAGGGACTGCTCCATGCTCCAAGTGTCTGTGTACAATTACTGCACACACAATCCACACCAGAAGCATTGGAAGAAGAGATTTTCAAGTGACTGCCTTAACCACCAACACAGGCTGTCTTGATAATTCTTTCTTACCACCCTGCTAATTCTTTCTGACTACTGTAGTTGGTTTTACTCTAATGGCAGTGGAACAACTTTTACAGCAAGAGAAGAGAATATCTCTATCCTCCTATCTAGCATCTCAACTAGTGATCAAGGTCTTTCTCAGTGACATCAGAGGCAATTTCAAATCTCCTCAAATAAAAATTAGTAATTTTACTTAGGTCTTCAACATGTATTAGATTTAACTGTTCTGCTGCTTACAAAGAAAAGGGGGTTCCATTAGAGAATATAGCCAGTGCCACTCATTTTGAGCACAGCATGACACATAGGTGTTCTCAGTATTTCTAAAATCAAGCCTCAGAGATGAAGCAGTCAGGGAATATTCCATTTCCTGATTCATACCAGTGGCTCAGCTCCTGTTTAGAAACAAAATTGTCTGTGTATATGTGGGAGCAGAGCTTCAGATAGCTGAAACACTTCGCAGCAAAATCAGAGTATTCCAGCTGAGCTCAGTCTTGAATAAGATCTGCACTGGATTTACAATACTCTTTTTGAACAGGGCTTTGAAATTCCACTAATGTATGATGTATCCTAGGTCCAGCCCTGATGCTGTCTGAACTATTTTAATGCTAACAGCCCACTCAGAAATAACTGGGGAAAGAAGTAATTAACAGGACTTGGAACTTTCTTTTTTCCATCCACAGACATGCCCTTACTAAGGAAAAAAAGAAAAGATACCAATGGGTAAAATGAGTAAATCATCCACTTTTCTCCCACCACCTTAAAGTCTTAACTTCTAGATTATAATTTTAATTCTACAGTCTGTTATTTTGTAATATTTTTTATATGCCAGTATTGAACTAAATGTATACTATATTGAACTGAATATAGGAGACAGAGCTATTGTTGCCCCAAACGTATTACACAAGTTGAACAAAACTCATACCAGTTTTTCCTGCTGGTGAAAAAAACGTTCAAGCTGATAAGCAGGCTGGAGAGTACCAGGGGATATTTGTATTTAAACAATAAAAATATGTATGCTTAATATATCTTGGTGATATTATCTTTTCTAAACACTTAGAGTTAACACAAATAAAACTGTTGAGAGAGAAAAAGAGGAAAAGGTAAGAGAAGACACCTGAGAAAAGTAGTTTTCAAGTCTTGGAAAAAAGTAAATGGGATATCAGAGAGGAGATAGTCACCTGCTGGACTCCATTCAAGTGACAAATACTTCAGTCTTCTTGAGCAAGAAGCCAGGTAGAGATTTTGAAAGCTCAGATGCCCAGAAAGGGGTGAATGGTGGTTGATGCAGAGGTGCAGTAGCAGGAGCTGACAAAGTGATGGCAACACAGCTGCTCTGAGATGAGCCCCAAAGATGAGAGTGGGGGGCAATGGGAACTCTCGGTGGTGCACCCAACATACAGCCCTTTCTCTTGTGTACTAACACACCCAGGGCTGCTGAGGAGTGCCTAAATCCACTGCTTTAACAGGCTTTCTGTCACTGCACACTTGTACTGTAACAGGATCCCGACTGGAAGCTCAGGTAAATACCATCAGGAGTTAGACACATGATAAACAGCTGGGAGAAAAGCAAAGGCAAGGTAGTGAGCCCATCAATAAAAGCATGAAACAAGATCTTCCAGTGTGTAAAAGAGGTATTACATTTTGGAGGTCAGTATTTGAAGGAACCAAAAAGACAAGTGCAGGAGATGGACTCATGGGGATTTTTCTGTTACAACTACAGCACCCAAGTATTTTGAATATAAATGAAATAACACTTGCCCCCGAGTTCTAAATCAGCCCCATATCTCTGATCATCAAGAGGAAGGATTTATGATCCTTAGGCTGTGCCTGCAAGAAATTACTTTGTTCCTTTTTCTTTCCTCAGTACTGGAAAACTGCACTTCCCCCAGGAAGCCTTTCAGGAGTGAACTCTGTACAGGTTTTACAAGTCTGAGTCGGGCTGTACGTGTATAGCAGTATCTGAATAGTTTTTATGTGTTTTAGATTCCTGTGATTTAAATTCTGTAAAGATCTTATCTAGTGAAACTCCTTAACTTGCTGTTAACTTGTACCATGTGAGCAGTCCTGTTGGTTTCTGAGCAAAAAACTTCCTGTTTGAAATTTCTTCCTTGAAAAACATGAATTTTAAATGCTCTTGTCACTTCTGCTTACAGCTAGAATTTCAGGTTGCTCCAATTTTAGCAGAACTAATGAGATAAGGGGGAAAATATTAGCAAAAGGAGCTTTGTAAAAACACTCTTCTCCTATTAAAAACAAAAAAATCCACAACAACAAAGAAGAGCAACAATAAAAACACAGCCAACCAAACAAATCTCTCTTATTCAGGAAACATTGTTTCTGGATATTTATGACAAGACAGCCAAAAAATTTAAACATTTGTCAGATGTCAATGTTTTTTACTGATAGAAACAGAGTTATGCAAAGTTCTTCGTGGCATTTGGAATTCCTGTCTAAGGTCTCTGGTGAAATTTCTGGAAGGGGCTAGAGGACAGAGTGTTGTCTCCAAAGCTTATCCACATCTGGTTTGCCTTTTTTTTTTTTTTTTTTCCCCCAGAGGACCCTCTCAGGTATATGACAAAGCAGGGTCACCTGTATTTCTACCCTTGCTGCCTCCAGTCTTTGGGCAGTACAATTTTCTGTTTATTTGCTTGCACAATGTCAAGAACATTCCAAGGTCCTACACTGATCTGACCAGAAAAATCAGCTGTAGCTTATCCATTCACTTCAGTGAATGCAAGAGAACATCTCACGTGTTTGTGGGTGTTTCCCTCTTCCAGCAGCTCTAAAATACATGCTTTGGAAAGACGTAATCTAAGATGTAATTTTTGCATGCATTAAAATCCCTTGTGTGGAATTGAGTGGAGTATTCGTAAAATAAATAATGTATTAGGATCTCCTGTGTTCTTGTCCTGTGCCCAGTAACCCTACAAGCCAAAAGGGTCCAAAGAGGGGAAGACAAGGAGCAGAAACAAACTCACCACAGTTATGCCATCATTTAGGAGCGACTCTCCAAAGATCATCATGTAAAGCTGCTCATTAACGGAGGCTTCTTCAAAAACTACCAGAGCTGCCACGGGGTCCACTGCTGAAATCATGCTGCCAAAGAGCAAGTTCTGCAGCAGGCTCAGGTCACTCAGGCCAAAGGCTTCGATCTGGCAGACTCCATAGAGGGAGAGGCCAATCCCAAACGAGCTCAGCAGAGATCCCAGAACAGACCACCAGAGAATGGATCCAAAGTTCTCAAAAAATGGTCGAGTTGGCATGAAATAACCCTCCTCCAGAATAATGGGTGGGAGGAGATACAAGAAGTAAATACTACTGTTCATCACTGGTGGAGACTTGTGATGGGAAGCAAAGATGATTGCTCCTACCAGTGCTCCAATGGCAATCAGGATGCAGCTTTCAGGCATAAGTCTTGGCAATCGGTGAAAGATGTGGAAACCTTGAATAAAACATTAGGGCATTGTTCAAGTTTAAATTAACCTCATGTCAGACAATTGTCATGCCTGTGTTTGGACACAGCCAGCTTTTGCTCTAAGGATTATGAAGGTAAAAGCAGGCAGTACTGTGCCCTTCAAAACTAAACATTCCCACACTTGTATCACTAAAGCAGGGCAAAAGTTTGACCATTATTTTTTCTCTTCCTGCTGCCCAGCTCCTGATGGCTGAGTAAGCCGGTCTGAATTTAAGCTCCAGTTCTGGGAAAGCAGGAACTTTTTTGAAATGATCCTCCACAATTTGGAGGAAAGGAAATATTCTTCAAGAATCCTTACTGCTCACCTGCTACTGGCTTATCTAGTCACTATACAAGGAACTATGTGATCATAATGTGAATGGGATGTGCCTGTACTAAAAATGTCAGGATTTTTTTTAAATTTACAAGTATGAGATTGAGGCAGACTAAGAAATCTTTAAATCTAAGCTCTAGAAGGTTCTGCCATGACTATTTCTGTGACCCTTGAACTATCAGTCTTCAAAAGCAAAGGAACATAATATTTGTTAAAGTTTCAATAATTTTTTTAGGACACAACTTTTTTTTACCAAGAGGTATGTTTATATCATAACTCTTCTCATCTACTTTTTAATTTAAAAATAATTTTTAAGTCCTCTTCCAATCTTACAGATAAGGGGATTGTTTTGCCTTTCAAGATCTTGGAACTGTTTCCCACCCTTACATCTTGAAATCCAGAAAGAAGACAATACCTGAACAAAACACTGAAAACTAACAGTTTGGAAATCTTCTTCCCTGGGTAACCAGATAATTCAGACTAACTCTTTCTTCCAAATATATTTAAAGTTACCAGCTCCACACTTTTCATCAAAAATAATGTTATTTGAAAACTCCCAGTAAAAGTAACAGGTCCACCTGGGAGGCATCACACAGTTCTTCTAAAGTATCTATTTCATGTTCAAAACAAGAATATTGTGTAGATGTGCCATATGTCAATTCCTGTGCTTTTATGGATGATAAATAAAGACTTTGGTCAATATTTTTAATATCAACACACTCTGCTGATGCCATAACAAGTTTTATTTGTGAAAATTTTGATTGTTATGTTACCAGTGAAGAATTAGATTGAGAGCATCAGCTGTAATGAAACTCACAAATCATGGATGGTGGTAATGATTTTTGTCAACTGGGTAACTATGACAGGAAAAATGTTTCTCTTCAAGCCACCTCCACAAAAACATCAGTCTCACCTACCAGCTTGTTCTAAGGAAGGGTTTGAAAATGTCACAAAAAGTTCAAAAGAAAAGGGATATTTGATGTGTGCAACTCTTCACATCATTACCATCTTCTTCATTTATTTGATATTGCTGCATTAATTCTAAATGGTCAAAATAAATTCAGCCCAGCCATGAAAATGTGTAAGACATGATGAGCCTTTTTTTACAATATTAATTACAGTTCCTACTGGGATTACTGCTCCCTGAGCTGCCTTTCCCCTTTCAGATACCCACATGGAGCTCTAATAGAAGCTAGATGCATTGCTATGTATTCAAAAGGTTCTTAGCCTACATCTCTGCTGATCCACACCCTCAGAGACTCTCATTCTCTCTCCCCAGCATTACTTTTCACACCAACTTCAAGGAGCAAATAGGTAAAAAAAAGACTCAGAGGGAAATGTTTCCTTTTATTCATTCAAAGGAAGAATGCTTTACACTTTTTCTCCCCAAAATTCAGTACACTTGAAGTCTCAGTCGGGTGTAACTGATTTCCACAGCTGTGTCAGGTTGCAAATTCAGGTATCTTGTGATCTATAAGGACTAGGAAAATGAATGGACAGCACTGTGTCAGGGAGCTCTGGTGCTATTTGCTACTCACAGCCCAAGAGACCTGAAGATTAGAGGTAATATGTTAACTTAAGTAAGATGGAATCATTCTAAGGTGGAATTTTGGCACTGCTGTGGTAGTGAACACACCTGTTCTTTTGAGGACAGACATTGTAAAATCAATCCCAGCTACAAAATGAATGAAAGTTACTTGGTTATATTGTGGATTTTTTTTTAACTTCTTTCCAAGTTAGGAGGACCCAAGATCCCATTTTCTACTTACCTATTTTTGCAAAAGAGGCAAGGAGGATCCAAAGGGTAACTTCGTAGGGAATTTGCACATAGTCATAGTCCAGTGTGAAAACATGCAGCCTCACGTCTTCAGAAGAGTCAACAGCACCACTGGATTCATGTTCATAGTGAAGCAAGGACCTCTTGGCCAGGCTGGGCTCACCCCCATGAGCAGCAGCAGCAGAAGAGGATACCACGCTCAAGAGCAGCAGCAGCAGCACGTTGGAAAGCTTTGCATGTGCAAGCATGGCAGAGCCCATGTCTGGGGCTGTGATTTAGCATATAGTGGGTTCATGAAGGTGTGCACAGTCACTTCTGGTGATTCACACTGCCCACAGCCACTTCTTCCTCAGGGCTCTTTCATTTGCCTGTTAGAGGTCATTTTATAGTCCTTATGTGCCTGTCCCATTCCTTGTTCTGCAGACTGACCCGGAGTTTGTGTGAAGATACCGGTTGTGCAGGTTCCACTGACCCAGAAAAACCTTGGCCTCAGCATTACCCTGTTGAGGAATAAAAGGACTTTTCCAACTACATAATTTATGCAGCCTCTCTGATTTTTCCACTGTCACATTAAAAAAAAAAAAAAAAAAAAAAAAAAAAAAGCCAACAAATCAAGCAAAAAAATCTATCAATGCTCACCCTTCAGGCAGCAACACAGCACGAGGGAATTGCATCGGCTGGGAGAGGTGGTGGCAGCCTGGGCGGGCAGGAGAGCCAGCTTCGTGCCTTCCTCTCTTGCCCTCGCTCCCCATCTGCCTCCCCAGCGCCAGTGGCACCCCGGGCACCACACTTGGCGCGACTCCCTGGTCCTGTCACACCTGGTAACAAAACTACTCAGCGTGTAAATAAAGGGACCGTGCAGGGCTCACGGGAGGGACATCTGGTGGGGGACCGCGCAAATTACAGCCTCGCTTGGAAAGGGGCTCCCTCCCTTAAACACTGCATGTAATCAGCAGGTAATATCAACATAAAGAGGAAGGGATGAGCCACACCACCTGCCTGAAATTGGATCTTGGGTTGTCTTGTATTTGGCATTTGTTTTACTCATACCAGTAAGGCACCTACTGGGCAAATACATTATCCCCCTCCCACTGCTCTTACGGATCATTATTTTGAAATGCCAACGTATTTTCTCCTCCACAAAAACTACCATGTTTAGTGCAAGGATAACAGGGTGTGCAAACAGTACTGTTAATTAAAAGCTTCTAAAACCTGTATTACTTATCTTAGAACTGAGTGCATTTAATTTACTGACAAATCATTCAAATTATTCAATGATTTGAGTGTGTTAGAAGGCAACGCAGATAGGGCAGATGATGAGAACAGATGTGATACCCCAAAACAAGTAGTTCTGAGGACCCTGAAACCACACTGCATGTGCTTGGGAGGGGATTCTTTCAAAGCAATTGGCCTCACTATTCTCTCCCTTCATGGGTAGAGAATATCTTCCACTTGACTTTCTGTGGAAGGGATCCAGTGTGTGCAACTGTGACGGTCTGTAATGCAAAGCAAAAGGTGATGGGGTGACAAGTGGGAAATTTGCATCAAAATTATAATTACCTGAACCAAATCTCCAGTACAGGTGGAACTTCAATGTCAAAATTCTCTGTGGTACAGTGTTAGAACCCTAGTTACTGAGAATTTTAGACTTTCTGTGCTGACAGGCACTGACCCCCACAAGAACACTATATTTAATCTGAAGCTGTAAAGAAAGTGTCCAAAATTAAATGATAGCACTAAAATTATAAGTGTGTAATTTGAAAAGAAGTGTGTAATATCACATAATAGAAAACTTAGAGTTTAAAATTTTATAATATAGTAATATATATAAAACAAAATAAAAGTTTCAGAGCAGAAACTAATCCTTCTTCTTCATCTTCTTTTTCATGGGTTTGGGTGGTATTGTGTAATTAAATGAAAAAGTCCACATATGAGCCACGAGTAGTTAGTTATTAAGTTAAAAGGAAAAATAATTTAAGTGTTATTTCTTAATTAGACAATTTAACCTTAAAAAACCTTGTAATGTGAGAGATATGGCTCCATTTCTTAGTTTGTTCAAGTACTGTGAAACTCACAGTTTATGAGACTGTAATATAAATAAAAACTAGTAAACATCTGAATCCAAACAAAAAGTACCATGTTACACATTTAATCCCGACCCTAACAAAAAAGAAGTCAAAACTCCACAGTACAGTCAGTGATGCCCTTTGATGTTCTACTTCTACATGAAGCAGTATTTTCTCTCAGCCTTGCAGCACCATCAGTCCTCCCTCGAAAACTTTGAACCCAATATAGCATTAGTTAAATAATGCTCAGAAAAAAAGTGTTCTTTTTTCCAGTATACTGATCCTGTTGACAGCAGTATTTCTTAGAATGCCTTTCCATCAGAGAATCTGACAGATGAGATATTCAATTAGCATTATAAAACGAGGATTTGTTGCCTTGAAGGCCAAATGAAGTAAGCAGAACCACAGAGAAGAGGCCATACCACTCAGATTGCTTAGTACTGACCATTGCATTTCACTCAGCTACAGACAGACACACAGACTGCAAGATGGTTTGAGAATAAGTGGTATCAGCTCTGGACAGTTGGCAGCCAGAGAACTGCAAGGGAAAGATTTAGAGACCCTGAAAGTCTACTAGTTGTGATAATCAGGTCTTTGATTTACACCTGCAACACATCCATAGTGCCTACAGGTTGAGTCACCAGCCCCAGAGAGGATCAGCAATGATCAGGTTCAGTGTCCCCGAGTGTGAACTGTTTTAGAACTGGTTGAATTCTTCCCCTCTTTGAAGGAATGATGGAGAAGCCTGGGATAAGCCTACACAGTGCTCCTTCTTTTCTGGATCCCTTTGGCATACCCAAAGGGATATGCTACAGCTGTAGCAGTCTCTCATGGTATTTCCTGACGTTCCCACTGGAGGAGGTAACTCACCTGAGGAATTTGGGTATGTCCCACTGGATTACATCTAAAAAATTAAACTGCAAGCTTCCTCTGGAGTTCCCTTTTTAAAATCTTTTTCTAGAAAACAAGTGTTCAATTATTCCAGAAAGAAATGCAGTGCAAAGAACATTGTATGTCTCAAAATAAGAGCAAAATGGTATAATAAAAATGGTAATAAAATATTAATTTATGAAAGATAGCTCACATTTACAGTTGTGTGCAGTGGCACAGTTTTGCTGTGCCCTGTCACACATCAGTCCTCTGACTGTTTCAGAGAAGCTCTTGCTGGCTGCAGTGACAGCTGACAGACCATACAGAAGAGGTCTTTGACAATCATGTTACCATTCCTGAGCCTGATGTCATCTCACTGTGAAATTTCTCCTATCTATACAGTCTGAATAACCTTTGGGAGAAGCCCTTGAGGCTGAAATTTTCCAGCCTCTTAGCAGTTTTCATTGGCATGTGGTAATGCATGTATTTCCAGAACTTCTTGTGGGGAGCAGCAGAAATGGAAGACTTCCAGGTAACGATTGGTAAAATCCGAAGTGCTTTCTTCACTACTGGAGGCAAAGTCTCTGGCTCCTGGAAATCCTGGAACTTTATTAATACCAGTTTGATCCCTCTATCTTCCAATGCACAGTTCACTGCTGCCTGCAGTTCGAAGATGCTTGGTCCACTGACATAGGCTGGGCTCAAAACAATTATTACCCGTCTGCTGTGTTTAATTGCTGTTACAACTTCATCTGTGTAGGCTGGAGAGGAAATGGTGAGAGTTACTGCATTCTGCAAAGGAGCTTTTATCTTATCACTTACTTTTTTCACAGCTAAAACCCAGAAATAAGGAAAGGCAAGAAGAGGAATGCTGAGTAATCATACAACACCTAGAAATGGGTTTGCTGTCAGGGGGTACCATGGCTGTTCTTATACAAGTGAAGAACACAACTTTCTGCTCAGGACACAAAGGGCACAGCTGAGACCTCAGCACATTTCAGCAAGGTCTCAAGGGATGCTTGGACTTGTCTTCATCTCTCCCACAGGGCTTTCTGATTACTGAGGAAGCACTGGCTGTAGTTGCTCAGAAAGTAACTACTATTTGAAGTCTTCTTTCCAGGGAAAGGAGTCTGCTCGCAAAGAAATTCTTGCACAAGAAGCTTTGTCTCAGCCTAGTAGTTCACAGTGACCTCACCCCAAAGTATGTGTGCATCAGGCTCAGGGACCAGACACAAAGATCAAAACGTTATGAGATCTGAACATAAATTCCACTACCTAATTATACAATTTGTTGCTCTGGTGTCTGCATAAAGGTGTTTTGTTTTTTTTTTAAAGTGAAACACAACTTTATAAAAACTGAAGATTTTCTATCATGCCCAGGGAACTTACCTCCTCCTGGAAGAATATCTCTTTCAAGAATACATAACTTATATCCATATTTATTTTCTAGCATATCTGGAAGAAGCTCCAGGGCAAATTTTTCCTCGCTAATTAAAGCAGAGTCACTTTCAGAAGAGTTTAGTTTTGCATAGGATACAAAGGCATCAAATTCTTTGCCATCTAAAAGAAATGAATAAATAAATAATAAATAATGACTACATACATTAACAAGTATGGCTGAAGCCTTCAGCTTCTTTCCTAATGCCCAGTTTCCATTTATATCTGTTTAAGTAGGCACAACACAAACCTGAAATTATGATGTGCTCATAGATTACAGCTATCCAGTAACCAAAGACAACCTTGCTGTCTCACTGTCTTGCAAATTTTGCAGACATATGCTACCAAAGCAAACAAGCAAGCTGGAGATGTTTAGTGCATGGTAGTTTCAAGATTTGGTCCTTTCCAGACAAAAGCCATGTGGTAGGGAATGATTCCCAATCTTTTCTCTCATTTGCCCAAATGCTGATTAAAATAACTTGTCAATGGCCAATCTTATTTTAAAATATAATAAAGCTTAAAGGAACAATGTTCTTGAATATTAGTTGCTTGCAAAAGCTATGCTGTTTTCATACACTGTTATGTTTGTAAGCATGGAGACTTGTGTTTCTCTGTTAAGGAGCAAAGGCTAAGTCTGATCAAAATATCAGCTCAGACACCAAGTACTGACCAGTTATTGAACTGAAGTCTCCTTAAAAGAACGTTTGTACAGTGCAGATGAAACATAGGTAAAGAATTTTTCTTAGCTTTGATCACCCTGGTAACAAGGTCCTGAGTTAGGTGCATTCTTAACTACAAGGCAAAAGTAAATTATATCTGCTGAATAAACTTTGAACTACACTTGAGGGAGAAGGAACGTAAAATAAAATAGTTTCTGGTGAAAGCAAAAGGCACAGTGGACCCAGTCCAGTTTCCCAGTTTCTCGAGGCATTTTCTTAAGTTATCCTAAGACTGCCAGGTATGACAGGGGAAGTACTGGAGACTCAAGCACTTTGGAATGGCAGGACATGGTCAGGCAGCCCAAATACCATCAGGCACCTATGTTCAATTAGCTGGATGTATCACATGTATCACATACAATGAACAGGAACCAGAAAGAAATTCCCCTGTGTAGAGCAGGGTGCTGCTGCAGGGTGAGATGAGATGCTCTCTGGATTCCACCACATTGACTGCACCTTCACCTTCACTGCTTGGGAACTGAGACACCCACATCCAGCACAGAGACCTGAGTGCTGAGTGTCATCACCCACATGCCTTGGTGTTGACCTCCTGTTTTCCATTCCTAGATGTTAGATCAGGACCACAGACACAGGGTAGAGTCACCAGGTTCCTACAGGGTCTAGAAGAGCCCATTTGTAAAGCAAATTGAGAAAACTAACATGGATGAGCTGGGGCTGAGCACTTAAATTCAGAACCAGCACACAGCAGAAGCTATGTCATCAAAAGAAAACAGAGGTGTGCAGACTCGGTCTGGAGGCCAAGAATGTTATCAGACAACACATGTTGCATCTCTGCTCCTCCCCTCTGCTCCTGGACACACTTTCAATCACATCCTTCTACTGGTGATAATTCTTGTGATAAGCTCTTGTGATAATTGGGGAAGATGATTCACTTTGCTGGCTACACACTCTCTTTTATTGAGTTATTTTTCTGCCAAGCTGAGTCAATTTAGGCCCACAAGAGTGGATCATCAGGAGTAGAAACACAGGACTAATGTGGGAATTAAAGGTGGGCCAGAGGTTCACTAGATTTGTTTAGCTGAACTTCAATTCATTTATACCCTAAACTGAAGCTCCCTTGAAAACAGATTTTAAATAACAATAAATTGCACTACAAGCCAGGTATTCCTCATTTCACCCACAGAGGTCACTACAATCTTATTAGACCACAGCCACTAATAAACACACGCCTTTATAACATTACTATTACAATAGCAAGTTAAAAATAAATACCAAATAAGCCCCATTATGCCATATTTTCACATAATTGCACAGGAAAATTACAAGCTGAGGAACTTAGGGTGCTGTATTTAAGATGCTGAAAGTGTAGGAAATGAAGAATACCTGACTTCAGCAAAGGGATGGCATATGTTCTATAAATGCTAGTATCAAATCTCCTGCATTATTTCTTTCTGCACGTGGAAGAAGGCAGGAATTTTGAGATATATCTGAATTGGCTAAGGAGGCCAATTAACCCCTGAGGAG
This sequence comes from Serinus canaria, assembly GCF_022539315.1. Lineage (NCBI taxonomy): Eukaryota > Metazoa > Chordata > Aves > Passeriformes > Fringillidae > Serinus > Serinus canaria. The sequence continues at coordinate 85,281,978 of NC_066313.1, read as the reverse complement.
TTGTAGTTCCTCCCTCCACAAGGTCCTGTACAACCTATATTGGCTCTGCTTTGAGCAGGTGCCCAGGGTACCTTCCAATCTTGAAGGATTCTTCAATTGTCTGATTCTGTGCTGAGAAAGACATGAGAGAAGAAATTATAGAAAGGAAGAAACAGCAAAATCAAGTCATAACTGCTGCTTTGCTGCTTTATGAACAAGTCCTTTCAGACCTCAGGTGACTTGATGTGCATCCATGAAGTGAGAAGGACACAGTCCTGCAGGTGAGAACACAGTTTCCCTGGGCAGAAAACTCTCTGGGTATGCACGGTTGGTCTGCACACCCCCTGTACCCCCATGCTGCACAGGGAGCTGTGTGCACGAGGTACCTGAGAGGCAGGGGACAGGCAGGGGACAGGGGCTGTCACGGTGGAACCCAAAGGTGCCTTCAACTTCAGTACACAGGCCTTGGCAGCTCTGTGTCTGTCCTGCTGACATGCAGGGTGTGCTCTAAAGGGACTTTCCACAGGTCCTTAAATCACTTTGTTACCAGATAGGGGGGAAATTTTGAGTGGTTTCCCAAATTGCTTTGGCCAAATGCTTTAGTGCCTGTAAAAATGTTTTCCAGAAGGGGAGGTAATTTTCCAATTGTGCATGCACTTAGAGGTATCTAGATACAGTTGTTTCACACTCACATATAAGATATAAATATAAACACAAAAACAGGCTCAGACACCCCTATCTCAAACTGCATCCAGAGGCAAGAATTTTTAGAAAAAATTTCTCAGGCACAAATGATCAGAATTCTTTCAACACATTTAAGAAAATCATACCTTGAGTTCTTTGTAGTAGTCATAGTGATTCCTAACATACATTTTTACTCTGTCTACTATTTCAGGGACCTGTTTTAGCTGAGGTGGTGGGGCCATGCTACTACAGAGACTGAAAAAATCAAAAGCTAAACACTCAGGTCCAAATTTCAAGTAGTTTCCAAAGATTTTAGAAAGGAAATAGGAATACTTCCCAAATATTCATTTGTCAACTGGTGCCCTTCATCATCTTATTTATCTCTTTTGCTTATTCTTCTGAGAAACTTTTTGGCTTCAAGTTAAAGATACAATAGACCCTGGAGTCCTTCACCTTGTTATGCAAGGTCATTTCATTCTTGTACAAAGGGGTTGTTTTAATTTTTCCAGAGAATGATTGTGAAATGTTGGAGATGCAAAGTTATTCCCTGCATATGGACTACCAAAATTCAGCTTCCTGCTCTTATCTTCTATGGGTAAATTAGGGTAAAAGTCTAACTGACATTTCTGTTGGTGTCAGATATTTCTTTCACACTATATGACTTTTTTGTTCCATCTGCATTCACTGAGCATCATGCAAGGTTTAGTAGAATTTTTATTGGCTCAAAGAGAACAGAGTCTTTAAAAGAGCTTAATTAAATGAGTAATTCATATCAGATTATCCCATATGGCAAAAGGCAGTAGAAAAACTGGAGCAAATTCAAATTAGACAAGGTTTCTTACCTTCTGTACTTTTGTTGTGGACCAGATAACTTCGATACATCAGCACTATTTCAATCCAGTGCTGGTAAATAAAGGCAGTGCACACAACAAATGCAAATAGAGTAGAAAAGGCACTGCATAGTACATATAAGAACAACACTGCAGGAAGAAAAGACCATGTCATAACTTGAGTTTCCAAAATAATATTGACACTTAGATAAAAAATCAGTCCAGAAATGGGGACAAACAATCTTACAAAATCTTTTTTCTTATCCCTCTGGCAAAATTTAGGGAAGTCAAGATTTCATGTAGCCACAAACCTTCTCATAGAATTTCAGTCTCCCATCAGTGTCCTTTATTGCATGGCATCTCTTTGGTGATATGAAAGGCCAATCTATGACAGAGTGCTCAGAGAAAATAGTCTCTGGTACACTCAGCAATGCTGTAAATAGCCATCACCTGAGATGGAAAAGCTACATCAGAACAGACACAGCTGCACACAGTGCCCTTCTGGCAGCTTCCTGTTGCATCCAGTGATGAACCTCCGCTGTGAACTATGGTTTAACACTTTAATTTCCACACTGATTCAGGTTTGGTGCTTGAAAGTCTGCCACAATCATATCAGTTATGGTAACTTCTCAGAAACATGCACACTAGTGACTGGGAAAATAAAGAGAAATATCCTATGGAAACCAGGGAATACTGCTGCTTTCAGCAGCCTCTCTGCTTCAGTTTAGTAGATTGCCTATTAATGCTCAGAGATTGCAATCTCTTCTCCCTTCCAGTTACTCTCCAACTTCCACTTGGCTCACCTGCCTGCAGTAATTCCCCAGATAGCCCTGCTCTTCTGAGTAAGCCTCAAAATACTTGGCTTTCAAGACATCTGACAAATCAGGCTTTTCCCACTCAGGTTCAAGAAACTTCTGCTGCTGGCTAAAAGCCAGTGTCAACGGGGAATTAATTAGCAGCAGTAGAGTAAATCAAAATGTGTCTTCAGGAGTAAATAGTCACCAGCTGATAGCTTTACCTCTCTTCTTTCTTTTCAGCTGGATCACAGCAGTGGCATTCCCCACTGAATTCTCAGCAAAGCATGTGAAGTTGCTTCTGAGGTCTTTTTCAGTAACTTCTTTCAAAGTTGCAACGTGAAGAAGTGTGTGCCCCTTCAAACGTTTTGGATAGATGCTAGAGAGGAAAAAAAATATGCATTTGCATGATACCTTTGCTGTTCATTCAGACAACTTCCCAATGTCTCACACACAAAAACAGAAGAGCTTGCAACTTGTTCATCTTGAACTTTTAATAGTAATCCAATATTCTGGTTTGGAATTGCTTTATACATGGTAAGAAAATACTAACTAACATCATAAGAAAATACTTTGATAAGCCTGAAGACTGAAAGGTTTATCCTTAATTCATCTACTCAGCAAAATGTTTACCACTTGCCTAGTTTTCAATACATTGTTACCTTTACTTCTATAAGATTACTTGTGATTTTCTAAGATGTAAGATATTCACCTGGCAGAAACGCAGAGAAATGAGACTTCAAAAAGGAACCCCAAGAGAGAACTAGCTGGGCAAAAGACTGAGCAGCTCAGCCTCTTTCATAGGGGTAAAAAGCCCAAGGCACACAGAATAAGACAGAAATAAGGGACAGAAGTATAGGAAATGACAAGGTAACTGAGGAATCCCTTCAGGGCTGAGTGAAGGATATGGGAAACTGATCTGCATCTGCAATCACTCCAGAATACCCAGGGTTTCTGAGTTTCAGCATTCCCCTTTGAAAGCCACAAGTATAAGCATCTCTGGGTCATCCCAAAGGTCATCTCACCTCGTGCCACTGAAAATGACAGTGTCCCATGGCTCTACCTCTCTACCTCTGCTACCTCAAGATATGTAGGAGTGAGCATAGGCAAGGATTTAGCCAAAGTCTGTTGGGGGCATTTCATTTGTTTATGTTTTAAAAAATAAACAGAAACTCTACCCATGAAAACAGCTAAGAACTTGCTAACAAGAATACTCCAAATCTAAACATTCTCAAGTAAGGAAATTGCAATTTCCAGTCTGCCTCATGACTGTGTGATATATCATAATTCTTTTTTTTCCCCCATATGACTCCTATTATGAACTTGGTTTTAGCAGTGACAGCAGGGCTTTTGCTTCCCCCAGTGTACAGAAAGTTTACCCATAAAGTTGACTCAGGGCTGTGTGGTGAAAGACAGAGTTGCCTGCGTTGCCTCTACTCTGCTGCTTGCCCAAGTGAATGAAAACAGGAAGGAAAGGGAAGAGTAATCACTATAGGGGCTGTCCCTAGGTCACAGGAAACCTTTCCCCTACATGTTTCTTCTCTGCAGGGTCTGGTTAATTCTCACCAGGGAGGAGTCCCAAAATTCAGCATCCTGAAATTAAATGTGCTGCAAGCCCTCAGCCTTCTGTAACACCCCTTTGAGACAAACAAACTCCCTTCAAAGTCCACAGTACTGTTTGGCTGATCTCATTCATTCTCCACTCAGAGGCAGCTTCCAAAGGCAGATTGTGTGAGCTGCTAGCTAGGCACAACAGAGACTTTGCTTTCAAGAACACTTGAGAACAAGATCACTTCAAAACAACTGATGCAGGGACAGGCAACCACGAGCCCTTCATGTTGAAGCTGTCTGTGAGCTAAAGTTTTAAGAAGAGCTAAGATTATGCAGAGTTTGAGTTCTTGATTTTATGGCCTCAATATGTGCTTCTGTATGTAAAGGTCACATGCCTGTCACTTGCTTGTGGCATTACTAAGTGAAAGAAAAGAGCCTTCTAAAGTTTTTTCAATAAAATGTATTCAGTAAAGCTGTTATAGAAGGACTTTTAGAGCTGCTTGTGGTGGTAGTGACCAGAATATTGGAAGGGATGGGGGAGGAGGTTCTCACATTGTTTCCTGATTCAATTCCTCATTTACATTCTCTTCGTTGTTCCGTTTCCATGTTACCCTCATTGGAGAAACTGCTTCAAACCCAAACTGTACACGACATTCCAATTCAAGTGGCTTGCCTGGAACAAATGAGCACAGAAAAAACATGCCTGCAGAATATTATTCTCTTAAATAGCCTAGAAAGCAAAGCTGGTTTGTTTTATCAAGATCTGTCATTATTTATCAATAACTCATTTAAATATTTTCATTTGGTTCTAGAGGAGGAATTGAAACTTACCAACTTCTACTTCGAGGATCACAACACCATTGGGATACAAAAGGTTTGGTGGATGAATAGTGTTTTTCGCTGCAATTAACAAAATATCATTAAGTATAAAGTTATTGTCAGTGCAGAAAACCAAAGAAAATAACTTAAAATTCAAATTTTCAAGATTTAGGTGGAATTTAGACACCAAAGTCCAAGTGGAGGACAACAAAACTTGTGTAACTACTCAAACACCTGCTATCTCATTTACTCTGAGGCATTGTCCTCTTACATCAGCTGAAGAGCTTAGCAACTAGTCTGCACTTTAAGTTATTTAGGATTAAAAAATTAGGAACCCCCCTTGCAAAATCCCCTGAAGGGTGCAATCCTCACACCAGTTCTCTGTCAAACCCTTTTTCATGCCCAGTAAGCACAAAGAGAGCCCATGCACATCCCATTCACAAGCACAGATACCAAAATATACCAAATTGTACCAAAACAGCCATGTTTTTCAGAACTCAGGCTGCCAAAGGGCACAGATAATGACAGCCAGAGGTTGTACACTAAAACCCACAGCTCTGATATTCTAGGAAAGTCCCATACTGCAGGAAATGGTGCCACATAACACCTTTTTGTTCTGGGTTGGTTTTTTGGTTTTTTTAACCAGGTCACAGCAGAGAAATAAAGCACAGAATCACAGAACAAGCTGAGCTGGAAGGGACACACAGGATGAGTTCAGCACCCAGCCCTGCACAGAACCCTCCCCAGGAATCACACCCTGTGCCTGAGAGTGTTGCTCAAACACTCCTTGAACTCTGTCAGGCTTGGTGCTTTGAGTACTTCCCTGGGGAGCCAGTGCCCAACCAGCCTCTGGATGAAAAACCTTTTCCTAATACCCAACCTAAACCTCTCCTGGCACAGCTTCAGGCCATTCCCTCGGGTCCTGGCGCTGGTCACCACTGAGAAGAGATCAGTGCCTGCCCCTGCTCTTCCCCTCACACGGAAGACTTCCACTGCAGGAGGTTCTCCCCTCAGTCTGCAAAGTTCTAGGGTAGGATGCATGGGGTGCCTTTTAGGTGTTTTTCTGACTGCTGTAGAAAGTGAGGGAAAAGAACAGAGAAGGACGCTGAATGTGTCAGCTCAAATACAGTCAGATCAGAATAAAAGCAGAGCTAGCCCAAGCCTGTCTGGAGAATTATGAGGGTATAAAGCCAGAAGGAAGAGAGAAAGAGCAAGAGGTATTTTAAGCCACCACACAGAGATCTCAGAGATTGGTAAGACATGGTTTCCTGTCCGGGTGGGATGGATACATTTTTCCCTTGAACTCTTAGAGACAAATTCTTAAAATACCTGGTGAAAAAAGGATCACCTATTTCAGAAAAGTACTATCCTCATTAGACCATGAAATGTCAAAGGAGTGTTTCTTCACTAGACCACAGAACCAGGTTGCCTCACTTGACACATTTCTTTTGCTCCCTAGATCCTGTTCTCCCTCTCACAGAGTAGTCTACCTTCCACCAGGATGCTGAGGAATAGTCCTGTGCTGTTTTCATACAGAAACAGCTGTACTGCATCCATGCAGTTCAGGATATAGAATAGATTTATACTTTCCTACAGGACCTACTGCTATTACTATTGCATGTTCTAGTTGGTGTCCCAAGGTATCCTCAGAATACCTGGGAGAGGATTTGAATGATCCTGTAGCTAATGCAATCTATGGGTTTTTCAGAACAAGAGCTTGAATAAAAAACAGAAATAAACATAATAAAGAAAACATACTTTACTTCAGGCATTTTATTCTGGGTTTTTATACTACTCACCAATGACTTCTACTGTTGCTGCTGTTCTCACTGTCCACTTGGTAATGTTGTCAGACAGAGTGTAATCACACACATATATTCCAGCATCTTTGTCATAGGTTGGATTCAGGTAGATTTCATTCTGCTTAAGCTTTAGGCTTGGTCTGCTTTTCCTGTATTTTATCTGGTGACCATCCTAATGAAAATAATATCTATGAATTAAAGTTGGTTTTTTCCTTGCTGCTGTTGCTGTTACTAAATTATGTTTTAATATATTTGGACAGGATTTTCATGGCAGAAGGGCTAAACCAAGGTCTTTCCACTGAACCACAAAATGGGTTTTAGGAGTCTGAGGACATTTATCCATACTAAAAAATATGTGAATAACCTTGATTTTTAAAAATATATTTAAAATTTATGGTTGATGCAAAAATATGAAATCATGAAGCTGATCTAAATTAAACTCCTATTACTAAAGAGTGGCAAAAATGATCACTTTTTTGATTGACTAGGCATTTTTTGTTTTATAAAGAAATAATTTTGAAAGCATTTTCAAGTTATTTTATGAGAAGTAAACCATGAGTTTGGATGGTTGAGCACACTGTCACTACTTTTAGAAGCATGAAAATCATCTATTTTTGAAAAGCACAACTGTTTTTCAGCATATTATATTCATATTCCATCAAAACCAGCAAGAATTTTCCTTAAATCAAGTTCCTGAAAAAATCCAGTAACACAAATGTGAAGATGTTCCTCAACTTCAGTGGGCTTCAGATCAAGATGTAGGTAACGATAAACATAATTTAAATTTTTAAAGCAAAGGCAGAATAGCTTTGCCTAGATCATAATTCTACTTGATAGAATAAAATAATGTAAATAATACCTGGCAGGAAAATGCACAATTTCAAATTTTAGTCATTTTCCTATCCCCATATTACCATCCTTACAAATACTGAATCAGTAGTGGTTCTGTAGAATTGTGTTTCATTTAAAACAGGAGTCTTGGAAAGAAAATTTGCAGCATTATTCTTAAAATAATTTTGTGTCTAACAAAGCCAGTTTTTCTTTGTTATATTGGGTATTTTCAAAATTTGAAATGTCAAAACAAAACTTAAAATGTTGTATTTCAATCATATCAGTGTTGTAAGAAAACTATTTTAATTCTTAATTACTTCAATTTCTTAGCTGAAGAGCAAGGATTTCTTGGCTTCTTTGCCAATATAATAATATTTTGGGTGTGGCAAATTTCTTCAAAACTCTTCCTTAAATACGTGATATATATCAGTTCAAGATTCTACTTTTGGGTTGAATTTCTTTGGCATTGCCTGCCAAAGAAGAGTTCAAGAACTATGGCACATGACATTAGCTAGACCTGAAGCTCCACCTCCTCTCAGCGAGACTGACTCTTACCTTGTACCATTTCACATCTGGCTTTTTAGTGTGGCTGTAACATTTTGTCCCAGGACAGGTTATTGAATTCCCACTGCCAGCAAGCAGATATAGAATATTTGTGTCATAACCTGCACATTTGGCTGCCTTCTTTGTTTGAACATCCAAAACAATTTTGAGACATGGGATTTTTCCCCTGAGTGATGAAAAAAAAAAAAAAAGGAAAACATTTAATACAGAAACCAAAGCAAAACAATAATTCCCCCATAGAAATAGAAACCTTTTACTCTTTTACTCCATTACTTTTTTGCTCCATTCCTTACCATATCCTACAGATGTACACTCCAGAAGCACTGTCCCTTATTGGTTTAAACCAAAGTGCATCCCCTTGGAAAGTCAGATTTGAGCTTTCCTTGATAGCCTTCAGTGTCTCTCTATCTTTCTGGTGCCAGAACCATTTCACCTTATGTTGATTTAGAAGTGAGTTGTTATAAATGTTGGTAGCATCTCCATCTGGTAAAGCACATTGTAGAACAAACTCCTCACCATTAATTGCACGATACCATATTTGAGGTTCAACATGGGAACATCCTGAAAAGCAGGACAGTAAGATATCAGTACCATCTGAAAAAATGCAAAGTCATGGTGAAAAAATTAAAAATAAAAATTAGGAACAAAAATAGAACCTTACCTTTCTTGTGTTGAATATTTCTTTATGTGATCAGAACATGGACTAATAAAAAATAGGTTTTCTTAAATATGTAATTTGCTGATGTTCTTGAAAATTTATTTAGAGGCTTCCAAAGTTTATTAGGCCTTTTTTCAAAAGCTTAATGTGAAGAGTTTTTGTGATGTGTAGACTTTTGCGTGCGTGCTAGCCTGTTAAACCTCAGCTTTGTAGAAAAGCAGAGGCAGCTCTTCTCAGTCTTGCCACATTAATGGAGAAGGGACTGACATAAGCCTGAGGAAGCAGAACCTGCCCACCACATGCCCTATTTAAGGTAAGACTGACAAACATAACTGTCTCAGTGATATTTATAAATATTTATCCTCCTATGTTTCAGTAACTGTCTCTAAAATCACACAATTTTTTTTAATTCTGAAAGGTTTGGTCAGCCATCCTAATGCCCACCCTGCCAGTCAGGCTGTTGTGTCCTTTGAAAGTATGGCAGGATGTCACCCCAGCAGAAGGGAGGTCATGAAATCTGTTCCTCAGCTGTCCACCTGGGAAACTCTTTATAGCTTCATTTTCTCTCTGTGCACTAAACTGGGTCAAGCTCCTCTAGGTATATTGTGTGTGTGGAAGGCTTTGATAAATCTCTCTCTTTCTGCTTTTGTCTTCCTTCTCCCCATTCCCTGCCTCACTAGACCAGACCCTGGAAACCTAAGTCATGGATACAATTCATTTGTTTCACTTAGGTCTCAGAGACTCTGCTTTACATTTATCCTTTTCATTGGGGAACTGATTTTTGAGTCAAATTTAGGGTAGCTTGTATTACCAATACTTCAGAAAGGCTATTCTCTTCAATTGCAGAGAGGCTATTTGTCCGACACAAGCATGTATATGTGCAGCAAAAACTCACAAAAACAAGGAAAAATTAAGATCTCCTTTTCTAAGTTTTCAGAAAGCACCACAAACACCAAACATCACTGGAGCAGATTCTTACCTGGCAAGTTAATATCTCTAACTTCTACCCCACTGACAAATAGTGTTGGTATCCAGCACAAAGTGAGCATTATTTTCTTTATCAATTTTGGCTGATATTTAGAGGCATTTTCTTTAAGAATCATCTTGCTTTCTGTAAAAGAGGAAAACAGGGGTTTTCTTGTAAATAAGAGTCCAATAAAATAGATAATAGCATATTTCATTTTGCACCTCTGTAAAACTTTACAAACATTATTTCCTGCATATTGTGTTTTTTAAAAAGGAGGTTTGCAGCACTTTTCCTGCTCGCACTATTTCACAGAAATACAGGATGGATAACAATGCAGAACTCCATCTCTGGAGTGGAAATGCTGATCCTTCCTCCTTTGTTAGGAGCATGTTCTCTAAGATGAGAGGTAAGATAGCAAACATCATCAGCTAACGATGCCTAACAGCAACAGAATGAGACAGGCAGGAATGGCACCAAAAAATCCATGGAGTGCTGTTGTACCTTGAAGGTCAACAGGCCCATGTTGGATTCCTTTGGGATTAAACCAAATCTGAAGATGTGCTGCAGCTGCAAACAGCACTGAGCCCAGGTGACTGGAGACCCATGCAGAAGTAAAGCCCTCAAAGCATGTCCTGTGTGGGCACGTGTCTTTGGTTCTCTCTTTCACCCAAGAGATGTGCTCCTAGTGGGCTTTGTTACCAGCCAAAATGGGCATACTTAGGATGTCTACTAGGGCCAGCAGAGCAACCTAAAACCCTTTCTCCTCCTCCGTGGTGTACCTGGGTGTGCAGAACCAGTCCTCACTTTTGCACTACAGGGCTGTGCTGCACTGCACAGCTGTGGCAGAGCCCTGCTGAGAAGGGTGACATCCACACCAGCAAAAGGGACCAGCTCTGTGGGCTGCCCTCTGGGACTGGGAACACTCAGGGGATTTAGAGTGGGTCCACAAAACACTCAGATGCATCCAGGCCCCTATATGACAGTACCCTGTACAAGGTGAAACCCCAAACCATATTGTTATGTTTTCCCTCTTCTACTAAGAAGTGTGATCTGCATCCCATAGCCTTCTCAGCCACACTGAATATGCCCAGTGTGCATACTCCACAGCCATGGCTTAACCTGGGTATTTAGTAAGGACATACCCAACCCCTGTGACTGACATGTCTGCAGCATCTGCTCCAGGAGTAAGGGGCAGTGCCTGGTTCAGGAGCTAAGTACTTGCTGCTGTTCAATTTGCACAGCTGTGCTTTGTGCAACAGAGTCCTCAAGGGTTTTTTTTCCTTTCCTTTGTCCACAGAGTGATTCTGCATTTGCAATGCTGTCAGAGAGGCACTGAGTTAGCCCAAGGGAAAAGCAAGAGGATGGGGAAAGGCTAGTCCCTTGTCTGTTGGCACCTCATGCAAATCAGACACTACTCATACTGGTTAGCATCAGCAGAGCCTCCAGTGCCCACTGAGATAGAGAGAGCTGATGAGAACTCCCACACTGCACTTTTCCAGGCAGCTGTTTTGTGTAGAGGGGAGAACTTTTACTCACCAGTCTCTTCAGAATGTGTCTATTTCTTGCAAGTGAATGGAATGATCTATTTTTTATGCTCAGAGGCCACAGGAAGTAAGTTAACTCATTTGTCTGACCTCATCCTGGTGGTTTGTCACAGGTTGGCTGCTAACTGTCATCACCCCACATATTTTTTAATATCATCCTGAAACTCCAAGTCTCTATGTATGTCTCAAAAAAGTGAGTTTGCTACCAGCACTGGGAAAAAGCTTATCCAACTTTTATCCAACTTTTTTATCCGCTGCAAGAAGATCAATGGATCCTGACTCTTGAATCTGGGTTTATGACACCTGTGAAGGTCTTGCTCAGGGCATTCATTGAGGCTGCATCTCTAGCCATGTTAATTCGGTATAAAACCAAGAGTGGTGTTTTGAGTTATGTCATCCAACAGCCCACGTGGCAAAGGCATGCTGGTGCCAGAAGCAATCAGGACCCAAGGGCCTTTGTGTGGTTCAGTGCTGTAGTCCCTTGGGCAGGTGAGCAGGTGTTGCTGTTGTCAAAAGCAGAGGAGCAAGCACTGATCTCCTCATTCTCATGACCAGTGACATGACTCGAGGAGACAGCATGAAGCTGTGTCAGGGGAAGTTCAGGTTGGATACCAGAAAATTGTTCTTTACCCAGATGGTGGTTGGGCACTGGAATAGGTTCCCCAGGGAATCAGTCAGAGCACTAAACCTGACAGAGTTCAAGAAGTGTTCAGACAAAACTCTCAGGCACGTGGTGGGATTCTTGGGGTGTCCTGTGTAGGGCCAGGAGTTGGACTCGATGATCCTGATGGGTCCCTTGCAACTCAGCTTATTCTATGATTTTATCATCTACTTCTCTGTTCTCTGCACTCCACTTGACCCCGGGCAAATGGTCCAGTCTCTCTCCTGTGACAGTTCTGTTCCTTCCTGACGACTCCTTAAGCCACCTGTGACTCTGTTAAGCCACCAGAAGCTATTTGAAGAGTGTCTGAACTGGCACAGGATAAGCAGTGGAAGTGTTTACTTCCCAGGTTCCCATTTGTGTGTAACTGGGGACATACAGGCCACATGTAGTGAAAGTACATGAAGTGACTGTTCACAAAGCACTGAATAATGCCATTGATGTACAATTTCTTTGTCCTGCAATTTGCTGCCATACTAATGATACCTTCCTTAAGCTCCAAAAGGTCACCACAAATGGGAAAGAAGTGCCAAAGGGAAGGCTGACTAATGAATGTTGGAGTTTTGGTTAGCAATCTTTTCAATAGCCATGGGAAAATACACCACTGCCATTTTGGGAATTTTTCAGTTTTGGTTTTGGGGTTTTTTTTTTGCTAACTGATAGCATTTTTATTAGACAATCATGTAATCTTTGCATTTTTTTAGTGTTTAAAAAGTATGGTAGGACGTGAAATTAATAATTGTCGTCTTGCAAGTGTGCTTGACAGGAAGAGGGAAATTCTCAGCAGAAGCAGACAGCAATCACCATTCAGGTGCATTAGCACTTCAGGTGAACTCAGATAATTTGGTGACTGGGTTTACTCAAGGACTCATTTCTCTTTATCAGTATCTACCAGAGAAAGAAAGGCCTCTACTCCAGGCAACTTGTTATCAAAAGTCTCTCCACCTTCTCCTGCCATGTACACATCCATATTATCAAATCCTTTGTCTAGGGATTTAGGGTGCCGCTTAATTGGAAAGTATTGCATGTGCAAAGGAAATTAGTGCTATCTTCACATCATTTCTTGTGCTAAAAAATACAAGTGAAAAATAGGAATTGCATTATATTGCCTATGTTTCAACTCCTAAAGGACTGTTTGAAGAAAAGAGTAAATTTCTATTTCATAGAGTTTTCAGAGTATCACAGAATGAGCTGAGTTGGAAGTGATCTATTAGGATCATCAAGTCCAACTCCCAGGCCTTTTTGAACTCTGTCAGGCTTGGTGCTGTGACCACTTCCCTGGGAAGCCCATTTCAGTGCCCAGCCACCCTCTGGGTGAAAAACCTTATTTAAGATACAGTCCAAACTTCCCCTGACACAACCTCAGGCCATTCCCCCGGGCCTGTCACCATGGTGAAGAGACCAGTTGTACACTGTGATGAGGTCTCCTTTCAACCTCTTCTTCTTCAGCTTTTTACATAAAATATAAGCCAAAAAATCAAAATCAGTTTTTTGAGTGTTGTGCCAAGTTTCATGATATCTCTGAAGTCTAGTAAAGAGTGGCATACCACAATCCTCCCATCATACTATTCTGATTCTGATGAAAATCACTTCACCATCAAAGCTATCAATTCCTGTGTCTTGTATTCAATTTATATCAATGGAAGGGCAAGCATAATCTGATTCTAGGACTAAGATTAGTAATAGCCACATAGGAGGTGAAGAAAGCTTTACCTTGTCTACAAAATGGAAAAAGATATTTATTGAAGCTACTTACTTAGACACTACTGTTAGCCTGACCAAGCAGTTAAAGCAACTTTACTTTAAAATGAGCATTCAAAGGCAATAAAATGAACTCACCTTCAAGAAGACAGGGTAGGGAGGACTAAAATCTAAAGCTAAGACATATAATTAAAAAAAAAATTATCTCAAGATCTTACTTGCACATCCTACCCAACATGAAAAGAATTGTGGTTAGTTCTAGCTGTGCACTGTGTTGAGTCTGTTTCCTTTACAGGAATTTCCTCTACCTCACAGTCATCATCCCTTCCTTTCTCAGTTTAGTTGCATTATGTTGAGAATTTCTGGGTCACTTTCTTGTAAAAAAGAACAGGGGAAACACCTCCTAGTAAGACATCAAAGCCTTTTGGATTCTAAAATCTTCTATTTGCATTGCGAGCAAAATTGTGTTGGACTTTTTTAGTTTCCTTCATTTAAGAAGGGTAATGTTTCTTTTTTTTTTCTTTTTCCATATGCTGCTTTTAGACAGCTCACAAAAATCTGTAATACCTGAGATCTACAAGATTATTCCAATATACAATAATATTCACAGCAAGAATCGAGTTCTCCTTACCATTAATGTCCCCAGCTACCTTCCCCACCCACTGCAAGTGGGAGCTATTACCTCCCATCTGTGTCCTCCTAGTTCAGCCTCACTAATTAGCCAAACACAGCCTTGGCAGAGAGGGAAGAGAAGCCCTGATGAATCTGAGCCAACTGTGACTTGCCCCCCCTGGACCTGCTGGGAAGGCAGGGCACTTCAGCATTCATAGTCCCACACAGTCCTGCTCCTCTTTCAGGCTTCCTGCTTGGATGTAAAACTCATAAAAGACCAACTGCACAGTGACCCAAACTACACAAAAGCATGTGAGAGCACTTTGCCATCAATGCAGATCCCAATGATCCCTATTCCAATAGAGGATGTGTAAATGTTTGTCCATCAGTTTGCAACAGACTTATTTCAAGAACAGTAGGACTTGTTTCTCTTTTCTTGTGAAGTTCTCTATCTTTACTGCACATTGAGTCAATCACTCTATTTCCACAAGAAGGTTAGAAAGGCTCTTTGTCTCAAAGTGGGGGATTTCAATGTTGCCTCTGTTTATGCACACATTCCTTTATGCAATGACCAGTATTAATGCTTGATCCTGTTGGATTCTGAGCATTTTTAGCTCTCTGCTTATTCCAGACCTAAGCCCACTGATGATCAACCTTGGTGATTGTCTCCTAAACTATAGTCAATGTTTTGAGCATTGAAAAATAGATGTTTGATTTCTAAATTTAAAAAGGCTCCAATTTATCTCTAGAAAAGAACTAAACTTTTGAAGGTGTCCTGTCTGACGGAAAAAAAGCACTTTGTTCCTTCTTCACTTAAAGGAATTACAGAGTGCAACACAGCTGAAGTCAAAGCCCTTCTTCTTTCAAACTCAGATTACCAGAAAACAAATGGTTCTTTCACAAAGATGCATCTTAAAGACATAAAATATACTCCATTCACTTTAAGTATAAATTGTCATAGTGTCCAAGTAATGAGGCTTACCACAAAAAAAATTAAACATAACAGTCCAACTATTATATCAGAAATACATTTTAGAAATGCAACAGAAGCACCAGTCACATAGAGTTTTGAAAGCCCCAGTTCCAGAAGTCTGAGTGGTATGTCATACTGGTTACCACACTGGATGAAAATCTTACATATAGTACCAAATATTTGTCTAAGCCTCTTCTCCAATTCACCCTTTTGGCTTCTGTAAAAATAATAAAGACACTAAAAGTCAGATTCCACTTGCACTTCCAAGGTTCATATTTATCTTTGACTGCAAGGCAAAGTGCATAAAGAAGAGGGTAAAGGACCACTCCAGAATATCCAGAATATCCTCCCTGCTTCTTCTCTCTCCCCACCTTCTCCTCCCTTTTACTCACTTACCCTCCCACTCTGCTAAAATTTAGCATATTTTATGCTATATCTCCAGAAAATCTTACCTCTCCACCCCTGTGGAAAGTCAAGTTTGGGGGTTTTATCTTACCTTGTCTATCTCACTTCTGCTCAAGTGGGGAAAACCTACCATCTCAGTGTGTGTGCAGTGTAGTCTTATAGTGCTGAAAAGATTAGGGGTTTTTTTACTGTTCTGGAACTATTCTGGCTTGGCACATTACACATCACCTCCTCCTCTGCCCAGCTATGGTTAACATCTAGTGGGTAAGAAATTTTCCACTCCAATAATCTTCTACAATGAGTCAGTGGTGCTGGTTCTGCTGTTGCACGAGGTGTCTGGACAATGTTCAAACACAAACCTCTGTCCATTTTGTACCAGTTTATGCACCTTGTGAAATAATACACAGCCACAGGTGGTTTCTGGAACTTGTGGGTGATTGTGAAATAAAGGAAGGTGGTGTGACTTGCCATCAGTTTGCTGCACTACAGTGAATTCTGCCTTGGGCATCAGGGACTAATGTCTAGAGCCACAGAGGTACTATGAATATACAATAACTGAATAGCCACATGCCAAAAGAAGAAGAGCAAAGCAAATTCTCACCATGCAAGCCTTTCAAAAGTTTTAACTCTCATAATTCTTTGCAGTTAATTAGAAAAATTGTCCAGCACCTCAAATTCCATGACAATTCCTTCTTGCCTTCCGTGATAGCCCAACCTGCTTACTGCAAGCCAAGAAACATAAACCTGACAGAGATGACCACTGCTGAATTTTTAGTTTTCTTTCAGAAACTTACTGTACTCCAGCTTAAAAGTAGTCAGAGTAGTTTCTCCCTTACTCTCACAGGAGACCTTACTCTTATAATGGCTTTAATGCCTATCATATATTTATTCAAGGACACATCCTTGTATTCATATTATTCCTTAGCTTGAACAGCTATTCTTTCTATTGCTTTTCTTTTCCTGAATGCATTTGGTAACAATGCTCCTATTCCTTTCCCTGGTCATTTTACCAACCTAGGCAATTAAACTCTTCTAGGATCCCTTTTCATGGCTCCCCTGCTGACCCTCAATGGCTCTGCTTCACAGGTCTCAAGGTCTTGTTTCACTGGAAGTAATTCACTGGTATGTGTTTTTCCTCCACAATGCTGGAAGCTGGAGACAGTCCTGACATTGTCACAAGTTTTCATTTCCAGTGTATGATTCCTTCCTTGAAGATGAAGTTTTGTTGCTAGTCCATAAAGGCAGTATCTTAAAATATTCTTAATGTACAGCTTATCAACCCAATATACACAAATAGAGATGTTGCTGTCACAGCTGAGAGCTAAATATTTACTTTCAAGTCTCCTGAAAGAGGAGGTCTCGTAATGAAGTCCTCAAGAGATCTTTTTGCTAGTGATATTCAGATAATTCCTAGTATGTACTGCCTGCTCTTCAAGGCTAGACAGTTACTTCTGAATTTGCCCAGCTGTTTCTAAGAAGTCAGATTTGTATAGCACTACAAGTAGCTTTGGAACCTCTTATGGAACTGCATTACTTCACCACAGTCAAAATCCCTAAAATTTTCCTGCAATGAATAGAAAACAATTTTATAAGCTTATAGTAGAATGAGGTCTCCAGCACACCACTGAAATTGGCTTAATCATGGCAGTGGTTGAAAGCAATACAGCAATAACCCATAAATCTATTTTATTTTCTTTGAGAAATACCTTAAAGCATCAATGTGCTGAACTCTATTATTTTTGCATTTGATAGGTTACAAGCAAAAAATATATTACACTGGACTGTCTTTCTGAATTACACACGATTTCTCAACCATAGAGGCCAGATGGGAGATCAAACAATAGGAGACAAAACTCTGTAATGACTTTTTTATATATTTAGCTGACAAAACAAACAAACAAAAAATGCTATTGTGGCCTAATTGCAGCTGCTTTCGCTGAAATTCAAAAAATTTGGATTGCTCAACTACAGGAAGCCATAAGTTGTGGATACTGCAGAAATCTTGGTAACTGCTGCTTCACCCAGACACCCAACCTAATTCTAGTTCAGAAAATTGTTTCCCAAAAAATGCAATCACATTTGCTTTTTCAAAATATTGAATGCTTTTTAAGTACATCACAAGCATCTCATCAGGAAAGGCAAAAAACATTCTTAAAGCCTGCAAGCCAGTTTCAAACATTCTTAAAGTCTGGAAGCCAGACCATAGTTGTCTCTAAAAAGAAAGTGACTTCTTTTTACTTTATCTGAGAAATCAAGATAGAAAAGGACAACTTCAATATATAACCACATTCTAGAGTAACCTTCCAGGTCGGAAACACACATCTATCTTCATAACTGCTAATCTCTATTTTCTATCCATTTTTAATTATCTGAGGAATCAATCTATGGCATTCTTGATGTGAAACAAAATTCTGGACCATTTTGCATAAATCAACATGGGGTATTATGTACTCCTTTAAGGTCTGAGATGTCCAGTGAACACTCACTTCACCCTGCACACACAGGAATTGTGTTCCCAGAACCTGTTGTAGAATCTTTATTGGTGCTCTCCTTTTTTGTGATTGCTGACTGCAATCACTGTGTTTACCTTCAAGTTCAGTAAACACACTGGTAACAACTTGTTTCTGCAGGCATCATCAGTTGCTTTCCAACAGAACCAGCAAATCTTAAGGTTGCCCCTGTCCAGCCCTTCTGCAAACCTCCTGCTTTCATTACAACCTGGAGAGTGGATTTGTCCTTATGCTTGCATTTGGAGTGACACAGCTGCTTAGGAGGGGGAATTTATTCCTGTTTCACAAGTTCTATGTCTCCAATGTCTCTAAAGAATGCAGATGGTCATGAAGGAACAGAAGCACTTGTAGTAGGAAAAACACCCTTGAACTGCCAAACCTTTTGCAGTAATGGCCCTTATACAGTACTGCCCTACAGCAATGATACACAGTAGTCCTAATTCTTCCTACATTTATGTTACAATTATCAACAGACAAGAAGAATTCTTTGATTCTGCTTTGCTTCCAGCCTGTGTTGTGTCTGGTAGAAAGCAGTCAACCAGCAACACAAAGAAAAAGCAGACACAGACCATGTTCTCACAGCCAGTTACTATGTTATAGTACATGGAAAGAAAGACAAGAAATTCCAAGACTGGTGGCTTGCAACAGCTGTCTCCTTACTGATCCAATCTGTCTTCTCCTCAGGGAAATTACATATTTCAAAAGCTCTTTTGGATTTGGCTTTGTTTTAATCTTCCTAAATGACAAAGGAGACATTCATTGTTTGTGGTCTAACCATGCTTGCTTTTCTTGCATCTTTTCTTCATGCCCTAAGCTTGATTTTTGACCCTTGCTTGTGATGGTGCATCTCTCCCCCCAGCCCCTCAGGTCACACTGTGAGCTGATGTCATGGTTTAAGCCTGGCACAATACCAGTGCCCCCATGAGAACACCTACTTCCCTGGCACCTACTGTGAGATATGATCAGAGACAGAGCAAAGCAGGCTCCAACTTAAGGTTAAAAAGAAAAAAAAAGCATTTATTAACCTACAACTACAAAGGAAGACACACAAAACACAATAGAACATAAGATGAAAACCTTCCAAAATTCTTCCTCCTCCCCCCACCAAATTTCCAATTTCATTGCCACCCTTCAGACAGTCGATTCTCAGTCTCTTGAGGAGAGAGAAGTCCCTCTTGCGCCACACGCCTTCCATGTCCAGTGCTCTCACCACTGCACATGGATCAGAGCTGCTTCTGGGGTTTTTCATTTTAAGGATACTTTGACCAGTTCCAAAGGGAGCACAGTCCTTCTCCTTTTGGGACACCTGTCCCCCCCAAATTTCACCCCCTGGGGCCGAGGGGTCTCTTGAACAGAGATCGTCTTCTTCTTCTCTCTTCTTCGAGACGGAGGGCACCACCACCACCCTCCTCACCCGTCGTCTCTGTTCACTCCTCCACATCACTGCACTCTCTTGGCACTGAGCCATCGCCTCCCCCTAGAACGCAGTCTCTGTGGCACAGAAACACCCGTGGTTCTGCTGTGGCTACACAAGAAAAGTCCAGCCCAAAGCCACTTCATCATCTCCTCCCACCTAGAATTTTCCTCAACATCTTCTCAATCTCAACATCTTCTCAATCTCATCAACTTCAGGAGGACTCAGCTTTTGCAAGGTTCTCATCTTCCTCAAAGGGGTTAAAAGTCCCGAGCTCTCTCTCTCTGCCGGTTTACTTCGTCAACTCCCACGCCTGTCTGCCCTGCTGGGCACCCCCCCCTTCTCCTTCACGCCGGGCCACTATCACAGCCGCCACAGGCACCGGCTCTGTCTCTCTCTCCCTCGCAGGGGGGGGTGGGGGAATGGAGGATGGCTGCCCGAAGCCCTTGCAATGTTCTCCTCCACCCTTGGGCCCAGGCCTGTCCTACCTCTCTCTCTGGCCACATGGCTCCCCTCCCCCCCTGCCCAGCCAAAGGAGCTGGGCAGGGGGGTCTACTCACTCTCCAGCGGGACTCCAAGAGGAAGTTCCCTTGGGAGATCACAGCTTTTAACCCCTGTGTTCTCAGAGGCGTATCCTGCCCTCAGTGGACAAACCAGGTGCCAATATTAAATCTGAACACTGATTGGATTGCCCACACCATCACAAAAAACTTCATTTCCTTTCAAACCACGACAGCTGAGAAATGTGAACATTTCTCAATAGGCTTTGGCCTTGAACTGCACCAGGACTGAGCTCTCTTGAGAAAAGTTTCCAACCCAAATTGTGGCTAGGCTGGGATATTGCTATGACTAAAGCTCACTCTCTTGCAGCCCTATAAACAGCAGTCCTAAGCAGGACCTTTGAGCTCTCCAGGACCACAGTGGGCTGCAGCCAGCACCCTCCCTCTCAGAGGCACTGAACTCCAGCTTTGCCCCACTTGCAGGATCACCAGACAATGACAGATCCTGGGCTGACACCCCCACTGCTCGAGGCTCAACCCTTTGCCCATTGAGAAGATCCAAAATTGTCTGATGGGAGCACTTCATTGAATTTGAGGGGCATTTTTCACAGGGATACCTGATATATATTTCTCCAGGTCTGCGTGCATGTGAGTGTGAATATTTTATAGCAAATGTACTGTGAGTGTTGCTCTCCTAAAAGACTTAAGTTTGTAAGCTAGGCTTGTAAATGAGTTACTGCTTTGCTGCAGTAAATTCTATATAAATCTTTTGTTAAATTGTTTAATTTAAGCTATTAATTAAGTGCTGTTAAATGCTGTTGAACCTTTAGGCCTAAACTGTCAAGACTGGCTCAGTTTAGCTGTGGCTCTGAGCCTTGTACCTAAATGGGAGCTCCTTCCTAATTCCTTTTTATCCCTACCATTTCCTACCCTAGCTTTTTTCTTCCCCCCACTCCCCCTCCAGCCTCCTCATAGAAAATTTTTGGGTTGATTTTGGGGTTAGATTGATAGATTTTAGGTTTTATTCTGATTTTTTCTGTGTGCTTTAGCTATCCAGTAAGTAGTAGAGTGAACCTTGCCAATGAATTTTTCCTCTCTTTCACTTTTATATTAAATCTGCTTTTGCCAATACATTTGTCAGTGATTCTATCAGCAACCTTAAAAAACTCATTCATGATATTACTTGTCTAGCTGCAGCAAAAATGGAAGCCACAGATATGGAGAAGGAGAAATTTAGTTTTATTAAGTGCAAAAGTGAACAAAAGCCACAGTACAAAGCACTGAAATGACCCATTACCTCAAACAAAATGACCCATAACCTCGAACCAACTATCATATGAATTCACTTCTACATGATGAGGCAAATCATTACAAATACAGTCTATGAAAGTAATATTAGCAGTTCCTTTTCTCTATGGACTGGCAAACAAAAATCAGGGATTTCCAAGGTATGACTAATGTCAGTAATTCAGGATATAAGAGCAATAAGAACATC
Organism: Serinus canaria; assembly: GCF_022539315.1. Lineage (NCBI taxonomy): Eukaryota > Metazoa > Chordata > Aves > Passeriformes > Fringillidae > Serinus > Serinus canaria. The sequence continues at coordinate 85,260,684 of NC_066313.1, read as the reverse complement.
TGGCATTAGTATGAGTATGTATATCCTTAATTTCCCTTGTCCTCCTTTACCACTGCATCATGGGCAGTGAGGATCATCATAAAGGGGCTGTGTCATGACACCTCTCTGTGCAAAAACACTCCCCCTTTTACAGATGCTGAGTCATTCAGCGTGCATCTGCTTTGCTGGCATTCAAACAGCTTGGGAGTTAATGCCACTTAGCTTTCAACCTTCCTTAGGTAAAATCCCCTGTTATTCTGTGAAATCTCAGGGCAGTGAAATACACTATGGTGTCACAGGCTTTAGGGTACCTCTTCATGAGGTCTAGCAGGTATATGCAGTTATGCTGTCTCTCCAAGCTGAGATGAGGGGGCATCCATGGCTAATTCAATTTCAATTTATAGTAGCTGATTCTCATAGAGAGTAGGCTTGGTGCAGAGCTATTAACAGACCATGGGCACCATCCATAGTCACATGAGCGGTAAAACACATTTGACCTTTAATTTGTTAGGCAATACGTTGATGAAAGTATATTAAAAACTACCTGGCTGAGGAGAAATTTTAATTCCTCAGTTAAGTATTAGGAAAGTCACCAACATTTCTGTAAGATGTTTGGCCAGAAAATTGATGTGCCTACTATGTCTGATGGCATTTCTGTGCTGGCAGAAAATGTCAAAATTTATCTCTGACCAGAAGACATGGGAAACACTGGTAGAGAAGAACTGACTTTGTGAAAGATCTGAGATTTGGAAATGTAAAAGCACACATCTCCGGAGGAGAAATCCTCATCAGTAAAAGCTTACACCAGAGAATGTCTTTTGCCTATGAACCACATTTACATAGCTCTTTAGTTGTCTGACAGAAAGGAGACCTCCTAGAACTGATCTGAAAGTCACCACAGATGTTTGCTTTATTTCTTTGTTTCTTTTCCATCTACCTGGTAACCTGGCAACAGTGTTGTCTCCATCTTGGAAATCTATACTTAGCCTTTTCTTTTACCTAAACGTCTTCCAGAAACTATGCATGATTAAAGGATATTTGACAAATACGTTTAATTCCCATGAAACTTGAGACATTGTCATGACACCCAACATTCCAATTGTGTTTTCAAGAGCACTGAGAAGGTAATGGAGCTCCCCCACCTCTGTGAATTAGGTGGCACTGTAAAAGAGATGCCTTCTCAAAACCAGCAGTAATGGCATGCAAAGCAATGACAAGAGTGGGCAGATGATCTCCTAAAAATCTGCCAAAAAGATCTCCTAAAAATTATTCTCTCTTGACTTCTCCCCACTGATGCTAGGAGGACATATGGCTCCATTTTATCCAGGAATTTATGTCAGATTGGAATCTTCTGTCAGGCAGCTAATAATAAGGGAGGATTAGCACAGTTTTGAATAGCTCTTCTAACGCTGTTTTAAAAAATAATATTAAGACAAGAATTCCAAAGGATTAGGAGTGCATATACACAACAAAGAACTCATTTTTCACCTAAATCCCCTACATGCAATAGCTGAAGGCAGCTCAGGGTATAATGGAATTATATATAATGGTCTGTTTTGAAGGGACCATGGTGGAACATCTGGTTGGACCTCCTGCTCAAGCAGGGTCATCCCAGAGCACATTGCAGTCAGTTCTTGAATATCTGCACTGAGGGAGGCTCCACAACCTCTCTGGGCAATTGGCTCCAATGTGATAGCAGCAAACATTAACAAAATACCATTATTTCTATCCCACCTCCCTCTTCTCCCTGTCAAAATGAGTATTTGCAAACTTCTCAGTGAAATAGGATGCAAACAGTCTTTATCATTCCTTCAAATGATTCCCAGTCGTAGAACATGTACAATTCAGTAGTAAATTCTGTTAAACCATCCGAAACTGCCCTACTTTTTATAACCTCTCTTTTCTCTCTGTTGGTTTGGATTTTTTTCTAGTTGATGTTGCCCAAAGCCTGCATGCCAAGCTCTTTAAGGCAGGAGCTGTTTGGGTCCATTTCCAATCCTTAGAAAATACCAAAATACAAAACAAAGTGTATCTTAATAATAAGAGATTGCAAGTACTGATTTATTTATTGAAGGGCCTAAAAAGTATATGCAAGTAAAAATAGTATCATTCTACATCACTGAAAATCATGAAATAAAAATATTTTTCATTGTGCTTTATGCCATGTGGTAAGTCCTAAGCAGAATGAAACTTCTGCTCCTTGTGCAGATTGCTGAGGAAATCTTCTCTGGGATAGGATTTATGAATTGGGGTTAACATCCTCCCAGCTGCTGCAGTGACTTCTGCATTTTTCTCAGATGTCAGAGCTGGCCTCTTAATCAACTATTTCCCAAAATATTAGTTTATTTAGTTCTATTAGTTAGCAAAACACACAATTTTCTGCTACTTCTTCAGTCTCCAGAATTGTTATACGATTTCATTAAAGTCACAGCCCTCAGTCCAGGGTTGAGCAGCTTCTGAGGCTGAGTCAAGATTACTATAGTGCCCTTTGGTCTTTGTCTTGATAGGCTTTGCTGGCATCAGGTACCGAAGGTTCTTCCAAAATCTGGAATTCACGGGAAGAGATTTATCTTTTCTCCATTTCACCACCCTCTTTGATGGTAAAAGGGACAGTGATTCTGGCAAGAAATTGTAGTCACTTATAGGCATGTATTCAATTAATATGATCTTAATTTTCCTTTCAACTAGTGCTTTATGCAGTCCACTCTCAAGTTCATATATGGCTCTGTCAGAAACGTAGTTCTGGCTCAGTATAATGATTAATCTTCTGCTTTTATCAATGAATGAATGGATATCATCAACAAATGCTGCAAATTAAAGATAAATTTATTGTTATATTAAATTGAAAGGATAGGGACCAAATCAACTTATCTTTTTAATTCATGTATGTACCAAAAGTGTCCCTCTTATAAAGCAACAGCACGTAAGCATCCTGTGCTTATGAAGAGACTAATATGTATTAAATATTAGGAGTCTCTCAAAATTAACTCAGGTATAGTGAAAGAGTGTTCTCTAGAGCAGACATAAACCTACTTATAATCTCCATCTACCCTAGACTGCTGTCTGGCAGTAGTCACATGGACAGAAGGCAACAGCAAAATTAGGTTTCCCCTAACCAGACATCTCTTTGCTCTTTCCTAATAGATACCATTGGAGTGATTCCACAGAAAGACACAGACAGCAACTTCTCTCCAAGTGTTTTTTAACCCTGGGGTCACACCTTCCTTTATGACACCAAACACTCAAATCTATTTCCAGTAATCCTGGGTTGAGAAGACCAGCATGTGATGACAAAAGGAGTTGTTCCAACTGTGTTTTAGATTGATGACTTTCGGTATGAAAAGTGATGAATGAAAGTGAATGGTGATACCCTTTAAATATCAAATGGAATTTGCATGAACAGCTTCCAGTACTTGTTTTAACGCCATGGGACAAAGTCTACATAAACCAGAGATCAAGAAAACATGACTTGTAGAGAAAGGCAAAGCAAACTGAACTAACAGAACTAACCAAATGAAGAGAAAACTAAGGGTAAAAGGAGGCTGTCAAGGGTATTACAACACCAAAGGCTCCTGTACAAAGAAGGAAATATTCTATTTTTTTTGTGTTCACATTGGATCTGACCAGAGAAAAGGAAATAATTTAAAACTATTGAAAGAATCAGACTGCACACTTCTGTAAACAATTTTTTAACACTTAAAGAAAGAGAATACGTTAGAACAAAGGGCTTGAAAGAGCTGTGGCTTCTCTCAGGATAGAAAAATTTGTCAGGAATGGATATAAAGAGACAAGATCCTGCTTAATGAAGGAGGCTAACTGATCCTATTGTTATGTGGTTTGAACAACGAAATTCCATTCCTCAGCTGGATCTTTGGACTAAATGTAAACTCATAGTACCTTTTATCCAAGCAAAAGGCAGATGCCAGATACATCCATAGGCCAAACAAAATTCCATTTCTTATTTCTATTTTGTTATGGCACCCATTTCATTCAGCAAATGGTTTCAACCATCACACTGAAGATACAACAAACACACAAGTTACCTAAGAATAACTAGTACCAGAGTCAGCAGCTGCTCTGTGCAATAAATGTGAGTTCATTCATTGGCCCTTGGCAAAAGCTGAGCAAAAGCACTATTACTGGGAAATCTATATCTTCTGTGTCCTCACCTTAACCTTCTTGATGCTTGCTCTTTGATTTTTTCATCTTGATTCTTTGTAATTAGTGATTTATGTGTGTGTGTGTATGTAAGGGTATATGAATTCCTAAATATAACTATAAAACATGTAAAATAATTGCAACCAAACTTTGCATGCACACAGTCCAGATTAAATGAAAAATGCAACCTTTCAATGCACAACATGTGACAGAATTCCTTCAAATTATGAACTTCTACCTTTGTGTGAAAATGATGAGCCTATTTAATGAGAAAAATATTCAATACACTTACCTCCTCCAGGGAATACATCCCTCTCAAATATGCATAACTTGTACCCAAAGTTTTCTTCTAATATCATGGGCAATACCTTCAAAGCAAATTCTCTCTCTTCTTCAGTAGGAGAAACACAGTCTTTCAGGTAAGACACAAATGCATCATATTCTTTTCCATCTGAAAATAAATCAACAGTTGTTGCCTTTTTATCAACCATTAGAAATCCAGCAACTTATTCACCATTCTGGTTTTCAAACTTAGTGTCTCCATGGTAAAGCATCTAGAAATCCCTGATCTTTCTTCTGAAGACTCTGAAGAGTCTTCAAACACTCTCTGTCAGATTAAAAAAACTGTCCGGAAGAAATTTAAGGCTGATACAAAAGATTCTGATTGCATTTGAAAAATACTTGAAAATATTTCCTTTCTATATTAAGGTGCTTTTTAAATAAAATCAGATTATTTAACCAATTAATGTCACATCTGTGAAAATCAAGATATGAAGGGAAGCAAAAAAGGTATCTGTAAACTGAAAAAATTGCTGTTTAAGTGATGCTCCAGATTTCAACATTTATTGTACCTTGTGTCAAAGTATCAAGTGGACTGGGTACCAGCAAAAGTGAGAACAAACCAGTTAATTATTTTTCTTATGGGGCACTAATGTACAGACAGAAAATCAAGGACCAGTCCAGAGGTCAGGTCCACCACACTGCCACAGAGCAGCTATCAGGACGGATACACCAGCACAGGTGGCTTTGCTTCTTAAACTGCACTTCTTTGCTTCCCTTTCTGAATACTTTACTGCATGTAGTTCATAAAAGAGAGCACAAAGTAAACACTGTGAAACCCCACACCTTCAAGAGCTCTAGGAATAGGAAATCTGCTGCCTACTATCCAACAGGCAGCTCCTCCAGGGCAGCATAGTCCAGGTTCTCAGAGACCCTCCCTGAGTGAGTGAAAGTCACTGGGATAGCTGATATCAACAATTAGGTTATAACACTGGCAGGCATGAATTACATCCACCCATTATCCAAAAATCTCCAACCATTGCAGTTTACTCAAGTTATATTCAAGATGATTCAGAGAACAAGAAAGGCCAAGAAAATTAGACCCATATATACAGCAAGTTTTGTCACCACAATTTTCAGAAAAATTATTCCTAAAATTGAGTAATTGTCAGGTTTGCTTGCTGTGAAGGCCACAGAGCTGCTGCCTGGTAAGACACTGGTAATGTGCACTCCTGCTCTCCTTAAGTGCATGTAGTGATAAACCCAACATGCAATGGCCCCTACAGCCAAAGAAACATTTTAAGCTTCACCTCGCTGAAGAGCACCAGTGAGGTGAAAACAAATTTGTGTCAGCCTGCCCATCTGAAAACTCCAGAGTGTTCATCTTCATGGATGGAAAACTGAAAACCTCTCCACCCCTATCAACTTTTGTGATGAGGAACACAGCAGAGCAGAGCCCATCTGAACAGCATCCAACCACATCTCTTCCACTGCTTGCTCCAGAGGCATCTTCTTCACTGTGTTTTTCTCCTGCATTACCACATACATACAACAAACACACGTTAGCACCTGACCATCAAGTTCTCTTTTATATATTCTTTGTTTCTTCTCACACCACTCCTGGATTTAAGATATTTTTTTTATTTTCCTTAAAGCTGATTCCTTCATAGAACTGCCAGAAAGTATTTTTCATCAATATGCTTATTTCAATGTCAGCATTAGCAAAGTCATACCTCCAGCAGTATCATCTCTCCTGCAAATATTTCTGTAAAATAGAACGAAGTCGACCCTAAACATCACAAACACAAACACCACAGCTAAGGCAACAAATGGAAATAGCAGAGCCAGGACCATTCCAGTGGTAAATACATGCACTGGCAAGTCTTGAATCTTCCCTGTAAGAGAGAAAAAAAGCAAATTACAGCCTTAACAAAGAGTATTATCTAACAAGATTACTGTATCAAATACTGATGGCACCTAAAAATCACCTCAAAAAATCCACAAAGTTGATGGGAATCCTTTCCTGCTAATGCTTCAAGCACATATGCATGCCACTCTAAGATAGAGAGAAATTAGAAAACATGTTTTACTGCAAAAACAGGAGAAACAATCTTGGACACAATCACATACAGTTAATTTGTGTGTGTGCAGGGTATGTGAGATCACGACTGACATTACAGATCCTCACAGATGTACAGCATCCCAAAATGATGGTCACTTGCTTTGTGAAGAGTTTCCTTCAGGTTTTTGATTATTTCTCCTTATTGTCTACCTTTTACCCCTCTCTCAATCCCATCCATAAGTCCTTAATGTCCCATTTCATCTCTTTGGCTACGATACATTTGCTTTTTTTTCTCTAGTCTCTTTCAGGCCTTTCTTCATTACTCATATTATTATTATTATTATTATTATTATTATTATTATTATTATTATTATTATTATTATTATTATTATTATTAATCTTTGAAGGTTTTAGTTCCAAATACAGATTTCTAACACCTAAATATTTGTGAAGTTTTTACAAAGACATTCTCAAGACATGCCCATTGTAGTCTGTATTTCTTTTGCTTTGAACTCCTCCTGTCCCTGTCTGAGAGCAGGAGGAATCACCCAGGGGTTGTTAGGTCCAGCATTAGGTGTGTGAGAGCCTTCATAAGCAGACAGTATTTGGAGTAGAGTTTTGAAATGCCCTCAGGATTGAATAGGCTGATTAACAAATTATTTCTAGATGATGCCATACCTTTCTTCAGTCTTACTATTTTTGTCTGTGTGCTTTCATCAGCTTGCAACATGCAGGTGAAATTGTGATGCAGGTCCTCTTCTCTTACTTTTTTAATCCGTAGTAGCCTTGTGATATAGAACTTGTTTCCCAGCCTGCAGCAAGGAATGGTGTTAGCAACACTATCTGTGCAAAACCTACAACCACCTGAGAGGCAGATTTTGAGGAAAGGTTTCTAGAGAAAACCCTCAGGGTGTGGTTTTTACTGAATTTGCAGTCCCACAAAGTGTAGGACATTATCACATACTAAATGCAGCATTTTTAGGAAACCTACTGTAGTGTTTTGAGTTCTTCTTCACATATTGAAGGTTCATTCTCAGGGATACCTGTGCACTGTTCTGGGAATGTTTGGTTAATTAACCAGTAGAGGCTGGCATCTTCTTGCATATAATCCCCCAAGGAACCTGTGCAATTCAATATCTCTTCTTTACCTACAAAAAAAGGCATAACATGGGAAGATTTAGTGAGAAGTAGTATTCATGTACACAGTGCAGTAAAGTGTCAGCTTTCCAGGAAACATATCCTATAAGCTGTTCTCCTTCCTAAATTTTGCAGCCCCTGCTTAATTTTTTATAGGTGTTACACCTGCACTGGTGATGGCCTCAGCAATCATGCACTGCTGCAGAGTGACAGTCATCCATTGCTTTTTTTTTGAGATTAATCATCAAAGCCAGGTGGGTTTAAATAGACCTGAGAATTTCAGGCTTTAGAGACCTAAAGGGAATTAGTCTTGATGATCTTTATGAGTGCCTTCTATTTGAGATATTCCATGATTCTATAAACCAGACTGTGGTCTGCAGTCTGAGAACAGAAGAGAAAAACCTATCACCAGTGCTCCAGGGCCAGGTAAAAGTAAGTAACTGGTAAGGGGAATTACAGCCAACTAATTGTAATAGGGAAACTATATATGGTTACTGAACAAAACCACAGCACCTGCTGAACATGCACAGAACAAATTCTTATCTCACTATCACAGCTGGAAATTCCTGAATACATTAACAGGTCATTTACTCAGTCAGCTACTTGTCCCATTTCAAAGCACTAAGTGTAACTGACAGGAACCACCCCATAAAGCTCCAAGAGTTATAAAAAATTGCAAAACTAAGAAGGCAATTGTACAGTTGGAGAAAATAAGGGCAGAAGACTGTGGCTCTGGAGAGTGAGATTTTTTAAATCCTGTCAAGGGAGGCTTGACCTGAAGCTAGCTGCAACCACAGTTTCTGGGCTATTGCAGCATCATTTCTAGGGAACACATCTAGAATGCTCTTTATTAAGCCAGGAAAACTGCAGGTTATTCCTTCTTCAGACCATTATGCACAAATACTTTCCAGTAAGCAAGGCCTACCCAACAATTCTGTAAGAGCACACAAAGCTTCTTAAGTCTTATCAGATACTTCTAGAACCTTCAAAGCAAGAGCCAGCTGAAAAACTGTCCATGGCAGATTCAGACCTGAGAAATCCAAATTACAGTTGCACAGACCTAACCTAGAATCACTGGCCTTGCAACTCGAGCATTTCCACCCTACACAGCAGCTATTTGGAGGCAAATATCATAGAACAACATCCTAAACAATAATAGCCTTTAAAGATCATGGACCTGGCTCATCCTAAATTCCCTTCACTGTCCACCATGCCATCTGTCTCATCACTCAGCAGGTAGTCCAATGACCTTATCAAATGATCTGATAAAGGCAGATAAGGGATGGAAGACAGGTAGTTCACAAGCATTTGATGCCAAACCCTGCTGACTTCTAAGGGCTGGGACAAGCACAGTAATGAGGAGGAAATGTGAAGGAAGGGTGTTCTGGGGGGTTGGAAGGCATGGGGCATCATAGGATTGGGTACTACCATTGGGAAAAGGACTTACCAAGTAGTATTGATAGAAAGGAAGAAAAATTAGCATCTGAGGTGCTAGATGAGTAAAAGAGATGCAGGTATGAGCCACAGAGGAAGACTTGGAAAGGAAGGATTAGGTAACCAGAAGAGAGAAGCCCTCAGGCAGGGGAGGGGAGAGGAGAGGAAAAAGACTGGTAAATTTCTGTTTTAAAAAGTTAATTACAGCCTCAATCACAAAATACTGGATCCTGTCCAAGGCTGTGTGAAGTCTGCTGATCATTTTATCTAACCTACTTCCAGGTAGAAGCACAGGTAAGGTCTCTTGACAATTCAGATGTACATGCACACATTTCCAGGACTGTCACACCTCACACTCCTCACTTCCCTGAAGAATAACATTCTCAACCACATCAGATATCAGCAGTGCTACTCATTGCTGCTGTTCACTGAGTAAACCATACATCTTTTATACATTCCTTCATGGGGTTTGCCATCCACAAGAAAAAGCCATGGAGAGATGTTTTATCACAACCACCACCTTTTCTTGCAGGTTGTATCAGCAGCCTCAGCTTCTGCCTCTGTGAAAGGGTACATTTAGTGCACTTGTACTTGTGTATCAGTCATGGAGTACGCCAGGCAAAACATTACCAGATGTGAGGTTAGATCACATACAGCATGATGCACAGACAATTTTTTTGATTACACTTATCCAGACCATCAACCCTAAAGAAATCAGAAAAAATCATGTACTTCAAAGATTTTTGTAATAATTTCATACCTATTTCTGTTTCAATTTCTTCATCACGTCCAACTATCTCCAAAGGGAAAGCCTCTGGTCCATCTAAAATAGAAGTATTGTTATTGAAGTAATGCCTCACTTTCATTCTTCCCCAGTAAAAGTTACATAAATGCTCTATATATAAAATTAATCACAAACATTCCATTTAATTCACAGAACAATATCTGGGTTCTGGTGTTACTGAGCAGCTTAAAACCCAATATGTCTTGTTGAATTTTTTTCACATACATATATATACAGAGTACAATTTGCAATGGTTGCAATGGCCCTCTTGAAAAAAAAAAACCTGCAGGGAAAACATACTAAATGCATTTTCCAAAACTGGTAGTATCTCATTTTAACTTCCACTTTTTTACTTCTCAAATTATTCTGAAGTAGTTCAGGTTAGCAGACTTTTACCCCTGGTATATATTTATCAAATGACAACTGCAACTTAAAATAGCCTTAGTAAAGTGAACCAAAAAGTATGCTTCAAAATTTTAGAAAGCTTTCTTACCTTCTTCTACTACAAGTTTGATTGTATTTGTGCTGTGGTATATCGTTCCTTCATGACTGATTAAAATTTCACAGGTATATATCCCAGAGTTCTGTACTGTTAAGGCTCTAAAATTTAGTTCCCTCTCCGTTTCATGTTCATAATTCTTACAGTCCTGCATCAATAAAACCAGAAAATACTATTCTGCAGCAAACATGCATTCAAAAGAAATTAAGATTTTTTTGAAACAGTGTCACCATCACCTTTTCACTATCTCAATGACATGTGTCTGACCCAAAAGAGGTGCAGGCCCAATTTTCATTCATGGACACTTAAATGCAACATTTGAACATTTGAACATTTAACCCATTAGAAGTTGATAATGCTGCCATTGAGGAAAACATAACAACTTGTGGCCCTATCCATCAATGGTCCCATCCTCCCAGGCCTAGAAAGACAAGAGAACAGGGCTGTAGCTCATTCTTTCCAGGCTACTCCAGATCCCTGTACTAAATCAGTCAAAATCCCTCCCTGAAACTGATTGATATTGGGGGTGAACAGGGTCTGTAACTCCAACCAGGAGACCTGAGAGGAATAAGGAGCACATCCCAAAGAGATGATTTGCCAAAAAAGAACAGAACTGGATCTGTTACACACTTAAAAACTGTCCAGAAACAGCGAAATTGAAAAGTTTGCAATCACTTTGCAAGTACATGCCAACTGTAAAATAAAAATCTTGGCATCTCATTTAGCATCGGTACAATATCTGTATCAGCAAAGCAGCAGCTGGCTAAACCAGCTGCTGCCAAAATCAGCAAACAGACATGCACATCAGATCTTTTATCATTCCAAACTACTAGTTCCACAACTTCTGAAACAGGTATTTTTTTTTTAACAAATTGGAAAGCAGACAAAAGCTTTGGTTTGTGTATCTGTCTAAAGTTTTCCCCCTAATCCCATGAGAAATTAAGACTTTACAATGTTTGTAGATAGTTCTAAAAATTCGTTTGCAATTAATATTTCCTGCAATCAGATGTTTTGTTTCTGCAGCCAATGATTTCAGTGACACTGCTTCAGCAATTACCTTATACCATGTTATGCTGTCATTTTCATAGACAGACAAATCGCTGCATTTCAGTGAATGACCAGTTCCAGCACTTTTAATTTCTGTAGTTAAATGATTTTCATTGAAACAGCTGCTTTTATTTCTTTCAAGCACATTCAGAGTCCACTTTTGAATTGTGACATTTTGTTTTCCATTGCTAAGAAAAAAAATAAAGCAAAATCAGTTTTAGGAGCTTTCTAAAATAATGCAGCTTGGTGAGTTAAAAAACACAAATAAATTCTCAAATACATCTGTTGGGTAAAAGTACCTCTACAGTGAGCCAGTTACTTTTATTTCCCTTTATCACTTTCCCACTCCCAAATAAGTGTAATTTCCTTTAGCCAAACAGGTTCCCTAAACTAAATGCACTATCAAAAAACATTTGAAAATACAATTATATCTATGGAACATGACAATATATGCTACATTGACCTGAACAAGGTTGCAACAATCTGTGACATCATCCATAGTTACATGAGAGCATCAAGGAATTTTGGACCTTGAATCAGCTGAAGATTTTGCAGGTTTAATTTCCTATGTACCAGAAAAATATATTTGTAAAATTAGAAATAAGATAGGTCATTTTTATTATCTACTAGGTTCTATCCCTATATTCCTTGAAGAAATCAGATTATAGCTGTAATTTCACTGTTTGATATATCCAAATACATGACTACCAAGAGAAAGGAACCTGAGGAACTTTTATTTGGCGGGGTTAGAGCTTAAGAGAAAGCCATATGCTGCTGTCAGTTAGTGGGTGAGATTCTGTCAGTTAATGGGTGAGATTCTGCAATTAGTGCATAGAGCTCTCATTTGTTTTCTGAGCAAGCAGGGCCTGACAAAGGAAAAGCAACAATTCACAGAGAACTTCCTTCCAGTGTCAGTCATAAATATGTTTGAATCTTCCTGCCTCCAAGAAAAGAAAAATAAATTTCTTCCAGAACTGCAACTAGTCAAGAATTGTATCAATGAGAAAGTCCAAGAGGACAAAGGAGTTGGAATGGAGAAGCATCCCTGGTGAGTACATCAGCTTAAACACCATTCTTGACAAGTCTTCTGAGTGTACAAGATTCAGAAGAGCTATTAGGACATCATTTTTGAGATGAATTTAGACCAAGCCTTAGGTTGTTTCTTTTCTGCTTTTTAAGCTCTCCAAACAAATGTATTTATGCATTCTGCTCACCTTCTTTGCATTGTAGCCCTTTTTCAAGCTACACAGGTTCTCTACTCACTTGAGATGTTCCTTACTCCTAATTGAAATTGACTCTTTAACCCAAAACATGTTGGTTTTGGTAAATCAGCCAACTATGCTGTCACAAACAAGAAAAGCCTTCCCAAAACTTTTCCAGTAGGGATGAGCTCTCGTGGGTATTCACAGTGGGTGGAGCTCTTCTCACCTATTCTTCAACATCTTATTTACACATTTAAATCAGAGCTACTAATCACAGTCAGCAGTGGGACCACATCAGAAATCACCCTGCTACAGTGCAGTTTATAGGATCTATTTTACATATTTTGTTTAGGACAAGATCACCAGTGACCCAGAAAGGCCTCTCCCTCCCCGACAGTAAAGGTACCTAAGATAAGTTTAGGTGTGGACATAAACATTAATTCCAATTGATTCCAGTGAGTCTGTGTGTTTCTTTCACTCTACTAATCTGAGTACTGTCAGAGAATTAATTACAGATCTAGCCATGAAATGATTTTACTCTCTAGATGCAGCAGATGAAAGAAAAAGGTCCATAAAGCCACCTGTTACTGTTACTCCACAGAGCACTGCTGCTCCACAGAGGCTTTCTTCTGTGATCCTATCTGGGGAAACCACTCAAAGTGGATCAAGATATTCTACCTAATGAGCTAAAATCTGGCAAGGAGAATGTCCCTGGAAGGTATTAAAACCATACAAAGATGAATTTTTTCATACACAATTTCTAGCTGTCTGCCATATAGCATGGTTTTCAACACACACACACACAAAAACCATTTAGTTGTAAACATTTAGTTGTCTTTTTTAAACTGCTAGTGTCTGAATTGTTATATATTTTAATCATTATTTTGACTTGTTGAGAGTCTCCAGTGACATTTTGTCGGGAACAAAACTGTTTCTGGTTTAACAGCTTTTCAATCTCCCCCCGCCCCAACAAACCCACCAAGAAGGAACAACAAAATCTAGCTTGACTCAGAAGATTATACAGGGAAGTGAAAGCCCTTAGAGAATATAAACCAAGCTTACTGGATACATAGCCAATTCTAAGTAATCCCTTAGCTATTTTACGGCAACAAGCCAGTGTTAGATCGATATTGCAATCTTCTGCAGAAGCTGTCACTCTGCTTTCCAAACTGCAGTATTAATTTTATATGTATCCTCCCACGGCTTTCAGTTGTTCTAAATATATTGCAAAATTGAGCAATATTTGGGTTTTAAAATTTATCATGTGTTTACCATGGTTCTCTGCAGTTTTTTGGTTTTTTCAGGAACCTCTAACTTCTCTCAGTTTCAAGGTTACCAAAATAGAGCAACCTGATGACCTGCTTTTCTGTATTCTGTTTTTCTCTTTGATAGCCAGAGGATACAGGCTATAAAAAAAACCCCATACAAATTACAAATCTTTTCAAAGATCTCTGACACAGATTTTGCTGCTTACCACACTTACTATAAGTACAATTTTTATTTTCAAGAATGTTGCTGAAGATGGATACATTCAGGCCCATAGGTGATGTCCATTGATTCCTGAATTTGTATCCTAAGTCTAGTGTACCAAAAAACACATGTGAGCATGTCAACACACAGATATGCACACTTCAGCTATCTATGTATGTCTCAGCAGGACACACCTGCTTTAACTGTAAAACTTCTGATTTCTCTTTAAGCAAATAAAAAGTAGTTAAAACATCATAAAACCATTGTTACATTACTTTCACCTCTTGCTTCTTACATATTGTCAGTTGTAACACATCAGGAAAAAAAAATCCTACATTTAATTATTTTGCAAAATCTGTCAACATGTTGTCTTCTTTTCTTGAAAATCTGCAGTATTTGTAATTGTCACATTGTTCCCTGAAACTGCCTAAAGGTATAAGTATTCTGAAAATTATTTCCCATGTAGCTTACAAACACCTAATTCTAAATTAAATAGTTGAAAATTAAAAATATAAATAAAAATATACCTAGCATATCTTCTTTTAAAAGTAAAACTTTCAACCTAGTATAAATATTCTGAAATTAAAGTAATTCTACTCAGTCATTCTTATTAAATCTTAAACAAGTTCAGTAGCCCAAAACAGCCCAATTTTTTTCCTTACAGAAGCTTCTAAAAGTCCTCTGTCTCTGCAGAAAACAGTTTTTCCAATAATTTTCTGTATTTACTGAAATATATCTCATTTAATATGCCTGACAATAGTGAGAACCATCATATAAACTAAGCCCAAGATCCCATTAAAATCCCATGAAAAAATCCCCTTATGCCTCTTGTTCAGCAGTGAGACCTGTGAAGAGCTCCCACGGGAGGATTGCCAGAATCTGGCATCATTCTGATCCTGACAGAAAAGGAGTGTTCATATGGGCCTAACAGGAAGAAATTAAAAATTTTTAAAAATGAAAAAAAAAAAAAAAAGATGCTTCAGAGTAAGAAAATTTTTCCTCAAAAATATTTTCTTTCAAAAGATTTTTAAAATGTAGCAGCTAACATAGTTCTAGAAGGCAAGACAAAAAAGGAGAAAATCAAAACTCTCAATTCCGAATGAATGCTTTGATGTAAATTTGCTTCTTTCTTAAGCAAATGAGTAAATCAAGAAATTTTATAAAGGATTCTGATATTTTTGTGTTTTCCAACAATTACTCATTTTAAAAACTTTATTCTAATAGTTTTACTTCCATTCTTTTCTTGTCATCTCCTTCTGTATGTGAGGCTGTTTCCTTTGGTTTTGAGGTTTACACTTGTTCATAGTAATTCTGTAGAATTCTTGTGATTTACTGTGGATTTACTGTCATTACCCCACATTCTTGAAGTAATCAGAAAACCACAAAGATCATGAATTAAGGCTGGGGTTATCACAGCTCTCTTCTCTTTTGCCCTTTAATGAGTATTTAGGACTCATTATGGCAGTCTCCTTCGGTAGCCTGGCAATTCAGGTATGATCTCCACCCACCTTTCCCCATGGCAAAATTAGTCAGTCTGCATTTTGTGATGCTAATTAGGTGGCACTGGAGTGAGTTTTTAGATTTAATAGCTTTTGTGTGAAATGACCATACAGAAAACTGATCAACACAACAAAACAGCACAACAAACTAGACAAACTACCATATTCATCATCCCTAAAGGAAATTCTCTTGGACTTTACATAGATGAATAAAATTTTTCTCAATATTTACCCTTCAATTAAAAATATTGTGCATTTCATATACCATGAGTCAGTACTTTTTAAAATAATATCAGTAAGGAGATTAACTGTAATGAAGAATTGTAACAGTAATACTTGGAAGAATTAAAAAAAATAAGTTTTCAGCTTCCAAATTGACTTGGAAGTTAACAATTGAAGTCTATCTTAGAACTGTAAACTATCAAACCTGAGTCTTGAGATATTTCTGGAAAGATGTGGAGAGCATTTTTCAGTATCCACAGTTCCATACCCTTTATAAACCTGGCTAGAACCTTAAAAGTATTACTTGGAGAACAGCACAAATCATTACATGCAAGGTGATCTTCTTCAAATTAATCATTACTTCAACTGTAAATGCTGAATAAGGGGTTTGTCATAAGAACTCAGTGCAGCAAACCTTTGATTTTATCCCTTTCAAGGTGTACCAATGAAGATTGCCACCAAATAACAGAGGCCCATCCTTATTTCTCCTTTAACCCATGCTGTTGTACAGCAGTAAGAAATCAAATCCAGTTATTTCATTTGTTCTTTGAATGGCTCCATGAAGGCAAAGGTTTGCACAGACACCAGAATTCAGCTATGCTATGTTTAATCTTTACTATACAGTTAGATGATTTGGCAAGCCCCATAGCATGAGATCCACTCAATACAGCAAGCAAGAACAAGTCTGGGGAAGAAGACAAGCAAATGTTTCCTTTTCCTTGACAGTGGACAGAAGGGTTGTCTGACACTCATTTTTCTTAGGTAATTAATCACAAGCCAGCAAAAATGCTACCTGCCTTATCAAAAGGTTTACAGAACATTTAAAAGGCTGACACTCCTTACAGGTATTTGTAAATATTGCAGGTCTACTTTGATAGTTATTGTGAAATGAAGTGGGAAATGACACTGCAGTTAGAGCAGTTCCCTGAGCCCCTTTTATATGGATGCCACTAGCTATGGAAAACAAAACAAAGAAATCATCTTCATCATAGACGTGCACAGGCAAGACATTTACCCATTGTGTTGTGTACCCACCTGTGAATGACAGAGTAATTCCCAGAGTCGCTGAGTTCAGCTGGCCAAAATTCCAGAAAATTCATTTGTGAAACAATTCTGCCTGTTCCCTTTATCTCTTGCTGCTTCCCAGCACTCTCTTTGTACCAGTTGGTTGTATATGCTTCTTCCTGAAAATGTTCTTGCCTCGACTCAAGATAACAAAGGAAAAAATATTCCCCTTCTAGAATATCAATGGAGGCACGAAGGGGACACAGCTTCTCTTCAGAGAAAGGGGGGAAAAGGTATATTAGGAAGCCATTATCTTATTATTTCAATATCTTATTATTATTGCATTAGCCTGACTTTAAAATGATTTGCTTACTAATGGCATTTTATAAAAAGACTTCTTCCAGCAAAATGGTTTGGCAGCATTTATGTATTCATTCCTGCAATATTTGCTAAAAATCTCAGCCTTTTCCAAGCCTTTATTCTATCCTACCAAATCAACACCAGAAGGAAAAGGGGACTGAAAATAGAAGGGCATTTCCCAATCTTTATGATTCTTTCACATGAGTTCCACAGAAGAATCACATTGGCTCAAAGGGTAGAATCTGGACCTACTGTACATTAATGCCACAAATGGAAGAGGAGAGGAGAAATTCTTCACATATGGTCTCACTTGACAAATATATTTGAGATAAAAGCACAGATCTTATAAATCAGCATTTGCATTTCCTTATCTTCTTAATTAAAACTGAATAATTATGTAGATATATTTCTGAAAAACTTCAGATATCTTTGGAAAACTGCCTTGGAATGAGATTATGTATGAAAAATTTAGTCTTCAAGTCTGCCTTTCCAAACAAATTTCCCAAATTTACTTTTGCATACAGAAGTTATTAAGAGTACAGAAAAGGAACCATGATCAAGGATTTAGAATCAAGAGTAAAATCAGCCTTCAGTCTCTCTCCTGAGATTCTCAGAGATTATTGTTGTTTAGCAACTATTGTCACCACACTTCTGAATGGCACAAAAAGAAGCAGACTCTTTCTCTTCTTTGCTATATCTCTTCATATGGTTATGGCACATACAACATCATCAGGTTTCTCCAGGTAGCATCCTTCCTTTTTCATTTCATAGTTTTGGTGTTTAGGACCAAATTTCCCAAGTCTGGAGCTGGACTGTAATTACCAAACCTTTAAGTTTTTGTTCTTGGCTGCAAAAAACAAAACTTGTCCTACTCCAAGCAGCTGTCAAGAAGCTGGCACACATTTTGAATGTTCTATTATTGAATTAGAAGTCTATAAGTCTTCAATTCAATAAGTCTTCTTATTGAATTGAAGACTTTTACTTACCAGTGGCAGATTCCATGATCAACATTACCAAAAAAATCATCAGAATCATTTTCTTGAGTTGCTTCTATCTTCTTCTCCAAAAAAAAAAAAAAAAGAAACTGAATTGCTCCTGCTTATTCTGAAAGCCTATTAAAAAATGAAAAAAAAACCAAGATTCACAGTTCACCGCAAGTCCACTGAAACAGATTTCTTTGAGCATGTGAGCAGTGTAACAGCTGTTGCCTGCTGCTGAAGAGGGCTTTCCAAATGGGAAGATACATATTTTTATCATAACAGCCATTTTCATACATCAGGTAACATATCTAGATTTTTCTCTGCAATTTCATACCAAATTCAGAAAGCACTGCAGGATTTCCTTGTTCCATTTTCTTATTTAATGTATGCAGTATTTTGCAGTATTACAAGAGCACTCAAATCCCAAGCCAGCAGATACCTACGACAAGACAGGACAGTGGGATTTTTTTTCCACAAAGAGAATAAACTTTGCAAGACTGGACCTTGAAACAGCCAATGGAAACTTCCCTTGCCTTCAATGAGAACAGCACAATGCTGTAGATTGGATATTGATGGCTGACTTTGAGCCTGTTGGAAAGCAATGAGACATGCAATTTCTTTCACAGTTTGGTCTGTGGGGGCAATAAGCTCCAGCTGAGAGTGCTAATATTTCCACTGAGGGCGAGGACAAGAAGCAGCCTATATTCAGTTGCTTCATGTGTAGTCAACTGATTTCAAAGGCAAGTGAAAAACACACTAAGTAAGGCTGGCCTGGAGCATATTCTGAGGTTCCTCAGAACAGCAGCTTAACTGACAACCAAAGACAGAGCTGCTCCTGAGTCTCAGCCTCTGTGAGATACACAATCAGCTCAGCTCAACTCCTGGATTCAAAAGAGATAACCTTGCTTAGAGTGACCCAAACATGGATGGATAGATGAGACAAGAAACATTCGAGATGCATTTCAGAGATCTGAGAGATCTGCCAAAAAAACCTCATTAGCAATCCATTTCTATTTTATTGGGTAAACCTCATGCAATTTGAGAAAACCTTAAGAGACTACCCTCAGACTTAGAGTCAGAAAGTTTCTGTGACCTGAAGATTCTGGAGGCAGGAGGCTACTGCATTTCCAGCAGTATTGCAGGACACCAGATTGGGTAGCTGCCCTCCCTCTCTTGCATTTCTTCTCAGTTCTTTACAAGTGTGCCATCATCCCTTAAAGCACTGCAAGGAGATGAAGGAAGTGTTTCACATCCCTTTTTCAGACGCCTGGTAGGCGTCCCAGATTTAGAAAGCTAAAAGAATCTGGATGGTGAATACTGCATCACACAATTTCAGTTCCTTATTACACATGGAGATTGAAACTCCTACGCTTCATAAGGAAAGAAGGGCCTCTCTCTTTAATTTCTTGACTTTTGTTTTCCTTTTCTATCCTATCACATTCAGAAGAAATACAGCTGTTAGTGACTCCAAGACTATGATCCACTACATAAAGATAGAATCATTGAACACCTGATCTTTAGTTCTAAATCCACTTCTTTTTTGGTATGTCACATCAGCACACAGTGGAAGGTTGGTTGAATGCACACAGTATAATAGAAGCAACTTAATGACCAGGTTTGAGATTCATGACTACTAAAAATCAAGACACAAGACCTTAATCTTACTCTCCCATTGCTGCTGAGCCTGATCAATTTGTCTGAAATTGTTCTACTGTAGGCTAAAAAAGTTGGGCCATACAGTTTGAGTACTCTTCAATGAAAAGTTAGGAGGGGGCAAAAATGGTGAAAAAAATTAAAGTGCTTTTAGTGAAAGTCAGGTAATCCAGAGAGAATCTTTGAGAAACAGAATAAGATTTTTAAATTTTCAGAAAAAATTGAGACATTTTAAAGTAAAAGTAAAGATTCTCTACCTAATAAAGGAGTACAGAAATACTAATGGGCAAAATTCTAAGGCAATAGAGGGAAATGACAGTTTCAATGAAAATTTATTAAATTACAAGTTTTCTATAAGGCTCAAAGTGACAACAGCTTTAAACATTTTTTTTTATGTTTTATACATGTTTAAAACCACTGATGGAGTTTTAATAATAAAATATGGTTACTAAAAATGCTTGTGCCACTGTGAAACCAAAAAAAATTTCAAACAACCCAAAAGTTTAAATTCTGTAAAGTGGATCACCAACGTCTTGTGAATTAGAAAATCATGCACAATTAAAATTATTCCCCACTTTTCAAGAATTACAGAAGATTTTTGAATGAAATTGGGCTGATAGATAGAAGAGATTGATCCTCAATTTTGGACAAGTAACTAATTTTGATCAACACTTTTGGAAAATTCAATTTGGTCCTGAAAGGTTGTGACTTTCTTTTTAAAAAAAAGCCACAACAGGTTTTTCTGAACATGGGACTGTTCTAAACATCATCTGGGGGCAAGGAAGGAAAGCACTAGTCTTTCCTCTTTAAGAACATCTTCTTACAGAATTTAAGTGTTTTTTAAGCATTACCACACAGTGCCATAATTTCTGCAGCATTGATGAAGAAAACAAAAATATTTAGCAAACAGTTGTCTTAACCATACTAGATCCAAGCAGCATTCTGCCAGGATTGCAGTTTCTTGGTAAAAATGAAAATCTGTCTTAATTTCAAAGAACATAAGCAAAGCTGTTTACTTACTATGCAAGTCTTGACAGGCGGAAAGTGGATGGAGAGGGAGTCTTCCAAACTCCAGAGAGTTGCAATTTGAACTTACAACTCTTCTGAGCCTCATTCATCACTGAAACAGAGTTGTCTCTCTCAGCAAATGATTCAATACATAGTTTGAAAAACCTTCTGAAAAAGGAAAAGAGAACTGTTGATTGCAGGAAGGAAAACGAAAAGGGAGATGGGAGAAATTCATTTTTGCTAGCATTAATGGAAAGTTAATAGCAAGTCTTTAATATTAGTATTTTTAATAAGGCGTTTGAGAGCTGATGCACAAGTGTTTTAGGCATAATCTTTTGCCCCTACCACTTACAACAGCACTGAGGGAGCCCATCCTCTTCCAAAGACACCCAGGTGTGAGGGAAAAGGCTGTGGAGAGCACAGAGACGGCGACAGGGGCTGTATGTTGAAATAAGCCGTTTTCAGGGCTAAGCTGTTTATGACAGCTGGATAATACGGAGAAAATACAGCGTGGGCCCTGGACAGAGGTGTCCGAGACAGGCGACTCTGGGCAGCGTCGGGCAGTGCCACCGACAGGGAAGAGCGGCTGAGTGGGAGAGGGAGAGGGAGAGCGCTGGGGACGGGCAGGGATGGGAACGGGCAGGGCTGGGGTCGGGAAGGGTTGGGGACGGGTAGGGTTGGCGATGGGCAGGGATGGGGATGGGCAGGGATGGGGATGGGCAGGGATGGGGATGGGCAGGGACGGGAAGGGCAGGGTGCCCCGTAGAGATCTCCGTCCAGCGAAAGAGGCTCCCCGCACAGCCGCCGGGATGGATGCCGTGAGCGGGGCAGGCTCTCGGCTCCTCGGAGCGGGGGGGAAGGAGGTGTCCGCGCCCAGCCTTGGCCTCCCCCGCCTCCCTGCCCTACCTGGCTGCAGCGTGGCAGGGCGGAGCGGAGCGGAGCTGCCCGGCTCGGCGAGGGGGATGCGCTCCCAGCCGGCCCCCGGACACCCAGAGGCGCGCCCCGCCGGCACAGCGAGTGATGCTCGACTTTTTTAGGAGGCGGAGGGGGGTGGGGTGTGCGTGCCTCTTCCCTCTCACAACCTTTCAGGGGAAGAAAAGGCGTAAGGAGGTGATGCCTTCCGCTGTCTTTGGCCGAAACGCCTCTTCCTCCGCTTTTCCGCTGAACGCGCATTGTAGAAGTGCGCTGGAGGTAGGGCGGAGTGCTAGGAACGAATATATTGGGCTGAGTACACCAAGTTTTGCCTCTGCTACAGCCTCCTCCCCATCTCTCTGCCTGGCTTGAGAATGAGGTCGTGCAAAGAGCTGACACTGAAGGCTGATATTCTGCAAAGACCTCAAAAGACACGCACAAAAAAAAAAAAAAAAAAAAAAAAAAAAAAAAAGTTGTTATGTAGCTGTTCTTCATAAGTTTTTATGAGAACATCTCCTTGAAGGGGACAATAATGGAAACTCTCAGGACATTAAACATTTTGTAGCTCCATTGCCGCAAAGTGAGTGTAAGTATTCACTTCTAAAAAAGCCATCATGCTTAGTTGAGTTTGTTTGTTAGCCAAATGTTGGTATATCGGAACTGTGGTTCCATCAGGGGTTCTGACAGGCATATTTCTTTTTGAGTCCTGTTCCTCGGCAAATGCATGTTTGCTGTTGTTAATTCCATGAATGCTTTATCTGCTAAGTACTGGGCAATGATTCACTATGCTTCTAAATAAAGTTAGTTTGATAACAGCAAGGAAAAAATCATTCCCTCAGGAATCCTTTTATTTGCATATCACCCTTTTCATCTTCAGAAATTTGCTTGGTGACAGCTACATTTTGGGGTTTTTTACCTGGGACAACTGCTAATGCAAAAGTTCCCAATTTCAACAGGAGGGGACAGTTTGGAGGTAAAACAAGCAGGTTAAAACACTTAAAAGGAGGGAGGAATTACACAGAGCTGGCTTTCTTGCATATTTTTCATTGCAGAGGTGAAGGGAAGAAACTTTGGAGTGTTTTACTGTCTCACCTCATTTGTTTTCCTCATCACAGAATGAAGCAATATGTCTATAACAATTAGACCTTTGCATAATGTAAATCAGCACAATTTCAGGAAAGTAAGCTAAGGATCTAACTAACTGTAACTGCTTTAAAAATGTGTAGAAGATACTTTGCAGTGCTTTTGGTTTTATGACTTAGTACCTGATTTTAAAACCTAAAAGAAAGCAGATAGCATAAAGATGATAATGATTTTATATGACAGACTGGAAACTATTCAGCAGCCAGCAAATAAAATGGTAAAATAAAATGTCATCAACTTTTTACTTACACAGTCTGTCTTCATAGTTACAGTTTGGAAACTTTTTTTTTTACTCAGTCTTTTACAGCAATATTTTCCATGAGCTTTTTTCACATTTATTTGCTTTCATATTCTTTTGAAATACTCTCAAGTTTCGAGCTTTAATCTGCATTGCAGAAAATGCTGTGTTCAATTGGTCCTTTCAACCAATGTCATATGAACATATGTGAAAGGAGAATAAACTTTACACTTTTTAGTTCTCTGACTAATACAATTTTAATGGAGAAGTCATAGTGTGGTAATAGATATGTAACTTGACTAAAAATAGCTACATCTTAGATTTTAATTTTGAAAATGTCATGATGAACATGAAAGTTTGCATTAAGATTGGAAATCAGATTTTTGAATGAAGCTCTGATGACCTGACCAGTTGACAATCAGTTAGAGAAGACCAGTTATTTCACAGTTTTTCACATCTTCCATTCCATCCAACATAAACTATATAGAGGTGCTAACTGAAAAAACTGAAACTATTTCCATCATAAATTGCAATACATCCAACTCCTGCAACCACAGTTTTAACCTGCTTGCTCTTAGGTGGCAATAGTCCTTCTTAAACTTCATCTATTATCTCTATATACAAGTTATGATAATTCTTAGCATACATTAAGCCATGTTCAATAGTTTCTCAGAATTGTCTTCCCCCAATGTCAAAAAAAGCAGGTTACAAACTGCTAATGTGTCTGTAAGAGCCTCATATGTTTCTCAGAAATTTTAAAATACAGAAGTTGGACATTTTCAAACATTTCTCCGTGTCACAGCATCACAGGATAATTCAGGTTTGAAGGGATCTCTGGGAGTCCTCAGGTCCAGCCCCTCTTCAGGGTGCACACAAACAAGACCTGAACACTTACAAGGATGGGAATTCCACAGCTTCTCTGGGCACATGCTGCAGCTTTGGAACATGCATATGGTGAATTTTTTTCCCTAATATGTAATATCATTTTCCTGTGTTCTACTTAGTCCCAGTTACTTTTTTGTCCCATCTTTGGGCTCATTTGAGAAGAGTCTGGTTCCATCCATTCTCTCTGTCTTTTTATTACATTATTGTAGGTAGAAACAGGGCCTCTTGTCCTCTCCCTGTATGATCTGTGCTCTTGGTGGACCTCAATATGTCAATACCTCCTCACTTGTGCTGAGGAGCCCAAAACTTGACATAGTGCACCAGGGATGATCTCACAAATGCTAATTCAGGGGAATAATCACTTTCCACAACTACATTCTCACTGGTAAGGTGCAGAGTACTGTTGGTCACCTTGGTCACAAGGACACACTGCTGAACTGTGTTCACTTCAGTGTCAACCAGGACATCCAGTCTATTTCTGCAAAGCTATTTTGTTTTAGGCTGACCTCCAGACTGCATTGCTGAATGGGTTTGTTCCATCTCAGCACTTTGCACATGCCTTGGATTGAACTTTTTGGGTTTCCCATCAGTCCATTTCTTCAGCCTGCTGCTGTCTAAAACAGCAGCTATGCTCCAGTGGGTCACCTATCCCTCCCCAGTTTGATTTTCTGTCTGAAAATTCATTGGTTGTGCATTCTGTCCCAAAGTCAAGGTCATCAATAAGGATTCCTGGTGCCAATATCACTCCTTAAGGGATGCCTCTAGTGATTAGCTGAGGTGAGCTGAGGTTTTATGCTGGTCACAACCTGTCAGTCCCACAGGTCCCACTGTTCTTCTGATCACTTGTGTGGATCTGTCTGTCTAGCAGAGATTGTGTCAAGGACCTTACTCATTACAAGATGTACAGTATCCAGTGTCTGAAACACAGCTGGATATGCATGATTAGTGTCTAGAACAACAGCTGTAGTTTTTCAACCCTTTAAAGAGTGAGGAACATAAAGTTGTACATGTAATTTAATATGCTATCAATTTTACACATCATCTTCCTAACAGGCTTTGTCCAATGCTCTAAGAAATTCATGTTGCATAACAAATAATAGCTTGCAATGAAAAGCTTGCTCTCAAAAGCTTCTAAAACTTTCCTTTAAGTGGTAAGTCTCTTGGGCTTCACAACCATGTGAACTGTAGGAACATCAAATCTCAACCCTACCAGATTTCTAGCTGGTCAGAATCTCTGGGTGCCTGTTCACCCACAAGAGGGCGGGATGACTCTGCTCTACTAAGAAGTGAAAGCAAATCTGCTCTCCAGAGTCCCTTGAGGTGCCAAAACCACAGAAGCACAGAGTAGAAACAGAAGAACGTTAAACTCTTAAAACTCTTTGTGGAAAATATAATTCAGCAACTAAATTGCCTTGATGCTGTTTAATTTAAGCTTAAAGCATCCAAACTGAATCTTCTATAAGCTTTCTATGTTTATTCCTATGTTATAATTTCTATGTTTATTTCTTTCTATGTTGAAAGAATTTTTTTTTTTTTTGGGGGGTGGGGAGGGAACAGGGCAGACTGTCATTCTGTTATTCCATGAAGGCAGACTTCTTAGTGTGCAAAAAGCCAAATTTAATTTTAAAAAAAGTTTTTGAAAATCCAGGTTGCTTGTAAGTTGCGTACCACAGAATGATTGAGGATAGAAGACACCTCTGAAAGTTATCTAGTCAACCTCCATGCTTAAGATTGGCCAGAATCAAGCCCTGGAGGTTTTTTAGTATCTCCAAGACTGGAGACTCAAAACTTCTCTGGGCAACCTGTGCCAGTGCTGGGTCACCCTCACCATAAAAAAAAAAACAAACCCTTTCTGATGTTCAGGTGAGGAACCTCACCAGGCTGAAGAGTCCCAGCTCTCTCTGCTTCTCTTCACAGGAAAGATGCTCCAATCCTTTCACCAACCCCATGGCCCTTTGCTGTGCTCACTCCACAATGTCCCTGTCTCTCTCCTGCTGAGGAGCCCAGAGCTGAACACGGGACCCCTGATGTGCCCTCAGTGGTGCTGATATTTTAATGATGCTGTAAAAGTATTCCACAGTTCTTTTTGTGCTTTCTCTCTAACATTACAAATATGATAACATCTACATAATATATCCATTTTAATGCATATCTCATATTTCTTCACTAAACACTAAGGAATTTCTTTACTAAACACTAAGGAATAACAAAAAAACCTGTGACAACTGCAGCATTTTTTAGTCATTATTACAGTCACATACTCACCCCCTGGTACTGTAAATGTTCTTTGCCACTCTCTGAATTTACTCCTTTTCTTTCTGCCAAGGCCATTTTGTTCACTGCTAACAAACCATAATAAGAATTATTTTCCTTTTTTTTTTTTCTGGGCTGACCATGAAACTTGAAAAAATGCAGCATCACCACTAGAGCCATGTAGTGAGTTTGTTTTTCATCACCCTAACTACCTGCCTGGCTAACAGAGGTCAATGACACATCAATATATTCCAGAGTAATTTCTTTCATTGCTGATCCTGTACACTTCCTCATTTTACCTTCCCCTCATCTCTTTCCAGCTTCAAAAGTCATCCAAAAATTACTTGTCATCCTTTCTTTACAAGCCCAGGACTCAAACTGTACTAAAAACTTATACTGTGATAATCTTGGAAGTGAATATTCTGTCTTGCTTAGTAGCTTATGTGTAAAAATCTTCATAGTTTATAGGAACAGGCTTTCCTGCTTTTACATATGCCTTAGTGTTGGTATGCTCTCTGTGGGAAGAAATGGTACTGTAGGAATAAATCAAGTCTCACACTGGCATGAATCCATCTTGTGGGGCCTCCACAGAGACAGTAAGATTTATCCAGAGGTATCTTTAGGAACAGGACCCAGCACTGAATACAATCTAATGAGGAAATTACAAAATGCAACATTTGAGGCTTTTTAGTTGTGGTGAAGTGAGCAATGAGTGAATGAACACTTGAAAATACAACTCATTAGTGAAAAACTGTCTAGTGTGCCATAGATCTTTTAACTGAATGCTGAAAAATATCTATACATATATTTTATGCACATTTTTTCTACTGCAAATAGCTATCTATAAGTCTGAACATCCCTATTCAATAAAAACTTAGAGTAAAAGGAAAGAACTTGCTTGTTTTTAATCCTGGACTTGGTAACAATGAGTGTTCTGCATCTAATTTTCACTTTTTAAGCCTATACTGTAGCAAGTCTAAAGCTGTAAACTAAGCCTTCTCTGACAGTAAGAATATCCTGGGTTTGAAAATCTAAAAAGAATAAAGTTTGCAGTGATACCTGTACTAGGATACATCTTGTTCCCATTCCCCTGAACTAGAATTTGCTCTGACCTTTGCATTTAAGGTTATTTCCCATCAAAAATAAGAAAGTATAACTACACATGGGTATAAATACACTACATCTGGTTTCCTATCAGAAATATAAGAAATTATAACTACACATGAGGCCAAAACATGGGAAAAGAGTGGATGATTCTTGTTATAAAAAAGCAGCCTATTTTTTTCAGTTAAAAGTAATGTTGTCAGTGTATCAAAAGAACATCCTAAATTTTAATATGCTATTTTTATCTGGAGATAATATTTATAGTAACAGCATTGTTATTGTACCTGAAAGATTTCAAATTTCTCCTTTGTGTGAGATTCATTTTAATATATATATATATATATATATATATATATATATATATATATATATATATATATGTAAAATATTTTAAAGTCCATATAAAATACCTTTATATGTATCAGTGCATTCATTTTCCTTAACAATGCATGTAACATATATATATATATATATATATATCAGTGCATTTATTTCCAGTAACAATGCATATAATAATTTTATATAGAGATACATAGATTTATCAGTGCATTTCTTTCCCTTAACACTGTATTCACATCAGTCTCAAAAGACCCTTTAGTGAGGCAACCATACTAAGGAAAAATAAAATTTCATCTTGTGAGTATCACTATTGAATCAAAGGAGTAAGTGTCAGAAAATAAAAGTTAACAAAAGAATAACATTATACTTTCGACTTGCAAAATACACAATATACTTTGTAATCAAATAATACAGAAGGCATTTATATTTTATCAACTGCATAGAAAGATGAAGTCAACCTGCAAGGCACTCAGTTATTCACAATCATAACTTTCTGTTATATATACAACTATGTATAGAAAGAGTAAATGTACATTTGGTTTTCTGTGACATGCAAAATTCTCCACAAAATCTAGAATTATTTCTTTACAGAGCTCTCACACCTGTAAAATGTCCCCTCAGTTTCCTAGACCTCTTCCATCAATTTACCCCATCATTACTCAGTTGAAGGACTGAAAAAAGTTCAAAAAGCACAGCCAGACTTCCAGACTGCACAGTCATGTACCTTCTGAAAGGAAAACCAGCTGTGGGCTTGTAGTCCCTCCTGGTGGTGCAGCATTGTTCTCCAGGACTGTTCACCTGGTGCCAGCCAAGTGTGAGGGCCTGCCTGTCAGGGGCATATGGTACCTCACCTGTTTCCAGAACTTAGAACTGGGGGACTGTGGGTGCACCGTGTGCTCCTCTTCCCATTTGATGGTGCCTTGCTGCTTAATAATAAACCTAAGAGATTCCTGAAGCTTCCCATAAGTCTCAATTTTCTCCATTTCTAGAAGGATCACCTTTGTGTCATTTTGAATGAGAGCATTGTATAAAGCAAGGTGTTGATCATAAGCATCTTCTTTAGAATTAACCAGCTGGTGTGTCAGCAGGAGCATCAGCCTTCTGCTCTTTTGCATCCTTGTCTCAATTGCACTGGCTGCATCTAGCAATGTACAAGAAAATTATGACAGCGATATTATTTTTAAAATTCTTTTGAGATGGGACACTCCATTTTCATTGCTTTGTAACCAGAAATAATTTCTATCTCACTTAGTCTGATACAGTTTGTTTATTTGAGAAAGACTTTATTCCCTAAACCCCTCGAAAAGACAAAAAAACAACAGCCAAAGGCAATGGGGCAGGGGGAGAGAAAAGCAAGAAGCCCAAAACAAAAAGCTTTCATTTCAAATGGGTTTTTTAGTTGAAACATAAATATAGTCACTGTTTTTAAGTATTATTAGGAATTTTTATTCCAGTGACCTAGGGTCAAATTCAATAGATCTGACTGTAACAAAATTGTGTTTGATCAACAGTCTCCATGTAAGGAACTCTGTTGTACCAAGTTTCATGCCTTAGAGATGATCTTGCAATCGCTTACTAGTGAAAACTAGTCATTAGGAGACTTTTGGGTGACCTGTGTCTAAGAGGTTTATTTCCAGGTGGGGTTAGAGTTAGTTATAGTGAATTGTCCTGAGTTATCATGTGCTAACTTCTACACTAATCTGTGAATTGTGTTGGCCTTCACCCTGCAGGGGTAAATCCAGACTTTCAGAGCATCTGTGTGGCAGCACAACTGAAGGTATTTGAATTTCCCACTGCCATGTTAGGGAGTGCTGATCAGTGCTACTGTCACTGTGATGCTGGGCCAAAAGAGAGGAAGTGGGAGCCCAGCTGAGGAAATTCAACACACCAGTTATTTACCAAACCAGCTGATTTGCAGATGCATCAGCCAGCTCCATGTATACAATCTTTTCCTTTGCTGGAGGCTGCCAGACCACCTCAAGTGGTGTAAGTTTTTGCCATTGACAGTTTTGTGAGCTACTGTAGATCCTTGTGCTGGATCTGGGAATGGTCTGGCTCAACAGCTTTTGCAGCTTTTCTTTATCTTCATTTTTCCCAAGGCCAGACAGCCCTTTCACAACTTTCCAGAAGAGAACGACATCAAAGATTTCAGCCTGAGCTCAGGGCAGATGAGGGACACCTGGCCCAGTGCAGATGATTTCAGAAATGTGAAACAGAAAATGCACCAGCTTAGGCTTCATGCCTGCTCATTGATAGAGAGAGAAGATCCGGTCTACAGAAGAACCAGGGCACAAGATAAACAGAGAAGTCAGCTCTGGAGGAGAGCAGATAGCACCTAGGTGGCAGCAATCATATGTAATAGTGCAGAGGGTGCCTATATGGAAATTAGCACAGATTAATTAACATGATTCCATCCTGAAAGACAATAAAGCATTCCAATTCTCTCCTGAACTAATACTGGGAATTGTGTGAAGGGAAAATAGAACATGTCAGTGAAAAGAAGCTGAACTTCTAGTGATTCTAACACCCTCTTAAAAGGTTGAAAACTCCTGAGTGATAACAGCAAAGGTGTTTCCTCAGTTGAGTTTGTGGGTTTGGCTGAGCTTGTGGGTTTCTCCTCTTCCTTGTCTTGTAGTCAGCCAAGCCAGCTCATGCACGGTTTGGTTGTGGCTTTGCCCAGATAATGCCTGCACACAGTTAGATTTTCCAAAGAGCAAGTGTATTTTTAATAGAGTCACACTCAGGGTCATGTTTCCTGTGCGTTCCAAAACGATAAGAAGTCTGTGCCCCTTCTTAGTGGCTTGCTTTCCCTAGCACACTGGAAAGCACAGAGTGCCCTTGTGACACCTCGCCTGAAAGAGCAGACAGATGGCTGCTGAGGAGATGAGTTTCAAGGTCAGGAATGTAGAGTAACCTTCTATACACCTAAAAGGAACTAGAACCACTATTTGCTCAAGCTTGACAAGTAATGCAGTGCATTACCAGATCTGAAACTTACCTTCTCCAGGATATATATCTCTCCCATAAATACACAATGTATATCCACATTTATTTTCCAGAATATCTGGCATGATTTGGTAAACAAAATATTCCACAAAATTAGCTTCACTGGTGTGGTTTTTGGGGTAGATAACATATGCATCATATATCTTTCCATCTATAAGGCAAAACAAGAGGAAGGAGTATTGTGTTAACATGGATTACAGCTGTCTATTGCAAAAAGCAGGAGAAAAATAAAAATACCTGTCACTGAAATAGATCTAAGAAGCAGTTCTGGCCAATCTGAATTATGTATATCATCTAGAGCATGTTTGGAAACTAAAGACTGTGCATATTTGGTGTTTTCCATGCTCAATTGTTTTGTCCTGTGTGTTTGTAGCTTTGGAGAACCTGACCTTTGTATTGTGAAGGTTCTCTTCCAAAGTATATGCAGTATGATTTCAACTGATTGATGCACATTAACATGATATAGCCATGAAGCTCAGTATTTGTTATTTCAGTGATACAATTTGCTACTAACAGGCTTTTGTCTCTCAGCACAAGGGATTCCATTTAAATTCTCCCATCTTGAAGACTTTATTCATCATTCCCACAATGTATCATACTCCTGAGTGAAAACCACACTTCTTAGGAAACAGTCTTACAATCAGAGCCAAATACAAAATCTTTATTTCATTCCTTGCTTAATTTCTCTAAATTATTAAGTTTTCCATGACAGCATTTTTATTCTAATCCCAAATGTTTCTTTCCTTCTGGTGGAAATGGCTGTATCCTTTCCTTTGTTGCTGAGGTTCTTGCTCAAACCATTCTAACGATAGATCCAATGAGAAGCAGCTGAGTGAGCTGGGGTTATTGAGTCTGGAGAAGAGAAGGCTCAGGTTTGACCCTATTGTTCTCCATAATGTCCCAAAAGGAGATTGTAGCCAGGTGGGGGGGGTGAGCCTCTTCTCCCAGGCAAGCAGCAACAGGACAAGAAGACACAGCACTAAACTGGAGCAGGGGAGGATTGGGTTGGACATTAGGAAGAATTTCTTCATAGAAAGGGTGATTAGGCATTGGAATGGGCTGTCCAGGCTGGTGTTGGAGTCACCATCCCTGGAGGTGTTTAAGGAAAGGCTGGAAATGGCACTGAATGCCATGGTCTAGCTGACATGGTAGTGTTTGGTCACAGATTGGACTCGATGATCGCAGAGGTTCTCATTGGCTCTGTGAATCTGTGATTTTGTGATTCTGTAATAATAATGAAATGTCCATTTCCAGAGACTGATTAATTTCATCATAAAATATACTTACATGGAAACTGTCCTAAAAAGCACACTTCTTTCCTCTTTAATGAGAAGTACCTAGATCAGCTGTAGATATCTACCATGCAGACATCTGTGGTAAGAGTCAGCTCCAGATTTTAAAATTGTCCATTTAGCAGGATTTGGTCTCTTAAAAACATGTACTTCATCATGTCCTTTGGCACTGCCTGCCCTTCAGCTGCCCCCTGCAGAGGGTTTCAGTCTCACTGAAGCCCTAAGGCAGCCCCAACAGCACCAGCTGCTTACAGTCAGTCAGCTGGACCCAGCCACAGATCTCCATGTTTCATGTCCAAGATGGAAACTTGCATGTGTGCGCTTTCATTTCATACAACTAAATGCAGACATCTGAATCTTGAGCTGAAAGCAGCCACTAAAGTTAGATGGGATGTATTCCTCCAGAAATGTCTTCCAGACCACTGGTATATTTCTTTTTGGCCTACAAAAACTGTGTTGCTCTTACATGTGCTTTTATCACTTTTGTTACCAGGTTTGTTCCTTTGCATTAGAGGGCACATAACAAGTACAGTTAATAGCGCTGTAAATCAGGTTTTCAACATCATTCAGTATTTTATGACAAATACTCTCATTAAAAAAACTACAAAACCAGGACTGAATCTCTCTTTTAGGTAATTCAGTGCTACAAAACCCAGGAACCAAGGGAATGTAAAGCACTTGCAGAGCTGTGTATGACTTCTCTTTACTAAAGGTGTAAGAAAGAGAAGAATCGGGCTCAGATGTCATGAGTTAGCAACTATCAAATAAATTACTTTCTCTATGATTTGCCTTTTCCTTTTTTTGAACATTCTTTCCCAAATCTTACTTACCATCCTTGACTGAGTAGGGCTGGAATATCTCCCGATACAGCAGGACAATATCCACTCGGAAGGACTGGTAAAGGATCACTGAGAGTGCTATTGCACCTAGCAGAATTAGAGATCCTGTGATCAGGAGGACATTAGGAAGAACCTCTGCAAAGTAGAGGAATATCTTGTTAGCCACAGAGAAGTTAGCCAGTGTTCTGAAGCTCATATCCTTACTTCTGTTACAGCTTTCAGGAGCTCAAAACAGAGATCAGAACATTTTTCCTTCCCCAGCTGGCATAGCCAACACACAGACCCCTGAAATAGAAGCATATTATGCAGTATATAATTAATATTCACTTTGTTCAATCCAGATCTACCTATGCTAAAAACCACAGCTGACAATGATGTTTAAGTACTTTGTGACTTTTAAAAACTGGTAATAACACAAGCATTTTGTGATACATCTAAGCCTACGCATGAAAATCCAGAAAAGGACAAATGGAGGCTTCTGGCATGATTGCACAAACAGGATACAAAGAGCATGTGCAAGTAATGAAATCTGCAAGATAAGAACTAAGATAGCACTAGTCAAGCAGGAGAACAGAACATGTCTCGGTCACAGAAATAAAATAAACGATGCTGAAGTCAGAAGATGTTCTCTCCAGCCTTTTCCTTTCAAGAGGGTCAAGGAGCATGTAATAGCAATGATGAGTAAGAGAAATTGGGATAGAAATGAGCCACCCGCTTTAGTTGCAATTTCCATCATGGAAGAGCTCTGATCGAGGATAGATTAAGTCTATATATATGGAAAAATTTTTTACAGTGAGGGTGGTAAAACACTGGAACACATTGCCCAGAAAAACTGTGGATGCCCCATCCCTGGAAGTCTTCCAGAATAGCTTGGATGGGGTGCTGAGAGATTTGATCTGGTGGAGGGTGTGCCTGAGAAATTCTGCTGAAAAGGTATATAAATGAAGAGTTTACAAATAGAGTTTACAATTTTCCCTTTCCTCTGGTAGGTCGTGAGGTAAATTTAACAAGATTTTCACACTCTTTGCATTTCTTTCTTTGGAGTTTAAAGGGAAAAAGAAATGGTAGGCTTGTGGTGAGGCTTACCTCACCAGAACTAGATCAGGAGAAAACACCTTCCAATAAGACTGGGCAAGAAAACAACCAGTTCTTTCTAAGTGAAGTTTAGCCATATTTTTAACAGTGTCACATGATGCCTATGAAGAAACTTCATCCTTGTTGGCCCCTTTAAATTTTAGCATTTGATCCATTTTCCTGCTCAATACACACACACAAAGTAAGGAAACCCCTTTCACTACCTGGAGGGGCTGACCCAAGCACCAGAGCGTGATGTTGTTTTTTACTGATATATTTGCTGACAGTGTGCTCATCATAACATTACAATTATTGGCATATTGCATTAAGTCTCTGTAAACACCTGGAGAAGAAACAGGTTCCAACTCCAACTTTAGCAATTACAAACCTAAAAAAATGCTGTTTATATGTACACAGATTAGACCAAGGCTGGAAAAGAAGCAGTGTGCCCATGCTTCTGTCAGAGGAGACCCCCACAGAGGTGTCTTCCTGGAAGAGCAAGTTCAATTCCCAGTAATGCTGGCTTAGCCTCTAATTTCTCTGGAATTAACTAATGAACATTCACTAATTTAATTCACTAGTGAGCATTCAGCACAGTGGGGGCAAGTGCCACAAGCCCCTGAACAAGGCTGAATAGATCCTGTTGTTCCATTTGACTCACTTGGCAGCTGAGTTCATGAGTAAGCCACGTTCTATTTATATTCCAGAGCAATGGGAATACAGAACTATCAGCTCACAAGGACTAATGTTGGAAAGGTCAGAGAAAACATGTCAGAAAGCTACTTTTGAAGGAGTTCCAGACAAAATCCAGAAGAGCAGCAGTTTTTTCTATCTTCTCTGGTATCTAAGGTGGATGCACTTCCAGACAGTGAAGGCAGAGATCTGAGTCTAGAGTTCCTCTCCACATCAGTCTACTAAATATGAGCCAAAAGGTTAGCTTTAGCATGAAGCATCCTTGAGGAAGAACAGAGATGATGCTTTGGGCTGAACTTTATCTCTGCTTTGAATGACTGTGTAAAAAAAACATTAACAGGATAGTAACTAGCAGACGCAAGTTGTGCTGTGAGAAACGCTAAGGAGCAATCATATATTTGGAATTTTTTCCCTGTTAAATACAAACATACAAACAAAACAGAAAAAAAAAAAGAGGTGGGCACATCTTTATTACAAGATGAGAGGCACAAGTGAATCCTATAGCATTTTTATTATTCTGAGAAAAAAGAGACATTGCTTTAATAGAAATATTGCTGAGCTGTGAGAGAACTGAGTGAAGAAAACTAAAGCAGAGCACAGCCACTTCTGGACATAGCATTGCTGACACCAACAATGCTGAGAAGCAGAGGCAAACACCTTGTCAACAGCAGCAGCAAGGACAAGGGCACAGATATCCACACAAAAAAATGTAGCAGTGAAAGCAGGGTCACAGCCAAGAGCTTTCATGAACATTTACTGAAGACCTATGAATAAAAAACAAAATAAGATTTGTCTGTAGCAGAAATTAGACTCAATAATTTATAGGCTGAATACAAGATATGCTGTATGTTCTCCTTCATCTAGTCTGTAATATGGAGCCAACAAGGGACTTGTATTAATACTAATAAATACTAGTTTATTACTAATTGTAATAAACTTATGAGCAGAAACTGTTCCTCAGTTTCCTTCCCTGTCATTGCAAGTGCTCTCCCACACTCAGACACTTCAGTGCAAAGCTGGTGTACTTCCAGCTTCCTGAGTGATGCTGCACTCAAACTCGCCTATCCAACCAAAACATCTCCTGCCATCTTCCTGCTGGCTGCTATTCTCCTGGTACAATTCACCTACATCTCTCCTAGTCTAGGCTAGCAATGAAAACTTGTCTAAGCTTTGAAGCCATGATCCTGTAGAAAGTCATGAGCAGCTGGGAATACAGCAGGACATGGGTCTGTGCACACCCTGCGATCACAGTCCACTGGATTTTACTCTTCCCAACATTCTCTTATAGAAAACTGTTAAAGGTCTTGACATTTACTTCCAAAATCCTTGAGAAAAGAGAGTAGTTTTAGATTACATATTAGGAAGGAATTCTTTCCTGTGAGGGTGGTGAGGCACTGGGACAGGTTGCCCAGAGAAGCTGGGGATGACCCATCCCTGGAAGTGTTTGAGGCCAGTTTGGATGGGGCTTTGAGCAACGTGGTCTAGCAAAAGATGTCCCTGCCCTTGGCAGGGGATTTGGAACTAAATGATCTTTAAGTTTTCTTCCAACCCAAACCATTCTATGATGCCATAATTCTTGGTGGTTTAGTATGTCTGAAGGGATGAAAAAGGAAACAATCACAGCTGCTTCTTGAGCCTTCACAGAAAAAATGGCATTTTCCACCATAGGAATCTGATTCAGAGGTGTTGGCAACAGTTGGCTTAGGGATCTGGCTATCCCTATTAAAAAAGAAAATTCCCATATGAGCTAAGGATTATCTCGGTCCCCACCATTTATTGCCCTGGATTTTCCTTCTCTTTCAGGTACTGCTAGTACCAGGAATTTAAAAACAAAACCAAGGGATAGCCTTTGAAGTGCTGGTCACACCTCTGTGTGGCACAGAGGGAACACAGTGACACCAGAGAAGATAAAGAGTGATTTTGAAGAGGTGATTTGCACGACATGCAGACCAAAATGGGCACTACAGTGGATGTACAGTGGATGCAGTATAGTAAGGAAGGCAAACAAACTGGCAAACCAGCAGCTGAAACCCTGATATTTAAAGTTTGCCTATTTTCTGCCATACTTTTACATTAGAGACAATAGTTTGATTTGTCACAGCAGAGAAATACCCCAGAAACAGGATGTTCTTATCACAGAGCTGATTCAGTCATGCTCTGCATATTTCATCTCTTGCTGACACTGTTTGAATAATGTCCCACTCTCTCCACAACCCCAAGGACAAGGACTCAGCCACAAGAATTTTGCAACTGGCTGGAACATGCAGGGAAGAAGCAGGCTGGTTTTGCTTCTCACTAACTGAAACTTTTTTACTATCTGAAACAAATAATAAACTCACCAGCATATTTCAAACTAAATGCAAATTGTAAAGAATCAAAATGAAAAACTCCTACCCTTAGATTGCACTTTGAGTTGTAATGTCACTGTCACTCTTGTGTTGTACATTGTGTTCAATGCTATACATGTGAAATTTGACTGCAGATCCTTCTGTTTTACTTCAGTAATATTCAAAGTGGTCTCTTCATAGTATACTTGCTCATGTCCATGAAAACTAATAGAAAGAGAAAGAGAAAGAAAGAGATGGTACCATTGGTTTCAATGGCTAGGCACAGTTTGTGCAGAAGAAAGATTATTCTGTGTTATGTGCACTTACAAATGAGTTTCTTCATGAAATCTTGAGAAAACCAGGCTTTCCACTGGGGTGTTATCCACATCCCATCTGACAGCAGCCAGTGGCTGTTTCTTAATCCCCAGGCGGGCCCGACATTTCAGAGACAAAGCAGCACCTAATCAGGATACAGAGATGTAAACATTCCTTGGTGAAAAACAAGGAAAATTGTATTTTCCTCATTGCATCTTTTCTTACAAATCTTCATACAACTTGCGAATTTTGTCATAACAATTTTGACATATTTTTTCTGAAGTACTGCTGACAAA
The DNA here is from genome assembly GCF_022539315.1 of Serinus canaria. Classification (NCBI taxonomy): domain Eukaryota; kingdom Metazoa; phylum Chordata; class Aves; order Passeriformes; family Fringillidae; genus Serinus; species Serinus canaria. The sequence goes on along the minus strand of NC_066313.1, from coordinate 85,223,190 downwards.
ATGATACATAGAAGAGACAAAAAGAAATAACAGGAATTTTTCAGCAAATGATCTAATAGCACAACAAGGATTGCAAAAGGAATTATTTATACTTATTATGATGAAGGCAATGTACCCTTCACTTGTGATGCTTGACATATATAATCAGCTAGTGAGGAACATAGAATGGATATGGTGGTTGGCACACAAATGTAGACAGAAATAACCTAATTAAATTTCAATATATATTATTTTGCATAAGACTTTTGTGCAGCCTTATCTTGGATTTTATTCAAGCTGGACAAAAGTAAAGTAAGCCAGTCCAAGCAAAACTAAAACAGGAAATTACTTATTAAATATTTCCCATTAGGAAATATTTATTCCAAAATAAGGGTCACGTTGCACTGAAAGAAAATATAATTTAAACATTTTAAATTGTTTCCATGTAAGTCTGCATCTAAGCAGGTCTTAGATAAGAATATTAAATCTTATGGTTAGATCATGAATTGGTATTAGGGAGCATAGGGAAATCCCTTCATTTTTGCAAACAGGAGAGAACAGAACCAGGACAGCAATTGGGTTTCAAATGCAAAGTGAATTTTCTCTGTGTAAGCACTGTCAGAGTGACAGGCAGAGCCCACAGAGCAGTGGGCTCTGACCATCTTACTAGAGAAAGCTTGTCCTCGAGCAGAGACCATCTAATTTCTGAGCAACAAAACCACTGGGGGAAAGAGGAATAAAATAATGGGAATGTGAGCCAACTGACAAGTCTCTGAGCCCCAGCACATGGCACAGACAGGGCTGTGGACCCCTGCAGTGTCTGCTGCCTGAGCAGTCTTGCTGCAGGACAGAGCAGAGGAGTGGTAGGTACAATCCCTCCTCCCACTGGACCAGCTTCACCCCACTTGCCCTGGCAGACAGGCATCCTGGATTACCTATTTAGATTTTAGATGGATTTAGTCTCTTATGGAGAGCTCCACCTTTCTCACTGACTGCAGACAAACCCCAGACAGCTCTCACTCCTACCAGGAACACCTTGTCCTGATGGTGCAAGCTAACCAGGATAAATGTGACCCCCTGAGAACATCAATAGCCCTGAACAGCAGGGAGTCAGGAGCAAGCCCTACACCATGGGCTGTCCAGCTGCTCTGTCTAAATCCACTGCTGGGTCCTGTCCTTCAGCCCTCCCAGATCTTCCAAGCAGACTGGTCTGATCTCTGTTAGCCAACTTGGATATGAGACAGGCAGTGCTCCTCAGCCTCAGAGCCAGGAACCAGCTCCTTGCTCTCCTTCATTCCTCAGCAGAGACACAGGCACTGTCTCCACATGGGGACTGAAAGCAGCAAGGAGCAGCTCTAGCCACAAGAGTTGTCCATCCTTCCCTCTTAGGGTTACCCTCAAGCAGTGCTGAGGGATTCAGCCACAGCCCTCTGAAGTGGATGGAAGCTGTCACCTTTCAGCTGAGATGTAATGATTCACTTTGTGAATAATTCTACTCTATCCCAGTGAGAGTAGAACAAGTTAATTAAATCTTTTTAAACTCCACTTAATGCCTAAATAACCCATCAGTTATATCTAACTTCACACCCCTGTGCCTGGAGAGAATTACATATGGTAAATATTATGGAGCAAAACTGTGATGAGAAGTCCCATCATTACATCTTCTTGAAGATACACACGTTTTCTAGACCATTACAAAATGTTAATTTGAAAACAAATCAAAATTTGTACTCACCAAGCTCTGCTTCTATTATATCTTTATTCTTTGGAAATATGATTTGAGGTGGTAGAGGTGAGTATTTCACTTTAGAAATTAAAGAGGAAAAGAAAGTATGCATTAACAAGTTGTGAAAATGCAATTTGTAAGATAAGATTTGTAATCTGTACAATAAATATTTTATGATCACAAAACAGAATTGCAAACTAACAGTGTTTCACATACCTGTGGGGTTCATCTGGTTTTATTCCTACAACCAAATATCTCTGAGGAGTATGTACATGTTAATATTTTCAGTATTTTCTCCCCATCTATTTATTTATCTTTGTACATAGAAAGTAAGGAAAAAAATTAGGTTTTGAAGTACTGTTTTAGCTGCTGAGAGGGGGGAAAAAAGCAAATGCTGTTACAGGCTTGTGTTTTTCTCCACTGTTTTGGAGTTTTTTGAGATATTTGAGATATTACTCCTATCCATTATATGAGATAGCTAATACATACTTTGATGCAGTATCTGAACTCTAAACATATTGCTTTCTAGCCCTTTCCTCATTAAGCTTTTCCATCTCAAGGCACCTCTGTGAAACACGTATTTCCCAAAAAATTCTGTAGGAACACTTTTTAGTCCCTGCTTCCCAGACTGACTGGATATGAAAAAATGGAAGCCAGGAGAAAGCCAGTAACTTCCCAGCTGTCTGACTGTGCTAAGTTCTTAGCTGCCAGCATTCAGAGGCAGAAACTCCTCTGGATCAGCATGGATCTGCGAGGCAACAGGAATGTACATCATAACTCTCTAATATTAACAAAACAGAACGGTTCCCCTCATCACAATATGCATTTTAAGGCCTGATAAAAACTCAAAGAAGGTGTCGTTAAGTACTTTGAGTTTAGAAAAACCTGGAGCAGACATGCCAGACCCAGCCCAGATTTCACATGTTATGTTGTCATCTCTTATTTCTGCAATGATTTCAAAGAAAGTTAGATGAACATCAAGATTTGTCTGGATGTAACAAAGGGCTTTTATAAATTTGAATGTCTTTGGGCTAAATAAAACCCAGAAATTTTTGTTGTAACCCAGGAAGAACAGTATTCCAGAACTGTTAGAGAAGTTTTGATGGAAGTACATTCAAACAAAAATTGTTAGGCAGAGAAGTGTCATGGAAAGCATGATTGTGACCATGTTGAGCAACAGGTAGAAAAGGAGGAAAAGCACAACATTTCCCAGCTCCTGAACTAGGTCTCTGCTCAAGCTGTCTTTTGTCCAGCTCAGAATAATCAGAATGAACTCTGCTACTGAGATCTGGGCACAGCAGCAAAAACTGCATCCAAGGCTCCCACGCCCCAGGTCTGCATTCTGCCCACAAGCTGTGTGCCAGCCCAGAGCAGAAAGGCCTGATGCTCTGCAAATGAACAGTACTTTTTAAAAAAAAAAAACAAACCAAGTAAGTAAACAGCAACAAACAACCACGTGAGCCAAACTCAAGCCCTCCACCACCCCACAAGAAAAGGATTTTCTGCCTGTTTTTCTACTCATCTGATTACAGACCTGAAGATGCATTTTGAAGTTTTGCAAGTTGATGCAATCTGAAACTATAAATTTCTCTGTGCCATCTCCTGAACACCATCCAAATACAAAGCCTCCCTGAGGAGACTGCATCCCTGAGGCAACCCAAAGTCCACACATCTCAGTCATATTGGCTATGTTCAAAATCCCAGAGACATAGTAATCACTGAGATCCATCCATTTTCTATTTCTAGATATTTCTTGTTCATTTTGCCTCATTCAAGACGAATTTAAAAGTTGTTTCAGTCATACTATCAAATAAATGTTAGATGGTTGAGAAGGACCAAGAGGCATTAAGGTGGAGGCCATCAATACATGACTGATCTAGCGATCACCAGACAGCCCTCACTAGCCACAGATTCTGCTGCCCTCAATAAGTAGGAAGCAGAGCATTGTGGCATTCCACTGAGGAGATCCCTCACTTCAGAAATGTGCTACCAGAGAACTCTATCAACCACAGCATCTAACCAGAGTCATCAGAATCTTTTAAGCAAAAAACTGAATGAGACCAGGTCTGACTTTACCCCATCTTGCTCTATGTGGATGACCATCCACAAAATTCATCTAATAAAGCTGATGTAATCTTAAATAAGATGATAAAACAAACCAAGCAAAATGCTTTCTCTTTTTAATGTACAAAAGGAATTTCCTTTGCTCTAAGTTGACATTATTCTTTTAATCTTAACAAGCTACAAAATTACTGTCTTACCCCCACTTATGAAAATTCTTGTCGCTGATACATTAAATACATTTCCTTTATGAGTATAAATAAATTGACAAGTATAATAACCATCATCCTCCCTTGTTTGATTCTCAATATAAATATATTTTTCTTTCTTGAAGTATCTCTGTCCCTGAAGAGGTTTGCAGTCCTGGAAAAGAAAAATATGTTTGGTTGCAAAGAGCTTTTCGGTATTCTGACCTACACAGGCACCCTCAGGGTTTTATTTACCTTATACCACTGGACAATAGTAGCATTCTTATAGTTATCAATGGTAGGACAAACAATTTTTCCTCTTCCAGTGTCATTTGGGTAACGAATCCGATTTGGGAAACATTCTCCTGGCTTGTATGAATGCACTTGCACACTCATGTTGTATGACTTTGTGTGATTATTTGACCTTCAAAAATGGAATAAGTTATGTCAGTGCTTGCATTTTTACATGGAATATATCAAAGTTTATAACAAATGTGTGTCATTCTATAAACATGTGGATGATTATCATAGTTCAGCAGCAGCTCTGTTTTATTGATCTGCCATAAAAATAGCAGTTGCAGGGTGAAAACTTATTTAAAAAGTCATCATGTCCAAAAATTTAATTAGAAGACATTATCAAAATATATGTTCTTGCCAGTCTTACACCTTCCACTTTCCATGTGGCACTTACAAATGTGTGGTACAAGTGTAGTTTCCAGAATCCTCTCTAGAAGTTGGCAGAAACCAAAGAAATTGTTCTATGGAGAACACTCGTGATCCCTCCTCTTCTGCAGGAACTCTTTTGTGAGTGTCCATGTGAACCCAGGTGGTTTTCACAGATGAACTCCGCGTGGGACATTTTATAACTAAAGCCTCACCTTCCATAGGATCAACTGCAAACGAACAAAAGATTAAAATCTCAGATAAATTAAACCTTTGTCCACTGAGACAGCGACCTTGGCATTCCTGGATCAGTGGCCCAGTTATGTCCCTCTACCCTCCTTGAGCTTTTGGAGATGATACACAGCCAGCTTATTTTCCCTAGTTTTTCAATAAAAATTTTGTTTACCTTGAGTTAGGAAGCCATCTGTTCCCAAAAATAGTAACTAATGTGGGGGGCACAAATAAACAAACAAACAAACAAACAGATCCCTGGGTTCTAAGTGGAGACACAGTAAAAAACAAGGACTTAATTGAAAAAATAGTGATTTCTTACAATAAGCTTATTATGTAAATCTTTGTCTAAAATACTGTTTTTATTCAAAAAAATGAACTAAAACAAAGAAAAATACTGGCTTTAATGTAGTTATCTTTCCTTACTTCAGTTTAATGAATATTTATTTATGCAATAGATTAGTGCTTTTTTTCCTGCCTTTTAATACAGAGAAATGAAGTCTATTTTTTTTCCCTGGAAGAAAAAAAATCATAGAAGAAGGAAGTCTGTAGATTAGATCCTTAGGAAAAATAAAAAATAAAATAAAACCACAAAAAAACAGCTTCTCTCTGAAGTTCATGAAAGTGGGGCAGGAAAAAAATGAAAGCAATGTGATAGCCTGAAAGGAAGAATCTGATGAGAAGGTGGGAAGGTAAAAAGATACAGAAATAGCTGGGACAAATAAGAAGCTTAGAAAAATAAACCATATGTGCTCACACATAAGAAAATCTGGGAATCTGGGAATAAGACACTTTTTTTTTTTTCAGCTGAGTATACTTCTACTTTTGAATACTGAAATTGGCCCAGAGAAAGCAGAGTCAAGCAATTTTGATAAATATTTAAGTGCTCAGGTACCTGAATAGTGTACTGGCCACTGAAAACAAACATTAATCTAAAAGTTAAATTGCATTCTAAGAAGCAAAAGATGGGAGTATGAGAAAGGATGGTGACAGAACAAAGATTAAGATTGGCAGAGGAACTCCAGTAGATAAGGGAGCATGAAAATGAGAGTAGATAACCAAACAGCTAACCAAAATAGACAGTATCAATCCAAAATGACACTTTGCAATGGTGGCTTTAGATATGTAGGTGCACAAATCAGGCAGCAAGGGTCTCTACATGATGAACACTTCTGCTCTGGTTCTTTCTAAAGAAGTGGTCTATCTCCACTGATATTGTCATCTCACTTACTAATTTGAGGCTCCTATTAGTATGAGTAAGCCCAACCCCATAATTTTAACAGTTTTCCCACCCACAAGCTTTGCAAAGACCCTGGGATATATCAGCAGGGTCAGAAAAGGCAACATTGCCCCACCAAAGGTGGAACACATTGGAAATACAGATTTCTTTGAGGAAAAATAGTGTGGAGAGGGAAGACATTGAAAAAAAAAGGACTCATCTAAACTCAATGCAATTTATTAAAATCATTTTGGCAAATTCTTCAGCAGAATTTGGCATCTTAATAAATCTAATTTGCTTGAATCTTAGCATTGCTATTGTAAAATTGACAATATGGAGAAATATTTAGAGATCATATCTTACAGAATTTTTCAGACAAATGAGCATCTCAGCTCAAGAATAGTAGTACATGAGTGCTGTTCAACACTGTGTCCCTGGTCAGCATTATATAGCTGAGTCACTAGAGCTGGCCCATCAGAAATATTTTACTGCTCTGGACATTCCCCCTGTGCAGGGAAACATTATTGTTACACTGCATTTTTCAATTAACACCCCCAAATTCAGGGCATTAAAGAGCATTTCTGTGGAGGACAGCATCATTTACACCCCAGATTCTGCAGGGTGCACGTGCATACACGCTGCTCAGTGCATTTAAAGCATGCTCTTGGAGTTTGTGCCCAGCTGAAACCTGGAGCACCAGCTACTCTCAAATTCTTTCAAGACCCTTTTCCTTCTGCTTGCCAAGTGGGAGAAGTTGAACCTAGTCTTGCTGTCATAGAAATGGACAGTGTTTGGTGCATTTTAATATACATTAAAAACTAGATTTTTAGTTGTGATTTCTGGCTTGAGGTGAACTCACTAACTTAGGCTTAAAAATAAAACCACCAATTTGGAAACAGCCTACGCGTTTGTACAGAACAAACCTTATCAGAAAGTATTTTTAAAATGTGACTTACATGTTTCAGATGTCACGGAAACCGAGAGGAAGGTAGATAGGAGGATCAAATCTATAAGCCCCATCATATTTCTAAACTAAGAAGAAAAACATTGATATCTTAGAATATACTCTGACTGTATCAATAATGCTGTATCGATGTACATCAGAAAATTGAACAGAAAATGATATCATGCAGTGATAAACTGCATCTTGTGAGCTGCTCTGTACAGTGTGTGCAGCAGTTTTGCAGCTTTGAGGTGATGTTATTTGTTCTATCACCATTGAAAGTACAGTTATATCTTAGTTTAGTGGGAGTCAGGGAATTACTTTGTCATGGTGCTCCGCAGGCAGAAGCCTCTTTTAACTTGCTTGCTTTTTTTTAAAAGGACAATAAATGCACATTGGCATTCTCTGCACAGTCAAGTGCAGAGAAACTGTACCCCAAATTAGGAAAGGACAGATCCTGGGTTTGAAAATGTATACCCTGGTTTTGAATTAAGGTTATATACAATCAATTGCTTAGGTGCAAAATACTTTTTTGTCTTTTTATGAAAGGGGAGTTATCTTCAGTCGCAGCTTCTCTAGGTAAGTGTCGAGCAGTAAGGTCAAAACCAGGTGAGCCTCATAAACAATGCTAAGCTGAAGGGGAACTGAAGAAATGGACTGGAAAGGTAGGTAAAGCAGCATAATATTGTACTTAGCTAACAGCAGCAGGGCAGATCTTTATCTCACTTTTGTTTTCATCTGTCTAACTGATACACACCAGCTGTAATTCGTGATGTGGCTCAAGAGCTCTCCAGCAAACCCCTTTATTTAAAAAACCTGACCATTCTATCATGGGCATTAAGCTGACCTAACCCAGGAATATCTCAGGAGACAGGAGGCATGCAACCCAGCTATACTAGGTAGCTATAAGCATTCTACTTACCATGAAAA